>NC_061097.1:32067778-32107422 GCF_015104395.2 Macrobrachium nipponense
TATATATATATATATATATACTTAGAAGCATCTCTTTAACCAATAATTATACCAGATGCATATCTACCATTACTGAATCTATGATTGCACTCAAGTGATTCTTTTGTTATTAAAGAAGAAGAATTTATACAGAGTGAACCTACAGCTCTCTGTATTTTCTCTCAAAGACCCTGAATAATAATAATTCATCACCAGAAACCGGCCGCAGCGCTTCAGGTTGCTTTTAGCGCCACGGTAAAAACAACCTATCAATAATTCCCTCTCTAAGCTCCTTTGTTGACGAGTCAGCAGTGAAGTGGTTTCAAATATTTTGGACTGATTTTATGATTTTAGAAGATTTCTTGAAGCCTTCGTGTTTTTTTTATTTATTATTTGAACGCACTCAGTTTACCTTGATTTTCTCTGTCCATCGATTTGTATACAAACTTCTGTCTAATATTTTTATTATTGCATGGAATTCTTTGAATTGCAATTGCCACATGGTACTTTCTCTCTCTCTCTCTCTCTCTCTCTCTCTCTCTCTCTCTCTCTCTCTCTCTCGACCGAAGTATGTCAGTTTGTTTGAATACTTCACAAAAATTCAGAAACTCTAAAAACTTTAATATCAAGTAACCACAAGGAATAACACAGACAGACAGACAGACAGACAGACAGACAGACAGACAGACAGACAGACAGACAGACAGACAGACAGACAGACAGACAGACAGACAGACAGACAGATGAAATATCAAATAAACAAGTGGAACACTGAAGCAAATAGTTAGTGTATCAATTGACACAATATTATTATTATTATTATTATTATAATTATTATTATTATTAGTATTAGTATTATTATTAGTATTTATTATGGTAATATAATAATAATAATAATAATAATAATAATAATAATAATAATAAACAAATCACTGTTTAGATATTAGTCACAATAGATTTTAAGAAAACAATTCATATCGATCCGTCCTCTCATGGGATCGAACTTGGGAGCTTACTTTACGGACGTGATTGTGTATAACTGCTTACACCACTAGGACAGGAGAGAGAGAGAGAGAGAAGAGAAAGAGAGAGAGAGAGAGAGAGAGAGAGAGAGGGCCATTTCGCTTACACAATTCAAGGTATTCCGTCATGTTAAAAACATTACCAAAAGTTTGTATACAAGTCGGTTAACAAAGAGAGAAAGAAAGAGAGAGAGAGTGGGAGAGTGGGAGTGAGTGAGAGAGAGAGAGTATTATTTCCCGTTTACAATCAAACGAATTCCCTGCTTTGTCGAAAACATCACCTTAGGTTTGTATGCAAATCAATGGAACAACAGAGAGAGAGAGAGAGAGACCAAATCGATCCTTCATGATGCAATCTGGACCCAAAGTCGTGTCATTGTGACAAGAGGTTAGTCACGAGACAGGCAGAGACAAGACAAGACGTGTTTGATGTTGAAACTCGAACTTCTGAATTTTAATCTTTAAAAGGCTCGAGTATTGTTTCTGGGTTCTTCAGAATCAAGTATTGTATCTTGATTTTGAAGCCCCAGTATTTTTTTTCCTATTTTCACTTACTCTGGGAGTAAGCCAACAAGCTGCTTTGTTGTTGTTGTTTGGGGGCGGGGGCCGGCGAACGTCTGTGGAAGAGCCTAAAAATGTCTGAAAAATGTTTTTTGCTTTGAGTTAAAGAAACAGGAATTTTAGAATAGGATATTTATGTTTTATTCAATTAGAATGAAAACGTAAAAAATAAATAATGTGTAAATTAAACGGTACAGAAAAATGATTCCTAATAAAATATAGCGTATTGATTTTAATTTTCGTTGATGAAACAGCGCTCTATTTGCCCTTAGATTTTAGCACATTTTAACTTACGCTAAAAGTTAGAAATACAACGTCTACAACTTACGCATGAGGGAAAAATCTTCCACACGTTCCCGAGTAAGCTGGAGGCCGGATCACGCCTTGTTAATATTACCATGTGAATACATCCATCCCCTGAGAGCTTATCCACAACCGGATCATAGCTACAATAATTTCCGATATTTCTATATTGATAAAGTGAGAAAGTTTGTATTCTGCTCATATTTCAGTACACTGATATTTTGTTGTGATTTCATATTCGCTTTACGAAAAGTAGCTTCGGGCTGATAGCAGCTTTCAAATCACTACAGAATTTTATGTCGTGTCTGCAATCATCTGTTTCATAGGAAAAGAAATATATATTTTGTACGATCTGTCATGTATCCATTTATTTATTTATTTATTTATGTAAACAGTTTTACGTATCAACAGATTTTTCCGTTGAATATATTAAATCTTTTATTTCTCAAAGAGATATTCTATTCCTTGGAATATTAATAATAATAATAATAATAATAATAATATAATAATAATAATAATAATAATAATATAATAATAATAATAATAATAATAATAATAATAATAATAATAATAATAATAATAATAATAATACGTTTCGTTTAATATATTAGTCTGTTATTTTTTAGACATTCATTCTGTTCCTGTGAATAATAATAATAATAATAATAATAATAATAATAATAATAATAATAATAATAATAATAATAATAATAATAATACACAAGTAACAGCTTACCCTGCATGCAAAAAATGATTGAACTTCTAAAATTCGCAAAAAAAAATCACCATTTTTATTATCTAAATTTATTGATGGATTCACATTATTTCCACTTACTGATCTTGCCAAGGGGACCTCGTCGTTGGCTACGGAGGAATGCCACGTCACGTAACGAGCGGCGACCTATTACTTGTCTAAAGCTATACATTGATCTGTATTTCATGGTCTGACACTGCAGTGGAAGAAAAGGGATTTGGCGGTTTGCGCATGCGCGCAGCGTTAGTTACGTACGTCTATGTATGTGCGTGTGTGTGTGTGTGTGTGTGTGTGTTTGTAGAGAATGATCAGTTTGCATAGTAGTTCACATTAGCTCACGCACAGGTTGGTTTTGAGCGTTCCTACAAATTCATTTGAAGAAAATGGCGTTATTTTGCTCTCTCTCTCTTTCGTAGTAGCCATCTTGCTTGGTGAGACGTACCCGCTGTGAAGTCACAATAATCAACAGATATCACAAGTTTAACATACGACTAGAATTTGAGAAATATCTAGAAGTGTTCGTGAACTATCGGTGATAAGATTAGTGTGAAAAATAGTAGGATAAAGCGTCTTCTAAGTTAGTTTATCGTGTAATACTATAAATCAGAACAAGATGGCAGTAAGTTCCAACTGCGGGAAAAGGTGGCGTAATTTGGCGTGTCTAGCAGATTCGCAATACGATGAGGTAGCAGGAAGGGAACTGGCATTTCTCATCTATGAAATCAGCAACAGTCCTAACCAAAAAGATACAAAAGCATTCATAGATATATTAGAAGGATATAATCCTTCAAACTGGAACAAATCTAATGAAACATCTTGAAAATAATTGAAGAAGTTCCAAATAAAATCCAAGTGGTCAAGAGACTCATAAAGAAAATATACATAAACCAACATATTCCGACAAAGAAAATGAATAAGGTGAATCTTGTGAATATACTAATTGATGCATTAGGAAAAAGATGCCAAAAGCATGCAAACTGTGTAAGGTTTGGTATAGCATAGTCAATCCACAAAACCTAATCAGAAAATGTGCTGCATGCAACATTCCGACCCATCCACAGTGTGCTGAGGTAATACAAGATTTGAGAAAAGTACAAGAATTTTTGTTCAACATGTCTATCATGGATAGACAATGTTATTAAATCAAGATGAATGTACAAATAGTTGAGGATGAAGAAGAAGAGGAAGAGGAAGAAGAAGAAGAAAAAGAAGAAGAGGAAAACGGAAGAGAAGTAAACAAAAATGAAATGACAGAAAAAAAATAAGGAAAACAAAGAACAAGATAAAAAGTATGGATGCAGAGATATCCTTCATGATACTGCATATGAGGCAATTAAAGCCGCATACTACATATGAGGCAATAAAGCAGCATACCTACGAAGAAATAAATTACGATATGACAACAGAAAAGCAAATCCCGAAGAGGCTCTACCCAGATCTATACAATGACGGGAAAGAGGAAAAAAATAGACAAGAAAGACAAAATCTGCAACCTTTTGAAAAGAGGGAATTGCAGATTTGGAGAAAGATGTTACTACAAACATCCTAAGATATGTCAAAACTATGAAATATATGGTAAATGGTGGGCATACTTAGATGGATATGGGGATGATTGCAGAGATCTGCATCCAAAAATATGTAAAAACCTAAAAGAAGGAAAAGGATGTAAGTTCGACAAAAAATGCAAATATATGCACCCTGTAGCCATGAATCATAATCAAATAAATAACCAACCAAGTAATAAAATCCAAAATAAGAAAGAAACAAATAAAGAGAGAAATCAAGAATATCAGGTAAAAGAGAAAAGCAAACCACCAATGAGATATGCAGAGGTGTCAGCAAAGAATTTCAAAGCATCAGCTCCGAAATTCTACTCAAGAGATAATAACTGTATTTATTATGCAAGAGGATATTGCAGAAACGGAGAAAATTGCAGATTCAGACACAAAATGAATAATTATGATGAAGGAAGATCAAATATTATGGAAAAGTTGGATTTTTTAATGTCAGAATTTCTGGAAATGAAAAAAGAACAACATACCAGAAACAGGAAAGAGACATGGGAAAACATCCTTATTACTATCAGTATTAAATGAAGGAGGAAAACACGCAAAAACCATCATAGTGATGAATGCGCAGGGTTTAGTCGAGTAACTCAAAAAGAAAAATAGAGTACTTAGAAGAACTAACCCAAAATGAAAAGAAAATAGATATAATGAATATAAGTGAAACCTGGTATTCCCAAGAGACTGGGAAATGATGATCAAATAAAGGGTTCCAAACTTATAGATCAGATAGAAAAAATAGGAATCAAGGGGGAACCGCAATATATGGGAAAGACAAAAAACAAGGAAAAATATATGAGAAATATAGTAACTCAGAATGTGAACTAATAGCGGTAGAATTTGAATCTGAAAAATTGATGAACATAGTAATATATAGACCTTCCTAATACTAAAGAGTTTGACTTAATAATTGAAAAAAATTGGATGATATATGTAGAAATCACAAGGACTGGACTATTCTCCTATCTGGTGACTTCAACTTTCCTTTCGTAGAATGGAAAGAACGAATAGGAGATTGTGGTTGTACTTATACATATAAAAAAGAGAGTAATAGTAGTGCAGAAGATAAGAGGCAATTTGAAAAGCTATTAGATATGCTACTAGAATACAACATTCAACAAATAAATCACCTGCCAACAAGAAAGGAAAATACTTTAGACCTAGTATTTGTGAACGAGATGAATTATGTTAAAGAAATAATAGTTTATAATGCGAGTATTTCAGACCATAATGTCATAGAATTAACTGTTCATTCCAAAGCAAGTGAAAATAGATAAAGCAAGAAATGAAAAAGTGGGAAGGATATGGAAAATACAACTTCTACAGTAAAAATAAAAATGGTCAGAAATTAATGAAGAATTAAACAAAGATTGGGATAACATTTTCGTAAGTGATGACATAAGGGTAAATACGGAGATATTATATAAAATATTGGAGATAATAGTGGAAAAATATATACCGAAGAAGAAAAGTAAACATCATTCATGCATACCAAGAGACAGAAGAATCTTGTTCCAGAAAATCAGAAAGTGGAAAAAAGGTCTTGCAAAAGAAAAAAATGCATGGAAATGTTATAGAACTCAAAAAGTAAGATAGAAAATGCAGAAAAAAAGATTATACAATCAAAAGAAAATGAAAAACGGGACTTGGAAGAAAAAACCCTATAAATATCAAGCAAAACCCCAAAACTATTATACTCATATGCGAAGAAGATGAATAAAAGAAGAATAGAAATAGGCCCTCTGAGAATTGAAGGGAGATTTAACGAATGAAAAAAAGGAAATTTGCAACATACTGCAGAACGATATAAGAGAGAATTCACCCCTAGAATAGATAATGAAGATAATGATATAGAAGTAAGGGATGAAAATAGTGAATATTTAGCTGACATAGATATTAATGAAGCTGATATTGTGCAGGCTATTAATGAAATTAAAAATGGAGCTGCTGCAGGGCTGATGGAATTCCTGCTATTTTGTTAAAGAAAGTAGTTCATTCTATCGCAAAGCCACTTGCAATATTATTAAGACAAAGTGTAGATACAGGCAAGATATATGATGAGCACAATTAGCGTATATTACCCTACTTTCAAAAGTGGATCAAGACTAGAGGCAAGTAATTAATAGGCCTGTGAGTCTAACATCACATATAATGAAAGTGTATGAAAGGGTAATGAAGAAAAATATTATGAAACATTAATAAAAAATATTTGTTTAATTAAAAGGATAACATGGTTTCGTACCCGGAAAAAGTACACAAACCCAACTGTTAGTCCACCGTGAAAACATATTCAAAAATATGAAAAGCGGAAATGAAACAGATGTGGTTTATTTAGACTTTGCAAAAGCTTTTGATAAAGTAGACCATAATATATTAGCGAAGAAAATTAGAAAACACAATATCGTGGATAAAGTAGGAAGATGGTTAAAGAATTTTTTACACAACAGAAAACAGATAGTTATTGCAAACGACGAGAAATCGGATGAAGCCAAGGTAATATCCGGTGTGCCGCAAGGTACGGTGTTAGCTGCAATACTGTTTGTTATTATGATTGAAGACATAGACAATAATGTTAAGGATTCGGTAGTGAGTAGTTTTCGCAGATGACACAAGAATAAGTAGAGAAATTACTTGTGATGAAGATAGGAACGCTCTACAAAGAGACCTTAACAAAGTATATGATTGGGCAGAGGTAAATAGGATGGTATTTAACTCTGATAAATTTGAATCAATAAATTATGGAGACAGAGAAAGAAAGCTATATGCATATAAGGGACCTAATAATGAGACCATCACAAATAAGGAAGCAGTTAAAGACCTTGGTGTGATGATGAATAGGAACATGTTATGCAATGATCAAATAGCAACTGTTGGCAAAATGTAAAGCAAAAATGGGAATGTTGTTACGGCACTTCAAAACAAGAAAAGCTGAACACAGATTATGCCTTTATAAAACATATGTTCGTAGTCCACTTGAATATTGCAATATGATATGGTACCCACACTATCAAAAGGATATTGCACAAATAGAGAGTGTACAAAGGTCCTTTACAGCTAGAATAGAAGAAGTTAAGGACCTAGACTACTGGGAAAGACTACAATTCTTAAATTAAAATATAGTCGGAAAGGAGAAGAGAACGCTACATGATAATTCAGGCATGGAAACAGATAGAAGGAATAGCAGAAAATATCATGGAACTAAAAATATCAGAAAGAGCAAGCAAGAGGTGATTAATAGTGCCCAAAAAATATACCAGGAAAAATAAGGAAAGCACACAGGACATTAATCCACTACGCACCAGCATCGATAATGCAGCGTCTATTCAATGCGTTGCCAGCTCATCTGAGGAATATATCAGGAGTGAGCGTAGATGTGTTAAGAATAAGCTCGACAAATATCTAAACTGCATCCCAGACCATCCAAGATTGGAAGATGCAAAATATACCGGAAGATGTACTAGCAACTCTCTGGTAGACATTAGAGGTGCCTCACACTGAGGGACTGGGGCAACCCGAACAAGATGTAAGGTCTGTAAGGTAAGGCTCTCTCTCTCTCTCTCTCTCTCTCTCTCTCTCTCTTATGACTGGTTTATATAGCAGTTCATAGACACACATACACATTGGTTTTTGATAATTCTACAAATTCATTGGGGAAAATAATTTCCTTCTCTCTCTCTCTCTCTCTCTCTCTCTCTCTCTCTCTCTCTCTCTCTCTCTCTCTCTCTCTTGCCTATAATTTGTTTATATAGCAGTTCATGTACACAGACACACGTGGGTTTTATAATCCTATAAACTCTCTCTCTCTCTCTCTCTCTCTCTCTCCTCTCTCTCTCTCTCTCTCTCTATCTCTCTCTCCTATGATTTGTTTATATACAGTTTCATATACACACACATTGGTTTTAGATAATTCTACAAATTCATTCGAACAAATTTCCTTTCTCTCTCTCTCTCTCTCTCTCTCTCTCTCTCTCTCATGATTTTTTATATAGCAATTCATATACACGCTCACATTGGTTTAGATAATTCTACAAATTCATTTGAAAAAATATTTGAGTCTTACGTCGAAATTTTGAGTGAATTCGTAACTTGAAATTTTAGTGAGATTCGTAAGCCAAACATTTGTGAATTCGTACATCAAATTTGAATGAGATTCGTAACATGAATTTTAAGTGAATTCGTGTGTCAAACATTAGAAAGTTGCGTAGCCTGATATTTTTGTGCATTCGTAAATCAAAAAAATTTGAGTGAATTCATAACTCAAACTGTAGAGAGTTTTGTAACCTGACATTTTAGTGAATTCTTAAGTCAAAACTTTAGTGAGATTCGTGTCTTAACTTTAGTGAATTCGCAAGTCAAACTTAGTGAAATTCGTGACCTAAAATTTTAGCGATATTCGTAAATAAAGATTTTCGTGAATTCGTGAGTCCAACTTTAGTGAGATTAGTGACCTGAAATTTCAGTGAGAATCGTAAATCGTAATCTTCGTGAATTCGTAAGTCAAACCTCAGTGAGATTCGTGACCTGAAATTTTATTGACGTTCGTACAAAGTAATTTTCGTGAATTCGTAAGTCCAACTCTAGTGAAATTCGTGAACTAAAAATATAGTGAGAATCATAAGTCGTAATTTTCTTGAATTCGTAATTCAAACTTTAGTGAGATTCGTGACCTGAAATTTTAGTGAGAATCGTAAATCGTAATTTTCGTGAATTTGCAAGTCCTACTTTAGCGGGATTCGTGAACTAAATATATAGTGAGAATCGTAAATCGCAATTTTATTGAATTTTGAAGTCAAACTTGAGTGAGATTCGTAAAAAGTCTTTGTTAATTCGTAAGCCAAACTTCAGTGTGATTCGTATCCTGAAATTATAGTGATAAGTGAATTCGTAATTCAAAACTGTATACAGAATTTTGTAACCTGAAATTTCAAAAAGTCAAAATCAACCTTCAGAGATCGAGGGCTCATATTCGCTCAGGGCAGTCAATTCCTCTATGGGCCATCGTGACCCAAGGTACCCACCAGAGGCCCCGTGCCAAAATTTGGAAACAGTTGTCTTATAAGCTAGCGAGCTTTGGTTGTACTAAGTGTCTTTGAGGTATTTGTGACCTGAGCCTGGTTGTTCATAAGTTGATAAGTGTCATGGGTTTGTTGTACTGGTACATTTTTGTTTACTCGGGGAGTAAGCTTACAAACTAACTTTGTTGTTGTTGTTGTTGCTGTTAGGGGGTTAGGAAAGGTCTATGGAAGAGCCTAAAAAGGTCTGAAAAATGTGTTTCGCGTCGAGTTAAAGATACAGGAATTCTAGGATAGGATATTTATGATTTATTGATTAGAATGAAAATGTAAAAGATAAATAACGTGCATGTTAAACAGTTCAGAAAAATTATTTCTGATAACATATAGAGTATTTATATTAATTTTCGTTGGTGAAACAAGGCTCTATTCGACCGTAGATTTTAGTACGCTTTAATTTACCTTAAAAGTTAGGAATGTAGTGTTTATAACTTACGAGTGAGGGGTGCATGTTAAACAGTAGAGATAAATTATTTATAATAAAATATAGCGTATCTATTTTAATTTCCGTTGTTGAAACAAGGCTCTATTTGACAGTAGATTTTAGCAAGTTTTAATTTACGTCAAAAGTTAGGAATATAATGTTTACACTTTATGAGTGAGGGAAAAATCTTGCAGATTAAGCTACAGGTCGGATCACGCCTTGTTCAGTTACATATTTCTTAGCATACAGTATACAATTACAGAAATATAGTTTCTAATTTGACAATTTACAATCGTGGTATTGATAATTTTTATTTGATATTTTTTCTTACTATACAACATACGACTGTTCAGTATAATTAAAAATTTTACGATTTATAACCTTTGTACTGATAATTTTATGACTATTGTCTCTGCATGCAGCATATGACTGTTCAATATAATATCTAATTAGACGAATTACAACCTCTGTAAATTTTTTATTTACATTTTTCGTAGCAACCTTTGTACTGATAATTTTTTTATTGCAATTTTCTTAGCATGCAGCTTACGACTGTCCAATCTAACTCCTAATTAGACGAATTACAACCTTTGTACTGATAATATTTTTTATTTAAATTTTTCTTGGCATACGACCTACGACTGTTGAATATAATTCCAATTTTGACGAATTACAACCTTTGTACTGATTTTTTTTTTTTTTTTTTTGCATACGGCACACGACTGCCCAATATAATTCCCAATTTGACAAATCTCAACCTTGTTACTGAAGGCACACAGAGCCCTTGCACGATTAAAAAGTAACTATAATACCTTACACGGAACGTAGCTACGTAGACGACTGGTTTCCAGGTTCCTTGGGCCTTAATTAAGATTCAGTGACAACACATACGAGGCTGGATTAGCGCCGGGACCTCACGCGACAAAAAAAAAAAAAAAAAAAAAAAAAGCTTCAATTTCGTGTCTGCAAATTCGATGACATACCTGAAGGTAGTGGTGTGTGATTAGAGAATAGCATAGTGTAATAACGATGAAGACATGGATGAGTATACGTGGAGAGAGGATAAATGAGTTTTGTGTGTATATATATATATATATATATATATATATATATATATATATGCGTGTGTGTGTGTGCGTGTATATATATATATATATATATATATATATATAGATATATATATATATACCATATCATATATATATATATATATATATATATATAGATATCTATATATGTATATATATCTATAAATCTATATATCTATATATCTATATATATATATATATATATATATATATATATATATTGTGACGAAGTGCCAAGTATCTGGTTACTACACTTACCATTTATCAATTGTTACCTCACAACAGCCAGACACTTGATCCCTCATCACAGGTACTAAACGACTGAATACTCTAAAGGCAACAGTGATCCCTTAACAACTTACCAGTATTGCAGAAAATTAGACTAAGTTCATCAAAACAGGTGGGAGTTAATCGTGTAAGTAATTAAATTGATCAACAACTTTAAAAGTCTAAGTATTTCCCTGATTTCAAAAGTCTAAGTACTTCCCTGGTTCTAAGTCACTTCAAGTTAATTAAAGGAAAACAGATCAATTACCACTCTTTGTTTCTACCTAACATCAATATAATCATGATTAAATGCAAATATACTGGTTACAAATAAAATACTTATAAAAATTTTAAATACAAAAATTTATTATCAAACTCAAAATTATAAGTGAAATTCACAATATCAGGGAAAATTACTGTTACTTGAAATTAAAGTAAAGTTCAATTAATTCTTGAATCAATTAAGTAAAATTAAATCAAAATTAATTTATCACAAAATTCAAGAAAATTAATTCAAATCAAAATTCAAAAGGGTTAGGCAATAATTGAAATATGGAAATTTTTTCACAAGTGCTAAACAACTATAAAACTAGAAAAGAATTCTAAGTGCAAATTAATTCACAAGTGTTAAATTCAATTAAATGTGCAATGATTACGTAATGAAAATAGCTAAGTTAATTAAATTGTGAAATCAAATGAAAAAAGAAAAATGTGGAAAATACCAAAATTGCAAAAAGTATTAATTACACAGAATATAAAATAAAAACACACACTTCAATAAGAAAATTAATAAATGCACAAAACATAAAAACTCCTTCAAATGAAACAAACACAAAACACAAAAATTTGCAATGTGTAAAAATGTAAACAGTTTCTCTCAAACCATTGTAATTATTAGTTATTAGTTCTCTAAACCATAGTAACCAATAGTTATTAGTTTCTTACCAAACCATCATAACCATTAGATATTAGTTGCAACTAATAAAAATATAACACACTTTACCTTCTTGGTATACCAGTTTTCTTTCTTTGCTGCAGCTTGTTTCACACTCACAAAAACAGGTGCCGTTACACACAATGTTTGTTCAGATTCCACAAAAACACTACATGATACTAAATAAACTCTAAGAAATATCAAATCCGAAATCTACAAGTTACGAATGACCATTTTACGTTGCGTTAATGTCAATTATGGTGAGGCAGAGAGAGAGAGAGAGAGAGATAGAGGGAGATGTCTGAACGGAACGCGGTTCTAAGATGTAATGAAATTCTCTTCCTTATGGAAGCTGGACAGTGGAGATGACACAAAACGTTTTGCGACACAATTCTTTCCAGAAACTTCTAAAAGTGATGCAACTTTACAGACCAGCTGTGAAATCTGCACATGGTTTTAGCAAAGAGGTGCACGTATGAAATCAGTCTGTTCAACAAAGACACGTACTCGACCGAAACAGACTCGAGCAAAAGTCCCTATCAGATGTGATGACAGAATTCCCAAAACACAGCGAAGACCTCGAGGTCTCTGATCGCATGGCGTTGACATGTTTTGTAAAACAACTCCAGCTTCGAACGGACATAGATAATCTCTCTCTCTTTTTCTTTACTACGTTATATATTCTTTTTATATTATGTTATGCAAAATCTGAACACACATTTAAAACATCCTAATTCTAAGCTAGCTAGGAATCTGAAAAATGTTGCCAAACTCTACATAACATTTTATACAGTTTAAGAGGGACTATATGCGTTTTGAAAGTAGCAATATATAATAATAATATAATAATATCTTACCTACCTGAAGAGAGAGACAGCAGCAGTCTCTGAAATAAAGTAATGCTTACTTTCTATATTTTGGCGGTTTTTATGGGCTCCTTTTTTTATTAAATAGAATTCTGTTGTACCAGGACATTTTTACTAGTCATATATATATGTGTGTGTGTGTGTGTGCGTGCGTGTGTGTGTGTGTTTTACAATAACTTACGCCCAAGGGGATTTATAACAGATAATTGCTTCGTCAATTATATATATATATATATATATATATATATATATATATATATATATATATATATATATATATATATATATATATACAGAGAGAGAGAGAGAGAGAGAGAGAGAGAAGAGAGAGAGAGACCGTGAGAGACGAGAGAGAGAGAGAGAGAGAGTGAGTCAACGATACGTCCTCACCATCAGAAACACTCCCACCTAACCTCTTGCAGATAACTATCGCCATTTGAGACCAGTATAGAATACTTTTCTTTATTTATTTTTTAAGAGTTGAGAACTCTTTTACCTGCCACGTCCCTAGAGGAACCTGTCTGTCTTTTCCCCCTCTCCTAGCCTGCCTTTGGACAGAATGACAGACTAGCCTGGAGAAGAGAGTGACGGGGAAAGCTATGAGCATGTTATTTTTAAGTTCCTTACTTCCAAGGACATTATCCAGAATGTGGGGAATTGGTATACAATGTTGCTTGTCACGATATGGTCACTTACCTCGCTCTCTCCGATCGAGGGGCTTTATGTAACCTGTATTTTTTCATTGAGAGAGAGAGAGAGAGAGAGAGAGAGAGAGAGAGAGAGAGAATTATTTCTATATTATAAAATATTAGCCTGCTAATATCACTATATATTAGATTCACCCAAACCGTAGGAGAGACAGACTTTGTATCACAACTCTCTCTCTCTCTCTCTCTCTCTCTCCCTCTCTCTCTCTCATATATATATATATATATATATATATATATATATATATATATATATATATATATATATATATGTATATATAGATATATATATATATGTGTGTGTGTGTAAATAATTATCACATCACCGTGATTATATAAATTATTCTATCCATAAATGTCCTTTAATATCTAATTCGTTCTATGTATACATATAGAAGTACAATATATCATATATATATAGGCAGTATAAATGTATATATATATATATATATATATATATATATATATATATATATATATATATATATATATATGTATATATATATATATATATATATATATATATATATATATATAAAACATAAATAAACATTCCACTACAAAAACATTCATAGATACTCAACACCCAACCCTACACTTCTGAGAGACAACACTTACCTGTGCAAACGATACGAGATCATAACGTAGAATTTCACACGCGAAGCGAAGTGTATAAATATATATATGATTACCTCCAACATGCAATATATATATTATATTCTTTTTTATCAGGCAGTTGCGTGATGGACCGGAGTCTCTTGTCGTCTGTACAATTATTGTAGCTCAATTTACACGCCGAAGACTCTAACACGTTCCACAGAAGAAGTATTGTAACAGGATTACTTTGTAAGGTTCACACGCATGTGCAACCCGTTCGCACGCACCTGTATATATATATATATATATATATATATATATATATATATATATATATATATATATATATATGTATATGTATATATATATATATATATATATATATATATATATATATATATATATATATATATAGTATATCAGCAATATTGTTTTATTATATACATTCTCATTGTTGTGAATTCCATCTATATTTATTAATTTAAGATATTACATATTTATTAAATCTTTTATTCCATGTAATGACACTTACGATGATTTTATATTCATTAGAGATGTTAAATACCTTTATTCTCTCCTTGTTTGTGAAATTCATTCATATTTGCATGTATTTATATATTCGTTCTTTTATTAAAATCAATCATCACATTTTTATGAGTTTATATATATAGAATTTCAGCAATATTATTTTATTATTTTGTTATTATATTCATTCTCATCTCGTTGAATTCCATCTATATTTATTCATTTAAAATTTTATATATTTATAAAAAAAATCTTTTATTCTCCATATAAATTCATTCTTATTTTCACATATTTATATATTTGTTCTTTTATAAAAGAAAAAAAAAGTTACATTTTCATGGGTTCTGTATGTTGACGGTAGCATGTTTTTTTTTTTTTAGAATCGAGACTCAAGAGCGAAAATGAAACAAAACAAAGTAAAAAATATATAAAAAACTATTTTAAAGACTTTATACGCATCTGTGTCCCAATCTCCTAAAACGGCAACATCGAAGAAGACCCAAATAGGATTCTGTACCACCAATCGGAAACATAACTCTCCCTCTCGAAGCCGCTGACGGTGATTTCATTCCCGTCCTCCGACGGGCGAATTCCTTTGCCCTCACGAGAGTTACAGTCGTCGTACATTGACTGAAGGAGGAGGGGAGGAGGAGGTGGAGGAGGAGGTCGTGTTCCATTAGCCAGGGGGGAGGGGGTGAAAGGGGGAGGAAGAAGGTGAAAGCTTACGGCTTCCGATAGAACTCGGAGCTAAAGGCCTGAACGGTTTCCAATATCGAAGTTCCCTTCTTTTTATTTTTTTCGAGCTGCGCCCAATTGAAGGCGCTTTTCTTGATGGGTTGAGGAGGTTTGAGGGGTTGTGGGATTGAGGGGGAGGTTGTGGGAGGTTTGTGGGAAAGCCCAAAGACGTAAGTGAGAGAGAGAGAGAGAGAGAGAGAGAGAGAGAGAGAGAGAGAGAGAGAGAGAGAAATATAGGTGAGTGTGCAATGTTCTCAAGACCAATCTTTCTAACAGGGAGTATCGAGTGATAGGGTTTTCTCCAGGGATGGGATATTGGAGTGGAGTGCAAGTTATTATTACTCCGGGGTGCAAGTTATTACTCCGTAGTGAAAGTTATTACTCCAGAGTGCAAGGTATTGCTCCGGAGTGCAAGTTATTATTACTCCAGAGTGCAAGTTATTACTCCAGAGGGAAAGTTATTACTTTGGAGTGAAAGTTATTACTCCGGAGTGCAAGATATTATTACTCCAGAGTGAAAGTTATTACTCCGGAGTGCAAGATATTATTACTCCAGAGTGAAAGTTATTACTCTGGAGTGAAAGTTATTACCCCAGGGTGAAAGTTATTACTCCAGAAAACCTTTTTTTTCTCCCCCTTATTACTCTGGAGTGAAAGTTATTACTCTGGAGTGATGCATATTACTCCGTAATAAAAGTTATTACTCCAGAAAGACACTTTTTTCTCGCTCTTATTACTCTGGGGGGGGGGGGAAACTTATTTCTCCATCTATTACTCTGGAGTGAAAGTTATTACTCCGGAGTGGCAGTTATTACTCTGAAGTGCAAGTTATTACTCCAGAAAGAAACTTTTTTCTCCTCCTTATTACTCCAGAGTGAAACTTATTTGTCCATCTATTACTCTTGGGTGAAAGTTATTACTATGGCGTGAAAGTTATTACTCCGAAGTGCAAGTTATTACTCAAGAAAGAAACTTTTTTCTCTCCCCCTTATGACTCTGGAGTGAAACTTATTTCTCCATCTATTATGCTGGGGTGAAACTTGTTACTCTAGAGTGAAAGTTATTACTCTGGAGTGAAAGTCATTACTCCGTAGGGAAAGTTATTTCTCCAGAAAGCAACTTTTTTTCTCCCTCTTATTACTCTGGAGTGAAACTTATTTCTCCATCTATTACTCTGGAGTGAAAGTTATTACTCTGTAGTGAAAGTTATTATTCCAGAAAGAAACTTATTTCTCGCCCCCTTATTACTCTGGAGTGAAACTCATTTCTCCATCTCTTACTCTGGAGTGAAAGTTATCACTCTGGAGTGAAAGTTATTACTCCGAAGTGAAAGTTATCACTCTGGAGTGAAGCTTACTATAATACTCAGGAGTGAAACTAGTTACTCCATAGTGAAACTTATTGCTCTGGAGTGAAACTTAATACTTTTGAGCAAAACTTTTTACTTTGGAGTGAATCTTATTACTCCAGAGGGAACTGTATTACTCCGGAGTGAAAATTATTACTTTGAAGTAGAAATTATTAATCTGGAGTGTAACTTATTCCTCTGGAGTGAAAATATGCCTGAGTGAAACTTATCACTCTGGAGTGAAACATCACTCTGGAGTGAAATTGATCACTCCAGAGAATAACTTATCACTCCAGAATGAAACTTATTACTTCAGAGTGAAAATTATACACACCAGAGTGAAACTTATTACTCTGGAGTGCAACTTGTTACTCCAGAGATAAATTTACATATTACAAACTTGTTGAAAGAAAAAAAACAG
Source organism: Macrobrachium nipponense (assembly GCF_015104395.2). Classification (NCBI taxonomy): domain Eukaryota; kingdom Metazoa; phylum Arthropoda; class Malacostraca; order Decapoda; family Palaemonidae; genus Macrobrachium; species Macrobrachium nipponense. The sequence goes on from NC_061097.1 coordinate 32,084,947, forward strand.
CAACTGTAAGGGAAGAAACAACAAACATATAAAAACATGTTGGCAACATATAGCTTACATATCACAAACATGTTGGAAAACAAGTCAGCAACTGTGAGAGAAGAACTATTTCAGAGTGAAAACTACAGAAGGCTAAAGTTGCTTCCTCCATATTTCAAAATGCAAGAAATGTCCCAAATCGCTAGGAAGTTATTTATATTTCCCTTTTGAACGTTGATGGAATTCTCTTTTGGATGGAAATTCTCTGAACATTACCGGAAGTCCTGCCCCACCCACCCCCACAACCCCTATTCTTTTAGGTATTCCAGCCGTTCTTAGAAGTTCACAAAGGGACTATTTCCCTTGAGGCATTTGTTGCCTTGTTTTGCATATAAGACAATTCTTATGAGACGTTGGGAAGCGGTTCATTCCTCCAGGATATTTGGTGCTTTTTACGGGTCAAAGTTTTCATTCAATTCCAGAAGGTTCCTTTTTGAAGGTTTAGGATACCCTGTGTATTAATTTACATATGAATACTATTTTTTTGGGGATAATAAAAGAAATTTAATGTAGTACGGCTCCTCGGAGTGGGTCTTGCTGAGATAAAATTTGCCTAAACGTGTGTTTGTAACTCGTCATACACACATTACATACATGTTGCATACAAATCAGTGACTTGTCAGCTGCAGTGAAACATGTTATCAACCTATGTTGTTAACTTGTCATGCAAAATGTTAAATACAAGTCTGACACTTGTCAGCTGCAGTAAAATTTGCTATAAATGTATGTTGGCAACTTGTCATGCATGCTTCACATACATATTAGATACAAATCAGAGACGTGTCAGCTGCAGTGAAACATGTTATCAACATAGTTGTCAACTTGTCATGCAAAATGTTGAATACAAATCAGAGACTTGTCAGCTGCTGTATAAACATGTCATCAACATATGTTGTCAACTTGTCATAAAAAATGTTGAAAACAAGTCTGACACTTGTCAGCTGCAGCAAAATTTGCCATAAATGTATGTTGGCAACTTGTCTTACACACATCACATACATGTTGCATGCAAGTCAGAGACTTGTCAGCTGCAGTGAAACATGTTATCAACATAGTTGTCAACTTGTTATACAATATGTTGAATACAAGTCTGAGACTTGTCAGCTGCAGTAAAGTTTGCCATAAATGTATGTTGGCAACTTGTCATGCACGCATCACATACATGTTGGATACAGGTCAGAGACTTGTCAGCTGCTGTAAAACATGCCATCAATATATGTTGTCAACTTGTCATGCAAAATGTTGAATACAAGTCAGAGACTTGTCAGATGCTGTATAAACTTGTCATCAACATATGTTGGCGACTTGTCATACATACATCACATACATGTTGGATACACGTCAGACACTTAACGATAACTCAAGCTAGCACTTTATACACTTCACCGACTTGTTTTCAACCTGTGTGCTATGTACGCTATAAGTTGCCAACATGTTTTTATGTTTACTACTTCTCCGTTTATTGTCAGTGACTCATTTTCCATCTGTCTGTGATATGTATACTGTAGGTTGCCATATGATTTCATACATTTACCATTTCTTCACTGACAGTCACTTATTTGTTTTCAATTTGTATGTGATATGTATGCCATATGTTGGTGACATTGTTAGTGATTTTACTCTTTCGCCACTTCAAGTCATTGGGGTTTTTTTTTCAACTTGTTTGTGATTGCTATTATAAGTTGCATACGTATGTGTGCTTGCTATTTCTATACCCTTAGGGTTGCTGACTTGTATCCAACCTGTATGCGAGATAGGGATTTTATCTCTCTCTCTCTCTCTCTCTCTCTCTCTCTCTCTCTCTCTCTCTCTCTCTCTCTCTTTCCTTGCTTTCTTATCGACGAGTAATCTAATAATGTTCGTTTCCCTTTAGAGAAATATTTCTGTTTATAGTTTGGATTATAATTCCTTGCCTCTCTCTCTCTCTCTCTCTCTCTCTCTCTCTCTCTCTCTCTCATAGACCTGGCTTTGCAGAACTTACTTGAACCGTGGATAATTTTTATTCCGGCTGCACATCCCAGATATTGGAGAACTCTGACCAACTTTTGCCCCTCTCTCTCTCTCTCTCTCTCTCTCTCTCTCTCTCTCTCTCTCTCTCTCTCTCTCTCTTCCCCGAATTTCGCCGGAATTTGGGACTGCACTTCTCCAATCTTTTGAGGTCTGGGGAATGCCTCCAGTAAATCACATCATTTAGACTCTCTCTCTCTCTCTCTCTCTCTCTCTCTCTCTCTCTCTCTCTCTCTCTCTCTCTCTCTCTCTCTCTCTCTCGTTCGCTGTTTCTTTTCCAAGAAGTTTCATTATTTTTTAAAGGATTTATTTTTCCTATTTTTTTTTTTTTACTTTGGTTTGATATCAAGAATTTGGGGACAAATGAGTTGTAAGTTTTATCAGTAGCGTTTTAGGGACGGTTTGCCGTCCAGGCTCTGTGATGTAGAGAAAGTAATGGTTTTATATAGCTAAAGTGAATACACACACACACACACACACACACACACACACACACACATATATATATATATATATATATATATATATATATATATATATATATATATATATATATATATATGAATAAATCAAAAATTATTGATTATTAAATAAATAACTAAATGCTAATTAATAACTATCTGAAGTACACAAATAAACTAATAAATCAATAAATGATTACGTAATAAATAGATTATATATAGATAACAGATTAAATACTTAGACAAATAAACAAACAAATATATAAATCAAAATCAAAGCAGAGAGAGAGAGAGAGAGAGAGAGAGGAGAGAGAGAGAGAGAGAGAGAGAGATCCATATTTCATACGATGAACCTCTCTGAGTAGCCTCCATTTTATAGAGCCTTTTGGCCTCTTCTTTGCTTTCTGTGCGCCCACTTGGGCGTGAGTTTTATAGGTCGTCGTCGTGGGCAAGATCGGCTATTTTGACCAAGGGCCTCCTTCCTTCCTTGTGGGGGGGGGGGGGGGGGCGAGGGGCCTTAGGGAGTCCTCCGTTCTCTTGGGTTATTTTTGTGGGCGTGTTTGTAGTGAGGAGTGTGATATATTTGTATGTATGTGTGTATATATATATATATATATATATATATATATATATATATATATATATTATAACATATATTACGTTAACATAAATCAATTGGGCACAAGACGTAAACGAACCTATACTTTCAAAGACACTTTAAATCTAGTTCCAAATCGCCAATGCAACTCCTTTGGTTTCTGTGTTCTGTGTTGTAGAGTCAGTTTCTAGATATTGAAGCGTTCAATCACACCCACCCGCCACCCCCCCTCCTCTCTCTCTCTCTCTCTCTCTCTCTCTCTCTGCCCAAATTGTATTTCATTTCTGAAACTCCCCATCAGCCGTGGGACGGGCGAACCGATATTCGATATCGACGCCCTAGCTTTCACTCCTTAAAGAGTCCGATGCGGACGGAAAAGTATTAGTAGTAGTGGTAGTAGTAGTAGTAGTAGGAAGGCTCTCTCTCTCTCTCTCTCTCTCTCTCTCTCTCTCAGGTTATATAGAATTCAACCTCAGCTATCAGTGAGTGAAACGTAGGTTGAATTAACCTCAGCTATCAGTGAGTGAAACTTAGGTTGAATTAACCTCAACTATCAGTGAGTGGACGTAGGTTCAATTAACATTGGCTGTCAGTATGAACGCAGGTTGAATTAGCTCACCTATGAGTGAGCGAAACGTAGGTTAAATCAACCTCAACTTTCAGTGAGTGAAACGTAAATTGAATCAACCTCAGCTATCAGTTTGACGCAGGTTGAATTAACCTCAGCTACCAGCGAGGGAACGTGGGTTGAATTAACCTCAGCTACCAGCGAGGGAACGTGGGTTGAATTAACCTCAGCTATCAGTGCATGAAACGTAGATTGAATTAACCTCAGTTATCAGTGAGTGAAACGTAGATTGAATTAACCTCAAGCTATCACCAAGCGAGATGGAATATTCATTACGAAATTTCGCAGATTTCAAATCTTGATAGAAACCTCCTTTGCAGAAGTCAGGGAGATCCGTCAATGAATGATTGATCGAGCGAATTTGGCTGACGTCGCCACAGTTGGAGGTTTGAGAAATGTCAAGGTCTTTTTGGAATGCCGCCGATGACGAAAACTGCGTAAAACAAAAGAGAGAGAGAGAGAGAGAGAGAGAGAGAGAGAGAGAGTGCTTTCATCTGTAACCATTCAGGTATATAACTGTGTATACACAAAAATCTACAATACAAAGCATGATAACGTATGTATTTAAACTATGTATACAACGACAACGGAAAGCATAACATATGTATTTGGAATATGCATACACAAACATACTAAAGTCTGTATACACAACAGAAAGCATAGCATATACGTATACTTAAGCAATGTATACTCAAACATAAACAACAGACAGAATAACATATGTATTTAAACTATGTATACACAAACATATACATCAGAAAACATAACATACGTATTTAAACTATGTATACTCAAATATCTACAACCTAGAGCATAATAGCATATATATTTAAACTATTTATACACAAACATATAACATAAAGCATGATAACATGTGTATTTAAACTAAATACACAAACATCTACAACATAAATCATAATAATATGTTTGCAAACTACAAACATCTACACCATAAATCATGATAACATATGTATTTAAAATATGCATACGCAAACATCTCCAACATAAAAAATGATAACATGTGTATTTAATCACACTATGAATACACGTAAAATCACATTGGTTAAGCAGCATCTATGCGTGAATATGTATATACATAAGCACACTGGGCATGTATACGTATTAAGACGCTTAGCTACAAAGATTGTTCAAGCCTTTGTACATATAGTTTAAAAAGTAATTTTTATCCATCTTTCTATTTAGGAAACTCAATATAACGGAATGAGACAAGTATGAATTTGTTCATAAGTTATATATATTTATCACTTATATTTATCTTTTATCTGACACGAAGGCTTCATCGTACATAACGAACTAAAATCTCATAGTGTTATTTTGACATTAATATTTACATAGCTCGTGTTACATCACAGAAAAAAAACATTAATTAAAAAAAACTGTTTTAATATTTTTATTTCATTTGCTTACGAACCGACTGACCTGTAAATGTTTAAAAATAAAAACTTGAGCGCTTTTTATTTTTTATGATCATTTCAAAGCTGGTATTTCATTTTTCACTTTTCAAATTCATTTCAACATCGAGTGAAGTTTAAATTACTGGCTGAAATGAGAGAAAAATTGAACGAAATATTTTCAACTTTATGCTAAAGAAGAGATTCGTCCTTTTTGAAAACTCAGAAATGAAATGGTTGAGTTTTGATTTTCATAAATAATTTCGACGTAAGTTGGTTGCTAATTAAACATTCCACGTAACGAGGCGGGTTAGTGCCGTCAGTGCACCTCTTGCTGTGAGCTTTAGGCGTTTGTGAAGGGTGTTAGTAGCGTCATATGCTGAGAACTGTATTCGTTTTTAATCAGGGACTTGATTTAAAGTATCTGTTGACACGTAACCAGGGACTTCGAGTCACAAATTTACATTTTTGAGATTCAATAAATGTCAAGGACACCACTTTGCTCAGACTTTCTTTATTGCTTAATTGAAATTCTTCTCGTGTTTGAAGAAGCACACTCGTCTTTTGCATTCATAGAATGCCCTTTACATTAAGCTAAAAGTCTCATTCGTTCTACATCTATTAACGATTATTTTCAACGACTTTGAATGACCGCAACATATTCCAATAACCCAGCGAAGGCCACGATGTTGACGGCCTTTTATAAGACCTCCCCATCGCGAACTGAATTCCATTTCTATTATCATTGGAACCTAGTAAACCGACCCTTTTGAATAATATTTCTCCCTTGTTTGAAGACATAAACTCGTCGTTTTGCATTCATAGACACACCTTTTACGTCGAGCTAAAAGTCTCATTCATTCTACAACTAAAAATAAGACTCAATTCAACGGCTTTCAACGACATACAGACCAGTTCCAATAACTCATTTGTCACAGTGTTTACACCCTTTTATAAGACCTCCCCATCACGAACGGAATTCCCGCCGGGTGTTATTGGAACCTCGTAAACTACCCCCTTGAATTATTCGTTTCGCCGACACAACAGGCAATTTCCAGTCACCATGGCGACCGCCTTATTGCTTCAGCATTTTCATCAAATCATCGTCGATGACTCTGGGCGGGGGAATTCATCGCCTGGTGATGATTTACCGTCATTGAAATGGGGAGCTCTTCATCACGAGGGCTTTATAGAGGGAGGCGACAGAAGGAAGAACTTCAGTGTAAGTGATTCAAGCTGGAGAGCGGAATGGGAAACAGATAATTATTAATGATTGCTGAAGGTGGATATGCCTTTGATGGGAAGGTCAAATGTATTTCGCCGTGTCTAGTACTGGCCTCTGGGGTCAAATATATATATATATATATATATATATATATATATATATATATATATATATATATATATAATATACTATATATATATATATATATATATATATATATATATATAATCTTTAATCCCAGAGGCCTATATAAGCATACAAAATGAAGCAATCTCCGGGCAGAGATTCAACATGCTTCCCCAAATAAGTACGGAGAACAAAGCTCCCTATTTCAGAGCTTCAGTATACAAAACACAACCCAATATACGTTATAATATACTATATCATCGAACAGTTTTCCGAAAACTCCCTCTTCCCCTCTTGACGTTCAAATGTGAATATTGAATTATGAATTAATTCCATTTCGACAGCGAATTTTCAAATCATTTTACAAATTCACTTTCAGGAGCGGAAGCAACTGCTTTTGTTCCTCAAAGCAGCGATGCATAATATGTATGAAGGCTGGAAAGAGAGAGAGAGAGAGAGGGTATTCAGTTAATATATCAGTTAATGTTTGTAGACAGACAAACATAGAAGGAGGAATAACTTGGACAGACATTTGGACGTAGACAGGAATACAATATGGTGTAATTGGGTCTTTTCTGAGAGAGAGCGATTTAATGGAAAGAATCCGCTACTTCCAAGACGAGACTAAAACACAAAGAGAGAGAGAGAGAGAGACAAAAACAACACCGCTGCCATTAATCAGGAGAACACAGGCAGACAGCCTCCTGTCACATTGCGGATCATGTTTGACAAATGGTGGCGTTGCAAGAGCTCCTCTTTCTTCCTTGCTCAGCAGGTCTTCCTTCCTGGAAAGGAAGAGAGGGAGGACCTTCCAGGAAGATTAGGAAGGATCTTCCAGGAAAAGAAGGAAAGATATACCAGGAAGACATGGCAGAAAGGAAGGACCTTCCAGGAAGACAAGGAAGAAAGGAAAGACCTTCCAGGAAGACAAGGAAGGATCTTCCTGGAAGACAAGGAAGAAAGAAGGACCTTCCAGGAAGACATGACAGAAAGGAAGGTCCTTCCAGGAAGACAAGTAAGGACCTTCTACAAAGACGAGTAAGGAAAGACCTACCTGGAAGAAAGGAAGACCTTCCAGGAAGACAAAAAAGGACATTCCATGAAGACAAGGAAAGACCTTCTAGGAAGATGAGGAAGAAAGGAAGGAACTTCCACGAAGAAGGAAGGACATTCCAGGAAGACATTGCCAAGTATAATTCTATATTTTCCTTTTATTTTTGCATCAAAAATTAAAAATTTATTATATATATATATATATAATATATATATATATAGATATATAGATATATAGTGTATATATATATATATATATATATATATATATATATATATATCTATATATATATATAATACATATACATATATATATATATATAATATATATATATATATATATATATATATATACATATATATATATATATATATATATATATATATATATACATATATATATATATATATATATATATATATATATATATATATATATATATATATATATATATGAAACCCTATTAATATGGAGCAAGCTACAAAAAGACTTCGTCGTGACGTTCAAGCTTCCAATAATAATAATAATAACAAGATCTTGTTCATCTCAGAATTAACGACAATAATAACCCAACGCAGAACACATGACCTTTGTAATCGTCACGACCAGGAAAAATTATTAATGAATGGACGCTAATTGCCAAAGTTACACGTGTTAATTATGGGCAGCGTAATTTTTTATGAGCTTGACACTAATTAGCTGCCACTTTCATTAAAAAAAAAAGATTAGTTTGAAGTGAATAATTATTTGGTTTGGAAATTCCTTTACACTCAGACTTCGTCTGAATTATTATTTTTTTTTATCATTTTGGTAATAAGAATGAGAGCCAAGGTTTGTAGAAGATTGATTTTTAATGGTTTATTCTCTCTCTCTCTCTCTCTCTCTCTCTCTCTCTCTCTCTCTCTCTCTCTCTCTTAAATGTTATGTGTATATATATATATATATATATATATATATAGATAGATAGAGATGATAGATAGATATATATATATATATATATATATGACCATGCATAATATATATATAGTGTGATGTAGTATATATGTATGAATGTATGTAGTGAGAGAGAGAGAATTCGTATTACGAATTTAAAAGATATAAAAGATATTATACCAAGTCTGAGAGTTGGAGAATTTCCCAGATAATTATTCTCTTCAAACTAAATATTTTTTTAAGTGAAAGTGGCAGCTAATTAGTGTCCAGCTCATCAAAAATGACGCTGCCCTAATTAACACGTGTAACTTTGGCGCAATTAGCGTCCATTTTTATCATTTCCTGGAGTGACGATTACAAAGGTCATGTGTTATAATTTGGAATATTCCTGTCGTTAATTTTGAGGTGATCAAGTTATTATTTTTTTATTATTATCATCATCATCAAAAAATATACCTGCAGTGTATATAGTTAAACGCAATTAACACCATGAGGGTTAATTTCGAGCGAATTCATCTCAAAACACCTTAATATGACATAACATAGCAACACCATTGTACTCTTTTGCAGAAATGCAGTCTGGCTCATATAAGCAAAGTGGCAACTCTGCACTGCGGTTCGCTTGTTGGGGGAAAGGTTGGGGGGGGGATTATTTTGGGGTGGGGGGTGGGGTAGGGAATTGGCGATGTCTAGGGACGTAGGAATCTCAGGGAGGGGTGTTGAGAGGGTTCACTAAAAGGGGGGGAGGGGGAAGGTAGGGGAAAATTAAGGTAAGGCAGGATTTTAGGGGGGAAAGTTAGGAGGTAGATAATTATTCTAAGGAATCTTTTTTAGGGACTTTCAGGGAAATCTAGGGAATAAAGATTGTTGCCTGATTTTGGTCGTGCAATTGTGAGGGAGACTCAATGTGATGGCTTAGGAATGTGGGAGAAAATGAGAGAGATTGTTGGAGATTATTGATCTCTCTCTCTCTCTCTCTCTCTCTCTCTCTCTCCTCTCTCTCTCTCTCTCTCTCTCTCTAAGCAATTAAATACGTTTCTTGAACATGGAAATATGTGAAAGTTATAGTAATACACTTAAAGCCTTCAAATATTACAGATCTCTCTCTCTCTCTCTCTCTCTCTCTCTCTCTCTCCTCTCTCTCTCATTAAATACTTTTTTTGAGTATGGTAATATGTGAAAGTTATTCATAAAAGAAACTTCAAATATATTACTGATTCTCTCTCTCTCTCTCTCTCTCTCTCTCTCTCTCCATTAACTCACTTTGCATCATTTTGCATATTTTGATTTCCAGTACATTTGAAAAGCCATTTGACTTTGAAATTGACCACCACTACCCCCCCCCCCCCACCCCCTAGCCCCCCTAACAAACTCTACCGCAGGGTGACACCTTTCCTACGTAAATTGGTATTTAGACCCACGTGAGTATGTAACTGGTATGTGAATAGTTGAATATTGGCTTCGGTGTTTGTGTGTTTGTTACGTTTGGTTATGAAAGACACTATGTCACAACCGGGGCAGTTTTATGCCTGTTTGTTTGTCAGCTTATGAACGAGGCCTGTCAGCAATTGATGATGAATTTCCTTCTTTTTTTTTAATGAAGTGGTTTTGAATTAATTATGTTCTGAACATGCAGTCCAGTTGCTCTCTCTCTCTCTCTCTCTCTCTCTCTCTCTCTCTCTCTCTCTCTCTCTCTCTCTCTCTGTTACTTCCTGTTGCATGATATATAAGATCCAACGCATGCAACGTCCAAAAGAGAGAGAGAGAGAGAACGAGAAAGAGAAAGTGAGAGAGAGAGAGAGAGAGGAGCCCTTTGTAAAACTGAATAGGAGATGAATTCCCCTCCAGCGATGATAAACACTCGACCATTGTCCCTGGTTTGCAAAAATGCTTCGAGTTTCCCGAAGGCGCTTTTGTGCTCCGGGTCTTTTCGGAAGTTGAACGAGCCCCTCGTGTGTTTGGTCTTGCTAAGAGGTATAATATATGATCGTGGATTCTATTATCACTATTATTGTTATTATTCTTATTCTTATTATTATTATTATTATCAAGGTTGAATTTAACCGCTAATGATTAGGATTTTAACTTTAACTGAAAGGTTAAATTTGAATTTAACTGAATAGTTAATATTTCAGTTAAATGAGGAGTTATGGTTTTATTATTAGTTATTTATTATTATTAGGTATTATTATTATTATTATTATTATTATCAAGGTTGAATTTAACCTTGATAACTTTGACTGAAAGGTTAAATTTGAATTTAAATGGATAGTTAATATTTCAGTTAAATGAGGAGTTAGGGTTATTATTATTATTATTATTATTATTATTATTATTATTATTATTTATTATTATTATTATTATTATTATTATCATCAAGGTTGAATTTAACCGTTAATGATTAAGATTTTAACTTTGACTAAAAGGTTAAATTTGAATTTAACTGGATAGTTAATATTTCAGTTTAATGAAGAGTTAGGTTTATTATTATTATTATTATTATTATTATTATTATTATTATTATTATTATTATTATTATCAAGGTTGGATTTAACCGTTAATGGTTAGGAATTTTGCTTTCACTGATAGGTTAAAGTTGAATTTAACTGGAGAGTTAATATTTCTGTTAATATGAAGAGTTAGGGTTAAATATAAGGTTTTAAATGTCAAAGGAATCAAGCGAGAGAAATGTAATATAGATTTTATGCACAGAGAGAGAGAGAGAGAGCGAGAGAGAGAGTAATATCCTCCTATACCAGAGGAAGAGGAAGAGAGAGAGAGGAGAAAGAGAGAGAGAGAGGATAATCTCATCTTCCATACCAGAGAGAGAGAAAGAGAGAGATCGAGAGAGTGATTTTGGAAAGAATATTCTCATCTTTCTATAAACCAGAGAGAGGGAGTGAAATTTACAACAGATTGAACACCGCGAGAGAGAGAGAGACAGACAGGCAGACTATCTGTGTGAGAGAGAAAGAGAGATATACTGAGAGACTGAATGAGAGAGACAGAGACAGACAGAGACTGAGAGAGAGAGAGGATTTTACAACAGATTTTAAACCGAGATAGAGAGAGAGAGAGAGAGAATTTCTCAACAGATTGAAAACCGCGAGAGACAGACAGACAAACTGACTATCTGTGTGTGTGAGAGAGAGACAGATAGACAGAGAGAGACAGAGACTGAGAGAAAGCAACCATGGCGGGTGCATCCCCCCTCCCTCCCCCATCTTTATATTCCGAAGGGTAAGTGGAGAAGCAATCTCTCAATAAGCGAGCCATAACTCAAGGGGCAGCAGGAGTTTCCAATTGCGCTTCCGAACTTGTACAATCTCCTTCTGGTCCAGGGCAGGAAAAGATGGTGGATTCCGGAGGGTGAATCTCTTCTTCTTTTTTTGAATCTCTTTTACGTCTTACCTCCTCCTTCCTCCCTCGGTCTCTGCTCTGCTGCTTATTACCTTCTATTGACTCGAATTTACTATTTTAATAGATTTTCTTTTTACCTTGATTTTTATCCTTTTTTTATAGATCTCTTCTTTTCATGTTGATTCCAACATTTATTATTTTCTTTATCTTCCTCCCTCGGTCTCGTTTCTGCTGCTTATTACCTTCTTTTGACTCGAATTTACTATTTTAATAGATTTTCTTTTTTACCTTGATTTGTTATCCTTTTTTATAGATTTCTTCTTTTCGTGTTGATTCCAACATTTATTATTTTCTTTATCTTCCTCCATCGGTCTCGTTTCTGCTGCTTATTGCCTTGCTTTGACTCGAATTTACTATTTTAATAGATTTTCTTTTTACCTTGATTTTTAACCTTTTTTATAGATTTCTTCTTTTCATGTTGATTCCAACATTTATTATTTTCATTATCTTCCTCCCTCGGTCTCGTTTCTGCTGCTTATTGTCTTGTTTTGGCTCGAATTTACTATTTTAATAGATTTTCTTTTTACCTTGATTTTTAATCCTTTTTTAATAGATTTTTTGTTTTTCCTGTTGATTCTAATATTGATGATTTTCTTTCTTTATCTCTGTTATTTATTGTCTTTTCTTTAGTTCTATTCTGTTATTCGTAATCGTTCTTTTATTATTATTATAATATTATTATATTATTATTATTATTATTATTATTATTATTATTATTATTATTATTAAACTGACAATCATGGAAACCATTTATTAATTTTATTATTATTATTATTATTATTATTATTATTATTATTATTTATTATTATTATTATTATTGAATATTATTATTATTATTATTATTATTATTATTATACTGAAACAAGTTAAAATACTACCAAAAAATCTGTAAATATTAAATGATTGGTAAAATAGCCTAAATACACGATTTACTCATACATCCAGCGAATGTATGGATGCAGACTTTTATTAATGTATGAATATACATACCTAACAGTATAAATGTATAAATCGTGCGAAGAGAGACTGAATTATATTCAATCTCAAATTTACTTCCCTTGCAAGCTTCTCTTGCAACGAAATGAGCAACAGACATGCAAGAATTTTTTACGTGAAATAACTGCTCTGGCTAGACAGATTATCTCTCTCTCTCTCTCTCTCTCTCTCTCTCTCTCTCTTCTCTCTCTCTCTCGTTTATACTCATAATCATACCAATTGTATAGAGAACAATAGAGTGGATTAGCTATGCAGTGAAGAAAGACAAAACTCTCTCTCTCTCTCTCTCTCTCTCTCTCTCTCTCTCTCTCTCTCTCTCTCTCTCTCATAATCATCCCAGTTGCATTGAGAACAATATGGTGGGATAGCCAAGCAGTGAACGGATAAAACTTCCTCTCTCTCTCTCTCTCTCTCTCTCTCTCTCTCTCTCTCTCTCTCTCATGCATACGAACATACATACATACACACGCACACACATTCATACTCATCCAAACTGCTTAGAACACGATGGGTTAAAATTGCTAAGCAGTGGAGAGAGATACAATTCTCTCTCTCTCCTAGCTAACACTCCTCTCTCCCCCCTCCCCCCCACCCCCACCCTTCCGTTGCTTGGATTCTGAGCCGTGTTGCTAAACCAGCAACCAGCTACTGGATGAGATCAATATATCTTACCCCTGCATTGGTCCACCCAGATCCTATGTCGACAAATATTGGAACTCTTTTACCCCCAAAATTTTACCCCAAAACTTAAATCTACCCTAAATTTACAGTTTTGGGATGCTATCCTTTCCACTTCCCCTTTGGGATCGAAGGATATTTAAGGGGGGGTGTCTCCCCCCCTAGATTTAGGATTTTGGGATGGTAGACTTTTCCCCTCCCGTTAGGATCGAACGATATTTAAGGTGGGGGCTGTCTCCCCCCTAAATTTAGGATTTTGGGATGGTAGTCCTTTCCACTTCCTTTTTGTGATCGAAGGATATTTAAGGGGGGCTGTCTCCCCCCTAAATTTAGGATTTTGGGATGGTAGTCCTTTCCACTTCCCCTTTGAGATCGAAGGATATTTAAGGGTGGGTGTCTCCCCCCTAGATTTAGGATTTTGGGATGGTAGACTTTTCCCCTCCCGTTAGGATCGAACGATATTTAAGGTGGGGGCTGTCTCCCCCCTAAATTTAGGATTTTGGGATGGTAGTCCTTTCCACTTCCTTTTTGTGATCGAAGGATATTTAAGGGGGGCTGTCTCCCCCCTAAATTTAGGATTTTGGGATGGTAGTCCTTTCCACTTTCCCTTTGGGATTGAAAGATATTTAAGGTGGGGGGCTGTCTCCCCTCTGGGAAGCCTACCCATAGGAGTTTTAGGATGGGGGGGGTGTGAGTTGTATAGGTCTAGAAGATCCTACAAGGATTCTTAAGAACGCTGGTCCTCTCCTTCTGTAACTCTTAGGATCCAATGAATATTGGTGGGTATAATACCCACTACCTTTTGTAGGAGTATATGCCTCCCCTACATCCCCCCCTAACCAACCCTGGGGCATTGTCAAAAATTCTCGAGTCAAAATCCTATTTCTCTATAACGGTATTATTATTATTATTATTATTATTATTATTATTATTAATTATTATTATTATTATTATTATTATTATTATTTTATTCTTATTATTGAAAGGTTAAATTGGTTATAAAATGTTTACCTACTTTGTTTGTTGATAGCCATTACCTCTCACACACTAATACATGCATACTTACATACATACATGTATAAATTCATAATGCATACATATAATTATATATATGTAGTAAACTAAAATTATTTTATTATTTTATTATTTTTATTTTTATTGATTCATATTCATTTTTATTATTATTATTTTATCATTCTCTCTCTCTCTCTGTCTCTCTGTCTGCTCTCTGTCTGTTCTCTCTCTCTCTCTCTCCGTCTGTCTGTCTGTCTCTCTCTCTCTCTCTCTCTCTTCTCTCTCACTATATATATATATTATATATATATATATATATATATGTGTGTGTGTGTGTGTGTGTGTGTGGTGTGTGTGTGCATGTATGTGTGTCTGTGTGTGTAGAGAGAGAGAAAAAAAAAAGAATGTAAAATCACCATTATAGCCTATATCATTTCTGTTTCAGTTTACACCAACAATATCCAGAATCAATTCCTTTTTGGCCAGTGAATTGAAAAAATGAAATTTAAAACATAACAGTCGTCTATCATACTTAAACACATCTGTGGATTTTAGAATTTGCTTAAAATCACTGAAATAGAATAATACTGAGCTAGGTAGAAGGGCAGATTAGGCGCCGTCAGTAGTGAAGAAGATCCAGTATTGAATTAAATTTCGTCTTAAAATTGTTGAAATAGAGAGCTGAGCTAAGGAAAAGGACAGATTAGACGTTATCAATAGTAACGAAGATGAAATGTGAATTAAAATTGATAAATTTATCAAAATCGGAATTTGCCCAAATACAGGTAAGGAAAAGGACAAATTAGACGCCATCAATAGTAACGAAGATGAAATGCGAATCAAAATTGATGAAAATCGGAATCTGCCTGTAATCAGCTAAAGGAAAAGACAGACTAGGCTCCGTCAGCAGTGACGAACACAAATTGGAATTGAAAATCCTGACAGAGCATTCCCCTTCCATAAATCTTCAACCAGGAAGACTCTTTGACCTCTTTTGACCCCTGACCGGAATTTATGGCTGTCAAGGGCTCTTCTTCTTCTTTCCCTGTATCTCCTCAGGGAGGGTCATCCTTAACCCTCAGACCTTAGACTTTGACCCCTGGCAGGAATATATCTCTATATTTTTGGTGGTCTTCCGTACTGGAGATTGTCACGGAAGATATTGCCAAAATATACATGTAATTTATTTTTTATTTGAAGCTGCCAAGTAAGAGAGATTTATTATGGAGAGAGAGAGGGATGTCTGTAGTATGTAATATTGCAAGAGATAAAGGTTCAGAATTGTCTATACAACTGTTAGTTTGGATAGAGACAAACTGATTGTTGGCGGGCAGAGAGAGAGAGAGAGAGACCTATCATTGCATGAGATACAGGTTCGAGATTGCCTGTGCAATTGCGAAAGTCCATAAAGGAGGCAAAACTGATAAGAGAGAGAGAGAGAAATGAATTACCATCAGTTCTGGCGACATTCTCACCAGTCGAACTGAGTCTCGAACTCCGATAGTCAGACCTGAGTTTCGAACCTCCCTCAGACCCTCTCTCGTGTTGACACAAATCATGGCCAACCAGACAATGAAGGAGAAAGAAGGTCCACAGAGGAAACTCTACCTTATTTCTAAAATTAAATTTATATAAAAGAATCACGATTTATTTTATTCCCGAATCTACGACTCGAATAGAATCATTAGTTTCTTTTTATTCAGAATAAGATCCCCTTACCAAGGTGAACGAGAGAGATGTTCCAATAATATCCTTCGGGTCTTTTTGAAGCGATATGTGTGTGGGGGGGCGGAATGTCGATGGTATTACGGAGCCCACGTTGACAGAATAAATATGGGAATATTGGGACTCTCTCTCTCTCTCTCTCTCTCTCTCTCTCTCTCTCTCTCTCTCTCTTCAGAGGGTCTAGCCCGAGTTCTACAAACAGCTGATTCGATAAGCCAGTTCGCCTCGGGGAGAGAAAGAGAGAGTCTAGTGTGGTAGCTGTTCAAGTTCTTATCAGAGAGAGAGAGAGAGAGAACTGTAAGGGTGTTTCAAAGAGAGAGAGACCTTACCTTACCTTACAGACCTTACACTTCGTTCGGGTTGCCCCAGGTCCCTCAGTGTGAGGCGCCTCTAATGTCTACCTGAGAGTTGCTAGTACATCTTCCGGTATATTTTGCATCTTCCAATCTTGGATGGTCTGGGATGCAGTTTAGATATTTGTCGAGCTTATTCTTAAACACATCTACGCTCACTCCTGATATATTCCTCAGATGAGCTGGCAACGCATTGAATAGACGCTGCATTATCGATGCTGGTGCGTAGTGGATTAATGTTCTGTGTGCTTTTCCTTATTTTCCTGGTATAGTTTTTGGGCACTATTAATCTACCTCTGCTTGCGCTTTCTGATATTTTAGTTCCATGATATTTTCTGTTATTCTTCTATCTGTTTCCATGCCTGAATTATCATGTAGCGTTCTCTTCTCCTTTCTAGACATAATAATTTTAAGGATTGTAGTCTTTCAGTAGTCTAGGTCCTTAACTTCTTCTATTTTTTTTTTCTAGCTGTAAAGGACCTTTGTACACTCTCTATTTGTGCAATATCCTTTTGATAGTGTGGGTACCATATCATATTGCAATATTCAAGTGGACTACGAACATATGTTTTATAAAGCATAATCATGTGTTCAGCTTTTCTTGTTTTGAAGTGCCGTAACAACATTCCCATTTTTGCTTTACATTTTGCCAACAGAATGGCTATTTGATCATTGCATAACATGTTCCTATTCATCATCACACCAAGGTCTTTAACTGCTTCCTTATTTGTGATTGTCTCATTATTAGGTCCCCTATATGCATTATAGCTTTCCTTCTCTGTCTCCATAATTTAATTGATTCAAATTTATCGGAGTTAAATACCATCCTATTTACCTCTGCCCAATCATATACTTTGTTAAGGTCTCTTTGTTAGAGCGTTCCTATCTTCATCACAAGTAATTTCTCTACTTATTCTTGTGTCATCAGCGAAACTACTCACTACCGAATCCTTAACATTACTGTCTATGTCTTCAATCATAATAACAAACAATATTGCAGCTAGCACCGTACCTTGTGGCACACCGGATATTACCTTGGTTTCATCCGATTTCTCATCGTTTGCAATAACTATCTGTTTTCTGTTGTGTAAAAATTCTTTTAACCATCTTCCTACTACTTTATCTACGATATTGTGTTTTCTAATTTTCTTTGCTAATATATTATGGTCTACTTTGTCAAAAGCTTTTGCAAAGTCTAGATAAACCACATCTGTTTCATTTCCGCTTTTCATATTTTTGAATATGTTCTCACGGTGGACTAACAGTTGGGTTTGTGTACTTTTTCCGGGTACGAAACCGTGTTTGTCCTATATTAAACAAATTATTTTTTATTAAATGTTTCAATAATATTTTTCTTCATTACCTTTCATACACTTTTCATAATTGTGATGTTAGACTCACAGGCCTATAATTACTTGCCTCCTAGTCTTGATCCACTTTTGAAAGTAGGGGTGATATATACTAATTGTGCTCATCATAAATCTTGCCTGTATCTACACTTTGTCTTAATAATATTGCAAGTGGCTTTTGCGATAGAATGAACTACTTTCTTTAACAAGATAGCAGGGGACTCCATCCGCCCTGCAGCAGCTCCATTTTTAATTTCATTAATTGCCTGCACAATATCAGCTTCATTAATTTCTATGTCAGCTAAATATTCACTATTTTCGTCCCTTACTTCTATATCATTATCTTCATTTCTATCTAGGGGTGAATTCTCTCTTATATCGTTCTGCCAGTATGTTGCAAATTTCCTTTTTTTTCATTCGTTAATCTCCCTTCAATTCTCAGAGGGCCTATTTTCTTATTCTTCCTTTATTCATCTTCTTCGCATATGAGTATAATAGTTTTGGGGTTTTGCTTGATATTTAATAGGGTTTTTTCTTCCAAGTCCGTTTTTCATTTTCTTTTCTTTTGATTGTATAATCTTTGTTCTGCATTTTCTATCTACTTTTTAGTTCTATAACTTTCCATGCATTTTTTCTTTTGCAAGACCTTTTTTCCACTTTCTGATTTCTGGAACAAGATCCTTCTGTCTCTTGGTATGCATGAATGATGTTTACTTTTCTTCTTCGGTATATATTTATCCACTATTTTCTCCAATATTTTATATAATATCTCCGTATTTACCCTATGTCATCACTTACAAAAAATGTTATCCCAATCTTTGTTTAATTCTTCATTAATTTCTGACCATATTATATTTTTACTGTAGAAGTTGTATTTTCCATATCCTTCCCACTTTTTCATTCTTGCTTATCTCTATTTTCACTTGCTTTGGAATGAACTGTTAATTCTATGACATTATGATCTGAAATACTCGCATTATAAACTATTATTTCTTTAACATAATTCATCTCGTTCACAAATACTAGGTCTAAAGTATTTTCCTTCTTGTTGGCCGGTGATTTATTTGTTGAATGTTGTATTCTAGTAGCATATCTAATAGCTTTTCAAATTGCCTCTTATCTTCTGCACTACTATTACTCTCTTTTTTTATATGTATAAGTACAACCACAGTCTCCTATTCGTTCTTTCCATTCTACGAAAGGAAAGTTGAAGTCACCAGATAGGAGAATAGTCAGTCCTTGTGATTTCTACATATATCATCCAATTTTTCAATTATTAAGTCAAACTCTTTAGTATTAGGAGGTCTATATATTACTATGTTCTTATCATTTTTCAGATTCAAATTCTACCGCTATTAGTTCACATTCTGAGTTACTATATTTCTCATATATTTTTCCTTGTTTTTGTCTTTCCCATATATTGCGGTTCCCCCTTGATTCCTCCTATTTTTCTATCTGATCTATAAGCTTTGGAAACCCTTTTATTTGATCATCATTCCCAGTCCCTCTCTTGGGAGTACCAGGTTTCACTTATATTCATTATATCTATTTTCTTTTCATTTTGGGTTTTAGTTCTTCTAAGTACTCTATTTTTCTTTTTGAGTTACTCGTAACTAAACCCTGCGCATTCATCACTATGATGGTTTGCGTGTTTTCTCCTTCATTTAAGGGTAGGCTCCACTTTGGGGGGTGCCGATCGTAAAAAATATTTGCCAAAAATACACTAATCAAGACAGGCTAATGAAATTTTCAGGCATTTATTTAGCACTATAATAATGCATATTCCCTGTGAGTTTTATCATCCTACAGGGAAAATTAATGATTTTATGAAAAAAAATGTGAAAAAACGGAAATTTCCGGCCCCTCATACTGAAGGTTATTGGTGATTGGTGAGAAACTACAGTCTTGAATAGAAATTCGGTCCGACAAAATGTTGGTATATCCACCTGGAACATGCACAAAAAAAAATTATCAAAATAGAACAGTAAATAAGCACGTAATAACAAAAAAAAGAGCAACAACTTTGTAAGTTCAGCGAAAGCCCCGCCGAAATATCAGACTATAGCTAGGAAGAAATATTCAGGAAAATTCAAATCTCGATTTAGGGACAAAACCTTTTGAGAGTTTGTAAGTTAATATGTCACTTGATAGCCTAAAACATCTAAAAATTATATTATTTAGGACAATCAAAGAAAAAAACCACCCCACCCTTTTTTTTTTTTTTTTTTTTTTTTTTTTTTTTTTTTTTTTTTTTTTTTTTTTTTTTTTTTTTTTTTTTTTTTTTTTGGAGGTGGATTTTTCTTTGACTGTCCTAAATAATATCATTTTTAGATGTTTTAGGCTATCAAGTGACATAATAACTACAAACTCTCAAAAGGTTTTGTCCCTAAATCGAGATTTGAATTTTTCCTGAATATTTCTTCCTAGCTATAGTCTGATTTTTTGGCAGGCTTTCGCTGAACTTACGAAGTTGTTGCTCTTTTTTTTTGTTATTACGTGCTTATTTACTGTTCTATTTTGATAATTGTTTTTGTGCATGTTCCAGGTGGATATACCAACATTCTGTCAGACCGAATTTTTATTCAAGACTGTAGTTTCTCACCAATCACCAAATAACCTTCAGTACGAGGGCCAGAAATTTCCGTTTTTTCACATTTTTTTTCATGAAATCATTAATTTTCCTGTAGGATGATAAAACTCAGGGAATATGCATTATTATAGTGCTAATAATGCCTGAAAATTTCATTAGCCTGTCTTGATTAGTGTATTTTTGGCAAATATTTTTTACGATCGGCACCCCCCAAAGTGGAGCCTACCCTTAATATTGGTAGTAATAAGGATTTTCCCATGTCTCTTTCCTGTTCTGGTATGTTGTTCTTTTTTTCATTTCCAGAAATTCTGACATTAAAAAATCCAACTTTTCCATAATATTTGATCTTCCTTCATCATAATTATTTATTTTGTGTCTGAATCTGCAATTTTCTCCGTTTCTGCAATATCCTCTTGCATAATAAATACAGTTATTATCTCTTGAGTAGAATTTCGGAGCTGATGCTTTGAAATTTTTTGCTGACACCTCTGCATATCTCATTGGTGGTTTGCTTTTCTCTTTTACCTGATATTCTTGATTTCTCTCTTTATTTGTTTCTTTCTTATTTGGATTTTATTACTTGGTTGGTTATTTATTTGATTATGATTCATGGCTACAGGGTGCATATATTTGCATTTTTTTGTCGAACTTACATCCTTTTCCTTCTTTTAGGTTTTTACATATTTTTGGATGCAGATCTCTGCAATCATCCCCATAGCCATCTAAGTATGCACATTTACCATATATTTCATAGTTTTGACATACTTAGGATGTTTGTAGTAACATCTTTCTCCAAATCTGCAATTCCCTCTTTTCAAAAGGTTGCAGATTTTGTCTTTCTTGTCTAATTTTTTTCCTCTTCCCGTCATTGTGTAGATCTGGGTAGAGCCTCTTCGGGATTTGCTTTTCTGTTGTCATATCGTAATTTATTTCTTCGTAGGTATGCTGTTTTATTGCCTCATATGTAGTATCAATGATTGTCTCTGCATCCATACTTTTATCTTGTTCTTTGTTTTCCTTATTTTTTTCTGTCATTTCATTTTGTTTACTTCTTCTTTCCGTTTTCCTCTTCTTCTTCTCTTCTTCTTCCTTCTTCTCTCTTCTTCTTCATCCTCAACTATTTGTACATTCAATCTTGATTTAATAACATTGTCTATCCATGATAGACATGTTGAACAAAAAAATTCTTGTATCTTTTCTCAAATCTTGCATTACCTCAGCACACTGTGGATGGGTCGGAATGTTGCATGCAGCACATTTTCTGATTAGGTTTTGTGGATTGACTATGCTATACCAAACCTTACACAGTTTGCATGCTTTTGGCATTCTTTTCCTAATGCATCAATTAGGATATTCACAAGATTCACCTTATTCATTTTCTTTGTCGGAATATGTGGTTTATGTATATTTTCTTTATGAGTCTCTTGACCACTTGGATTTTATTTGGAACTTCTTCAATTATTTTCAAGATGTTTTCATTAGATTTGTTCCAGTTTGAAGGATTATATCCTTCTAATATATCTATGAATGCTTTTGTATCTTTTTGGTTAGGACTGTTGCTGATTTCATAGATGAGAATGCCGCCCAGTTCCCTTCCTGCTACCTCATCGTATTGCGAATCTGCCAAGCAGCTAAATTACGCACCTTCCCGCAGTTGGAACTTACTGCCATCTTGTTCTGATTTCAGTATTACACTTGTTAAAACTAACTTAGAAGACGCTTTATCCTACTATTTTCACACTAATCTTATCACCGATAGTTCACGAACACTTCTAGATATTTCTCAAATTCTAGTCGTATGTTAAACTTGTGATATCTGTTGATTAATCTGACTTCACGCGGGTACGTCTCACCAAGCAAGATGGCTA
>NC_061097.1:32107922-32120422 GCF_015104395.2 Macrobrachium nipponense
TTTTTAAGACTTTCCTCGTTTTTAGGAGGAAATTCTCTCTCTCTCTCTCTCTCTCTCTCTCTCTCTCTCTCTCTCTCTCTCAGGGTACGTTGCCCCATTCGGAAGACAGAGTCCGAAGTCGTTCAAAGTCGTTATATAACGAAACCACTCCGTTGTTGAAGGTGAATTACGATCATCATCGCTTTCTGGCTTTTGGTGTTTTTATTCCGGAGCTTTCTGGCAACTGTGGCAGGTCGAGGGGGCGTGGCCTGAATCTTATTTAAGATTGGAGTGACTTTCTCTTTGATATTTGTATATCTATATATGTACATACATGTATATATCATATGTATGTATAGTAACATATAGTATTATATATATGTAATATATAGTAAATATATATATATATATATATATATATATATATATATATAGTATAATACATATAATATTTGTATACATACATACATACATACATTCATACATACATATTCATGTCCCCCGTCCATTCACAGCTTAATATTTTTCAGTACCTTCCTCCCCAAAGCATCTGTCATTTTTCATTATTCATCGATCAATTATGACATTTTGTTGCGTCGCTTGCAATATTCATGTCTCTCCCCCTCCCCCCAACCCCCCCCACCACCCCCACCTACGCCCCCTCCCCCCATCCTGACTCTCAGCAATTTTTTGTTAGAAATTAAAAAAAGAGACTAGTGGTGGTGCTTTGTTTTGCTCTATGCTCTGTTTTGCTTTGTGCTCTGTTTTTGCTCTGCACTCTGTTTAGCTCTGAGCTCTTTTTTGCTGTGCTTTGTTTTCCTCTAAGTTCTTTTGCTCTACACTGTTTTGCTCTGCGTTCTGTTTTTATCTGCACTCTCTTTTGCTCTGCATTTTATTTTGCTCTACGTTCAATTTTGTTCTGCATTCTATTTTGTACTGCATTCTTTTTTGCTCTGCGCTCTGTTTTGCTCTGAGCTCTGTTTTGCTCTGCGTTCTGTTTTTTATTTGCACTCTCTTTTGCTCTGCGTTTTTTTGCTCTGCGCTCTGTTTTTCTCTGAGCTCTGTTTTGCTCTACGCTCTATTTTGTTCTGCATTCTTTTTTGTTCTGCATTCTTTTTTGCTCTGTGCTCTGTTTTGCTCGGTACTCTGTTTTGCTCTGTGTTCTTTTTTGCTCTACGCTCTGTTTTGCTCTGAGCTCTGTTTTCCTTTACGCTCTGTTTTGCTCTGGTTCTTTACTGTTCTGTGCTCTCTTTTGATCTGCGCTCTTTTCTGCTCTGCGCTCTGTTTTTTCTCTGTGCTCTGCTTTGCTCTGCACTCTGTTTTGCTCTGTGCTCTGTTTTGCTTTGCACTCTGTTTTTGCT
This sequence comes from Macrobrachium nipponense, assembly GCF_015104395.2. Lineage (NCBI taxonomy): Eukaryota > Metazoa > Arthropoda > Malacostraca > Decapoda > Palaemonidae > Macrobrachium > Macrobrachium nipponense. The sequence continues at coordinate 32,109,263 of NC_061097.1, forward strand.
CTGTGCTCTGTTTTCACTCTGCGCTCTGTTTTGCTCTATGCTCTGTTTTGCTCTGCACTCTGTTTTGCTCTGCACTCTGTTTTCGCTCTGGGCTCTGTTTTTGCTCTGCACTCTGTTTTGCTCTACGCTCTGTTTTTGCTCTGCGCTCTGTTTTGCTCAGCACACTTTTTTGCTCTGTGCTCTTTTTCGCTCTACACTCTGTTTTGCTCTACGCTCTGTTTTTGCTCTGCACTCTGTTTTGCTCTGCGCTTTATTTTGCTCTGCAGTCTATTTTGCTCTGCACTCATTTTCGCTCTGCGCTCTGTTTTGCTCTGCGCTCTTTTTTGCTCTGCATTCTTTTTTGCTCTGCGCTCTTTTTTGCTCTGCACTCTGTTTTTCTCTACAGTCTTTTTTGCTCTGAGCTCTGTTCTTGCAGAGCCTGAAAATGAAAGGTTATGCAATGTTATTTTTTTCGGTTAATTTTATCTTTCGTTGTTTAATTCACTAGAATTAACTCGTATGTATGTTGAGCTTTAGTATGTTCGTGGAATGACTCTCTCTCTCTCTCTCTCTCTCTCTCTCTCCCCCAGATCCTAATCTGAATTGCTAACGAATGATTTGTGTATATATATATATATATATATATATATATATATATATATATATATATTATATACGAGCGTGCATGCGAGCCCCGTGCGTATATGCTGATTGCTAGACACACCTGGGTTATCGGCGGATTACGTAGGAAATCCACCTGGGCAGGCGAGAATTACATTCACGGTCGAAATAATGTAATTCCTTTGGGTCTTAGGTAGAGAATTGTATGTTTGTCGCGAAATACTTATTGAAGAAAAGGTCCTATTTTTGTCATTTTTGTGGGATATATCTTCCTGAATTCCTTTTATTTTTGGTTGCTGGGTCTAAACAGTGCTTAGAAAATATATAATATTGTTTATTGGCGCTGGAAATTGCTTAGAAAGTTAACAATAGTGTTTATTGGGTCTACAAATTGGTTAGAAAGTTAACAATTGTATTTATTTGGTCTGAAAATTGCTTAGAAAGTTATCAATAGTTTATTAGGTCTAGAAATTGCTTAGAACGTTGACAATAGTGTTTATTGGGTCTGAAAATTGTTTAGAAAGTTAACAATTGTATTTATTGGGTCTGGAAATTGCTTAGAAAGTTAACAATAGTGTTTACAGGGTCCAAAATAGTGCTTAAAAAATATAAAATGTTTTTTTAGTTTGAAAAGTGCTTATGAATAAACAATATTGTATATTGAGTTTAAACAGTGCTTAGAAAGTTAACAATAGTGTCTAATTAGTCCTGAAAAGTGCATAGGATCTAAACAATAGCGTATACCGAGTTTAAAAAGCGCTTAGCAAGTTAACAATAGTGTTTATGGAGTTTTAAAAGTGCTTAGAAATAAACTGTAATGTTTATTGAGTATGACAGGTGCTTAGGAAATATATAGTGCTTTTTATTGAGTTTAATAAGTGGTCAGAAAGTGAATAATAAGTGTTTATTGAATCTAAAAATGCTTAGAAAATAAACATTAATGTTTATTGAATCTAAAAAGTGATTACAAAGTAAACATTGATATTGATTATGTAAAAAAGAAAATTTTTTGAACTTCGTGTTCATGAAAAACGCAACTTTGAATATGAAAGATTAAAAAAAAATAATTTTGGGAAATTTCAGTTAATTAAAAACTTTATTTTAATGAAATTAAAAATCTGTGTGTGTCTGTGTCTGTCTATGTTTGTCTACGAGTTGATATTTTGGTAAATAGAAAAAAACTATCTTTTGTGTGTGTGTTTGTCTTTGTGTATATGAGCTAATATTTTGGTAAATATTAGTAAAAACTATAATTTGTGTAGGTGTGTTTTGCATATGTGCATATTTAGAAAGATATAACGTTTTCATGTATAATTATTTCCCGAATAAACACACCAGAGATATAATTTTTTCATAGCTATAAAAACGCACGTACGTACGCACATAATCATCTTCATCATTTATTTATTTTTTTTTTTATTAATTCCATTCTCACCACAGGTCCACGCCATGATGAAGTCTGCGGCGTTGCCACTTCTCCTGCTTGTCGTCCTCGCACGGGTGTCGTGCCAGGATATTGACGAGACAGATGCTGAAGGTGAGTAATACATTTCTCTCTCTCTCTCTCTCTCTCTCTATCTCTCTCTCTCTCTCTCTCTCTCTCTCTCTCTCTCTCTCTAAGTATATACAGTATTAGCCAGTTGCTTCACGGGTCAGAGATTCAAGTCTCAACTGAAGAAGTTACTGTTAGAATACAATCTTATGTAAACATAATATATGTAAATATATGTCTATATATATATATATATATATATATATATATATATATATATATATATAATATTATGCTCATATAAGATTGTGTTATAACAGTGACTTACTCCTTTGAGCCTTGAATCGCTGACCAGTGTATCAACTAGTTAATACTGTATATATTTAGAGAGAGAGAGAGAGAGAGAGAGAGAGAGAGAGAGAGAGAGAGAGAGAGAGATGCAAATTCACAGGGAAACCAAAAGAAATCATCAATTTTATGTGGAGTTTAAAATGTCTATTTCCATTTGCAATATTTTTTATTCAAAATGAAGTCGTATTTTTATTCATTTTTGTCCCGAATTCCCCGCATCATTTCCAACCAAACGGAAGCAGAGAAACCAACAAGGAAATAAAGAATGCTAAAAAATAAAAATAAAAAATAGACATCAAAGCATTCCTCCTTCGGCCGCGCGAAAGGGAAATTTGAATTGAAATCGCTCCTCAAATTGCTTTCTAAAAAGAGATCGTATACACAAGGGGGGGTGGGATCGTCTGACACGGTACAAACCTGATCTATCATCGCCTGCAGCTCGTGAGATTCGCTCCCTCGTTCTCGAGAGAGCGATCGCACGTCGAAGACATCTCCAACTCCGGCGAGGAATCTTTGATGGCCTTGGCACTCTTATTCTTATTTTTATTTTATTTTATTATTAGTATTATTATTTTTTTGATGTTTCAGTCTTTTCTGAGATGAAATCAGCCTTAAAGGTTGAAAATTCCTCATTTTTCATTTGCCGGACTTAGATAGAAGAGGTTATTCTACCTGTGTTGTAGAGGGAATAGATTATTCTACCTGTGTTCAGTTACAGGAAAATCCTGATAGTTGTAGAAGTCAATTGTTTTATATATATATATTATATATATATATATATATATAATATCATATATGTATATATATATATATATATATATATATATATATATTATATATATATATATATATATATATATATATATATTTTAGTCTTTTCTGATAATGAATTTGCCTTGATGGTTTTCATATCCTACATTTTGTTTTTCACTTACATGGCTTAGATAGGAGAGAGAGAGAGAGAGAGAGAGAGAGAGAGAGAGAGAGAGAGAGAGAGAGAGAGAGAGAGAGGAGGAAGGTACCCCTTCACCAACAAAGGCAATGATCGCACCTTGCATATTTTCAAAGGCATTGAACATAAGTGAGTAATAAATCCCACTCCATAACCAATATTTTTAAAAACATAAACAGGAGAGAGAGAGAGAGAGAGAGAGAGAGAGAGAGAGAGAGAGAGAGAGAGAGAGAGAGAGAGACCGTACCAACACCAAGGCAATGATGACACCTTTGCATATTTTCAGAGGCACTGAACATTAATGAATGCTAGGACCCCTTCTATGACCAATATTTTAAAAAGCGCCCATTACTTCCAAGAATCAGGCAATTTAGCAATGTCCCTCCTCATCAGAGAATGAAAGGCTTCCTAAATTACCTCCTTAACAGAGACAGTTTATCACAAGAATCTATAATGGGAAAGTCTGTCATTCTGTTTAGGGACCGAAGTTATATTTTTGATATATCACAGAATATTTGATCACCTTTTCCAACAGAATAAATTATATATATATATATATATATATATATATATATATATATATATATATATTATATATATATATATATATATATATATATATATATATCTATACACATAATATATATATATATATTTTATATATATAATGTTTAATGATATATTTATTTTATTTTATCTATTTATTTATTTATTTATTTATTTACTTATTTATTTACTTGTTTATTTACTTGTCTGTCTGTCTGTCTGTCTTATTTTACTTTATTTTTTTTATGTTTTTATTTTTTATTTTTTATTTTTTATTTTATTTTATTTTTTTATTTTATTTTATATATTTTATTTTATTTTTATTTATTTATGTATTTATTTATTTATTTATGTATTTATTTATTATTTATTTATTTATTTATTTATTTATTTATTTATTTATTTATTTAGCCTTTAGCTTTTAGCCTTTAGCCTTTAGCCTTTAGCCTTTAGCCTTTAGGTGTCCTTAAGGGCTGAACTTGTATTTTCATAACTCATAGAATACTCTCAGTCACCCTTTCAAACAGAACACAATCAAATAGAGTCAATAGAATTTGTTTACTCGTCGTTCAGAATAGGATAAAATCATATGGAAACAATAGAAGCATGTATATCTCCTCCATAATAAAGTCTGACCCATTATTAAATAATAAAACTTCTCAATACTTATAAAACTCCAGCTTTCCAAAGAGATCCAATATTTTTAACAGTCGTCCTTATCCTCTGTATTGTTTCTCTCCCTCGATGAACGTTCGACTTCGATGACTTTTAGTGGTGCTTCTCATAGATTACAGGGGACAATGGCATCGACAGGGGGCTTCCTGAAGGAGTCTATAGAAGGCGATTTTTTTGTGGGGAGGTCCTGCTGGTAGGATGAGATAAGGGTAGGATTGAAGGATGCTTTTGTCAGGAGGTGCGAGGGAGCCTTGCTGAGTAGGTTATGGAATGAGGATAAGAGATAAACCATAGCAAGTGAAAGTTTATTATTATTATTATTATTATTATTATTAATTATTATTATTATATTATTATTATTATTATTATTATTATTATTATTATTATTATTATTATTATTATATAGAAAAGACAATTAAAATTTAGTTACAATTATTTTTTAATAAACTTAAAATGATATGATGTATGTATGTATGTATATATGTATATATATATATATATATATATATATATATATATATATATGTGTTGTATATATATATATATATATATATTATATATAATATCTATATATATATATATACGTTATATATATTTCTAGGTTTGTTGAAATTATTGTAAAATAATTTTATTTGTCGTTAATATATATATATATATATATATATATATATATATATATTATTAACAAAACAAAACAAATTATTCTACAAAAATTTTAAGAATCCTAAAAATATAAAATATGTAAGCATATCTATATGTATATATATATATATATATATATATATATTCACTCTATATTACACATCCAACCTTTAAAATATTAAACGGTCTGCAATTGACAGCAAAAAATATATATTTATAAAAACTGTCAGGCAATTATTTTACCTCCTTCCTCACCTGGAGGTAAAAAAAAATTAATTCGTTTCCTCTCGTAAAAAGAAATTCTGCCATTAACAATTCATGAATTTTTAATATATCCATTTTTAATATATTTTTCTATTTTTTTAACCAACTGAATAATTATGAAGGAATTTCAAATTTTCTGATTTTTCCGGTTGAAATGTTAATTGCATTAATTTTTGTCCTGTTTGTTAATATTTGTTTGTTTGTTTAATTGTTTACTAGACATGGAAAAGTTTTATTTATGTTAATAATGCAAATTAACATTTGTTTATATTTGTAGTTATGTTGCATTATTTGTTTATATAGTTTTTTTTGTATTTTGATAATACTTATATTTATTTCATTAATACTCTCTCTCTCTCTCTCTCTCTCTCTCTCTCTCAGTCTTCCTCGCCTCTCTCTCATCTCTCTCTCTTCTCTTCGTCCTCTCTCTCTCTCTCTCTCTCTCTCTCCTATTCTTATAGCGGCGCCATTACTATAACTAAACTCTTTTTCTATTTCATTGTAATCTCGTAGATTACAGGATTACCACGGCAAAGGAAGAGGGATTACCTGAATTAATTAGCAGGATTACCTCCAGTAATCCCACGTATGGGATTTCCCTCACCAGCACCAAATCCCTGGACGTTTTTCAGTTAATAGGATTCTCTCTCTCTCTCTCTCTCTCTCTCTCTCTCTCTCTCTCTCTCTCTCTTCTCTCTCTCTCTCTCATTCTCTCAATAAAATCCATCTGCATTCGTACCTTATGTTTAATCTCTCTCTCTCTCTCTCTCTCTCTCTCTCTCTCTCTCTCTCTCTCTCTCTCTCTCTCTCTCATTTAATCCAGTTATATTCGTTCTCTTGTTTTTAAATATCCCAAAAATTAAATGCAGTTTAGCAATTACAAGATGTGAATTTAAAAGATTAATTTGAATTCATAAACATTATATGTAATTTGACTGTAATATTATTCAAACTACTTAATCCTAAGAATTGAATTTTAAGATCAGCTAATGTGAATTCCTAAAACTTGAATTCACTATCAATATAGAAAAATTCATACTATTTATTCCCAAGAATTTTATTATAAAAGCATTTAAAAATTCAAAGTATTTAATCCTAAAAAAATGAATTTTAAAGCATTAAAAATTTAAATTATATAATTCCAAGAATTGAATTTTAAAATCATTAAAAAATTCGAATTATTTAATTCCAAGAATTGAATTTTAAAACCATTTAAAAATTCAAACTATTTAATCGTAAAAATTGAATTTTAAAACCATTTAAAAATACAAACTATTTAATCCCATGAATTTAGTTTTAGAAATATTTAAAATTTCAAACTATAATCTCATGAATTGATTTTCACAACAATTTAAAAATTCAAAGTATTTTATCCCAAAAAATTGAATTTTAAAAACAGCTAAGAATTCGAACAGTTTAATACCAAGAATTGAATTTTAAAACCATTAAAAATTCAAACTATTTAACCACAATAATTGAATTTTAATACCATTTAAGAATTCCAAGTATTCAATCCCAAGAAATTGAATTTAAAACCATTTAAAAATTCAAACTATTTAATCCCATGAAATATATTTTACATCAGTTTAAAAACTCAAAGCATTTAATCCCAAGAAATTTAATTTTAAAACCAGCTAAGAATTCGAACTATTTAATCCCAATAAATTTGAATAAATTTGCGTTTTTAAAACAGGTATTATGAATTCAATTGAATTCAATGCATTCTAACTATAAAAACATTTCAGGTGACTCTAGTTGCAAAACTTGACTTTAAAACCATTTTAAAGTCTTTTATCTCAGGGATTGAATTTTAAAAATAGCTTATATGAATTCAAGAAGGAGCCACGTGTTCCAAAAAATGAACTTCGGACGTTAGACTTCCAAATGAAATCTTGAACACTCTCTCTCTCTCTCTCTCTCTCTCTCTCTCTCTCTCTCTCTCTCTCTCTCTCTCTCTCTCTCTCATATTCCTTGTTTTTTCTCAGTTTTTAGAATTTTTTTAGTTTCTCATAAACCTTTTTTTATTTATTTTTCGTAAACCATTTTTTTAGTTTTTTTTCATTAAACAATTTTTTTTTCTCATAAAACATTTTTTCACCTTTTTTCCTTTAACCAATTTTTTCACTTTTTTCCATTTCTCATAAACCATTTTTTTTACTTTCTTTCATAAACATTTTTTTAAAGATATTTTGGGTTTCTCATAAACCATTTTTTTTTCTCTCATAAACAATTTATTATTTTTTTACTGTTTGTCATAAACCATTTCTTTTAGCCTTTTTGTCTCTCATAAACCATTTTTTTTAGCTTTTTGTTTATTTCTCATAAACCAATTTTTAGCTTTTTTTTGTCTCTCATAACCTCTTTTTTTGGTTTTTAGTTTTTTGTCTTTTGCATAAACAATTTTTAAAGCTTTTTTTTGTCTCTCATAAACCATTATCTTAGTTTATTGTTTGTTTCTCATTTTTTAGCTTTTTTTGTCTCATAACCTCTTTTTTTTTAGTTTTTTCTCTCTTTCATAAACAATTTTTAAAGCTTTTTTTGTCTCTCATAAACCATTGTCATAGTTTATTGTTTGTTTCTCATAAACCATTTTTACCTTTTTTTGTCTCTCATAAAACTCTTTTTTTTTATTTTTAGTTTTTTTTTTCTCTCTCTCTTTCATAAACCATTTCATTTTTTGAGTTTGTGTTTCTCATAAACCAAACAGACGAAGGCGCCTCGGAATGTATGCAAATTTAAGCCTCCAAGTTGTATGAACTTATTTTTTTTTTTTTGGGGGGGGGGGCGGTTTGGGAGGATATCTTTGGCGCATGCGTGATGGTGCACAGATGGCTGCTCGCTCCAAGTTTGGAAAACTGGGGAAACTGATACATAGTTTTAATTTGTGTTTTTTTTATTTTATTTTTTCCAGGTCTTTGGGTGTATTGAGTTATGTCTTTCGTAGTTTTCTTTATTTGGTCTTGTTTAATTAAGGAAATGATTGTATATATGTATATACGTATTCATATATACATATGTATATACATATATATTTAAATATATAAAGTATTATACTATATATATATATATATATATATATATATATATATATATATATATATATATATAAAATCGCCTCATTAACAACCTAAACACGAATGTGCTCTAAAGTTTGTAAATCACTAATTCGTCAGTGAATGGTGGACACGAAAAATAAGGATGAAGAAAAATAAGTTAGAGGGGTGGAAGGGGAAGAAGAGAGAGAGAAAGAGAGACGAGAGAAGAGGAAACAGGAGGAGGAGGAGGAGGGGAAAAAAGGAACTGGGAGGAATAGGATGTTTGAGGAATATATAGGAAAATTGAGATTAGTTTTTAGTACAAAAGAGAATTTATTGGGTTTGATGAATTTGGAAATTCTTAAAGGTAGGTTGGTTTAATCGCCTTTTGAGAGAGAGAGAGAGAGAGAGTTAGTGGGAAAGAACATTTTATAAGGACAGACAGACAGACAGACAGACAGACAGACAGACAGACAGACAGACAGACAGACAGACAGACAGACAGACAGACAGACAGACAGACAGACAGACAGAGTTAGTGAGTGAGGAAATTTTATGTATAAATATATATATATATGTATGTATATATATATAGAGAGAGAGAGAGAGAGAGGAGAGAGAGTAAATGGGAGAGGAAATTTTATATATAATGTATATTTATATATATATGTATATTTATATAAACACACACGCATATATATATATATGGGGAGAGAGAGAGAGAGAGAGAGAGAGAGAGAGAGAGAGAGAGAGAGAGAGAGAGAGAGAGGCATGAATTTTAGCCCTGTCATAAATAAAACATGGGATACATACAAGGACATCTCATATATGTCAGCAAGGATGAATATTTGAAGACTCGTGATCGTTAAAGTATTATTCCCATAACTGGTCAAGATGTATTTGAGAACAAAAAATCACAGTAAAACGGAATATGGAAAGAAAACGTAGGCCTTAGGCCAAGAAGGAAAAGTAAGAATACGGAAAGCAATGAAAATATACACCACGTGTATGTTTAAATACATACAAATATATCTATTAAAGAAAAAGGGTAATTTTTATTCATAAAATTAAAATTTAAATTCCAGACAATAGAAAATGAATATACATTTTTAAACATTATTTTGTTGCTGAAACTAATATACCATATAATAGTCTTCATCGTGGCTATTTCAACATCGACAGACGCATATTAATACCCTTTAACAACACTGGAAACAATCGACCAACCATTTTATGTATAATTGTATTTATGTCTGATGATAGAAATACGTATATTCCTTGTACCTAGCAATGGTAACAGAGATTGTCTGTGTATATTTTGAAAGTTGCATATTGATAGTGAGAGCGGGGGTTTATTATCTTTATGTATATTTGACATTATAATTGGAATTATATTTAATTTCATTGACATATCAAAAGACACAACGCATTATCAGATAATTCAGTCTAATTAAGATAATTACAGATTATGCTGAGTTGCATCAAAGGGGATTTCCCTCTTCCAAAATAATTATGAGAAAACTATAATGTCTTGTAATGAGAGGCTTACTGTGAGCAGATAATGAATAACGAATGGAAAAGAAAAATAGGTTGAATGACGAATTAGAATGTAATTGGTTGGTTGGGGGTGGGGGGGGGGGGGTCGTGTAATTGGTTCCGGTTTAGGTCCAAATTGGTCCACCCGAAAAAATGGAGGTTTTTGGAAAAGTGATTCCAAATTAGGTTTCATACAAATGACTTTGGTTTCCCGAAAGGTTTGGGCTTCGCCAATTATCCAGATTAGGCGTGCTAAAAAGTCAGTCTCTCTCTCTCTCTCTCTCTCTCTCTCTCTCTCTCTCTCACACACACACACACACACACACTCACGCACACACAAAACTCACATTAATATCTTGCAATTCGTTCCTTTGTCAATTAATCTCTCTCTCTCTCTCTCTCTCTCTCTCTCTCTCTCTCTCTCTCTCTCTCTCTCTCTCTCATCTATAAGACAGATGAATTGTAAATTCTTGTTATTCATCTTTATTTTTCTTTACCTATCTCTCTCTCTCTCTCTCTTTCTTTCTCTCTCATTAGGACACTGTGAATGCACAGTAAGACCTGCTCTTAGACATAAGTGAGCACACGATGCATCCTCTTAGGATGGACTAACAAGTCTTTGAGATATCCTAATCCTTGTAACTCATTGTAACTCTCTCTCATTCATAGAAGAGATGAATTGTAAATTCTTGTTATTCGTCTCTATTTTACTTTACTTTACTCTCTCTCTCTCTCTCTCTCTCTCTCTCTCTCTCTCTCTCTCTCTCTCTCTCTGGCAGATTCGCAATACGATGAGGTAGCAGGAAGGGAGCTGGCATTTCTCATCTATGAGATCAGCAACAGTCCTAACCAAAAAGATACAAAAGCATTCATAGACATATTAGAAGGATACGATCCTTCAAACTGGAACAAATCAACAGAAAACATCTTAAAAATAATTGAAGAAGTTCCAAATAAAATCCAAGTGGTCAAGAGACTCAAAGAAAATTTACATCAATCAACATATTCCGACAAAGAAAATGAATAAGGTGAACATTGTGAATATCCTAATTGATGCAATAGGAAAA
>NC_061097.1:32125422-32147922 GCF_015104395.2 Macrobrachium nipponense
AACCGCAAATTAGGCCTAATATACCAAACGCCCAAAACATGCCTTCGTCTTCCGCCGTGTTGCCGATGTATGATAATATGGAGACAGAGAAGGAAAGCTATATGCATATAGGGGACCTAATAATGAGACAATCACAAATAAGGAAGCAGTTAAAGACCTTGGTGTGATGATGAATAGGAACATGTTATGCAATGATCAAATAGCCATTCTGTTGGCAAAATGTAAAGCAAATGGTAAGGAATGTTGTTACGGTGGCACTTCAAAACAGAAAGCTTGAACACATGATTATGCTTTTTTATAAAACATATGTTCGTAGTCCACTTGAATATTGCAATATGATATGGTACCCACACTATCAAAGGATATTGCACAAATAGAGAGTGTACAAAGGTCCTTTACAGCTACGAATAGAAGAAGTTAAGGACCTAGACTACTGGGAAAAGACTACAATCCTTAAAATTATATAGTCTAGAAAGGAGAAGAGAACGCTATGATAATTCAGGCATGGAAACAGATAGAATATAAAAGGAATAACGGAATACTAAAAATATCAGAAAGAGCAGCAGAGTAGATTAATAGTGCCAAAACTATACCAGGAAAAATAAGGAAAGCACACAGAACATTAATCCACTACGACACCAGCATCGATAATGCAGCGTCTATTCAATGCGTTGCCAGCTCATCTGAGGAATATATCAGGAGTGAGCGTAGATGTGTTTAAGAATAAGCTCGACAAATATCTAAACTGCATCCCAGACCATCCAAGATTGGAAGATGCAAAATATACCGGAAGATGTACTAGCAACTCTCTGGTAGACATTAGAGGCGCCTCACACTGAGGGACCTCTGGGGCAACCCGAACGAAACTGTAAGGTCTGTAAGGTAAGGTAGGTCTCCAGCCGACGTAATGCAACACTCCTTCAAGTTGATATGCCAAAGGAAAAGTTCCCCATGATGCTTTATGCAACACGTCTCTAGCAGCCTCTCTTAAGCCAAAGAGTGCTTATGCAAGTGCATCTTTTAGAGATCATTTTGCAATAATGGGATGTCTGCATGCTGTGCATGGCATGCATTTATAGCCGCCAGGGCATTGTGGATGAAATGCATTCGTGTATGCACGTTGGCCTTTTCAACCGAGTTCACTGCCGGTGTTAGTTATTTTTAAATTTTTGAGATGTCAAGCTTAGAAGTAAGAACCACTTTCTATCAAAGTTTTAGGCTTCCAAAGCCTTGAACGCACATACACACACATGCACACAAACACAAATATATATATATATATATTATATATATATATATATATATATATATATATATATATATATATATATATATATATATATGATATTATATATATATATATATATATATATATACATATATATATATATATATATATATATATATATATATATATATATGTATATATATATCTATATACATATATGTATATATATATATATATATATATATATATATATAGTATATATATATATATATATATATATATATTTGTGTTTGTGTGCATGTGTGTGTATGTGCGTTCAAGGCTTTGGAAGCCTAAAACTTTGATAGAAAGTGGTTCTTACTTCTAAGCTTGACATCTCAAAAATTTAAAAATAACTAACACCGGCAGTGAACTCGGTTGAAAAGGCCAACGTGCATACACGAATGCATTTCATCCACAATGCCCTGCGGCTATAAATGCATGCATGCACAGCATGCAGACATCCATTATTGCAAATGATCTCTAAAAGATGCACTTGCAAGCACTCTTTGGCTTAAGAGAGGCTGCTAGAGACGTGTTGCATAAAGCATCATGGGGAACTTTTCCTTTGGCATATCAACTTGAAGGAGTGTTGCATTACGTCGGCTGGAGACCTTACCTTACCTTACAGACCTTACAGTTCGTTCGGGTTGCCCCAGGTCCCTCAGTGTGAGGCGCCTCTAATGTCTACCAGAGAGTTGCTAGTACATCTTCCGGTATATTTTGCATCTTCCAATCTTGGATGGTCTGGGATGCAGTTTAGATATTTGTCGAGCTTATTCTTAAACACATCTACGCTCACTCCTGATATATTCCTCAGATGAGCTGGCAACGCATTGAATAGACGCTGCATTATCGATGCTGGTGCGTAGTGGATTAATGTTCTGTGTGCTTTCCTTATTTTTCCTGGTATAGTTTTGGGCACTATTAATCTACCTCTGCTTGCTCTTTCTGATATTTTTAGTTCCATGATATTTTCTGTTATTCCTTCTATCTGTTTCCATGCCTGAATTATCATGTAGCGTTCTCTTCTCCTTTCTAGACTATATAATTTTAAGGATTGTAGTCTTTCCCAGTAGTCTAGGTCCTTAACTTCTTCTATTCTAGCTGTAAAGGACCTTTGTACACTCTCTATTTGTGCAATATCCTTTTGATAGTGTGGGTACCATATCATATTGCAATATTCAAGTGGACTACGAACATATGTTTTATAAAGCATAATCATGTGTTCAGCTTTTCTTGTTTTGAAGTGCCGTAACAACATTCCCATTTTTGCTTTACATTTTGCCAACAGAATGGCTATTTGATCATTGCATAACATGTTCCTATTCATCATCACACCAAGGTCTTTAACTGCTTCCTTATTTGTGATTGTCTCATTATTAGGTCCCCTATATGCATATAGCTTTCCTTCTCTGTCTCCATAATTTATTGATTCAAATTTATCAGAGTTAAATACCATCCTATTTACCTCTGCCCAATCATATACTTTGTTAAGGTCTCTTTGTAGAGCGTTTCCTATCTTCATCACAAGTAATTTCTCTACTTATTCTTGTGTCATCAGCGAAACTACTCACTACCGAATCCTTAACATTACTGTCTATGTCTTCAAATCATAATAACAAACAATATTGCAGCTAGCACCGTACCTTGTGGCACACCGGATATTACCTTGGTTTCATCCGATTTCTCATCGTTTGCAATAACTATCTTTTCTGTTGTGTAAAAATTCTTTTAACCATCTTCCTACTTTATCTACGATATTGTGTTTTCTAATTTTCTTTGCTAATATATTATGGTCTACTTTGTCAAAAGCTTTGCAAAGTCTAGATAAACCACATCTGTTTCATTTCCGCTTTTCATATTTTTGAATATGTTCTCACGGTGGACTAACAGTTGGGTTTGTGTACTTTTTCCGGGTACGAAACCGTGTTGTCCTATATTAAACAAATTATTTTTTATTAAATGTTTCATAATGTTTTTCTTCATTACCCTTTCATACACTTTCATAATATGTGATGTTAGACCTCACAGGCCTATAATTTACTTGCCTCTAGTCTTGATCCACTTTTGAAAGTAGGGGTGATAATATGCTAATTTGTGCTCATCATAAATCTTGCCTGTATCTACACTTTGTCTTAATAATATTGCAAGTGGCTTTGCGATAGAATGAACTACTTTCTTTAACAAAATACAGGGACTCCATCCGGCCCTGCAGCAGCTCCATTTTTAATTTCATTAATTGCCTGCACAATATCAGCTTCATTAATTTCTATGTCAGCTAAATATTCACTATTTTCGTCCTTACTTCTATATCATTATCTTCATTATCTATTCTAGGGGTGAATTCTCTCTTATACTCGTTCTGCCAGTATGTTGCAAATTTCCTTTTTTCATTCGTTAATCTACCCCTTCAATTCTCAGAGGGCTATTTCTATTCTTCTTTTATTCATCTTCTTCGCATATGAGTATAATAGTTTGGGTTTTTGCTTGATATTTAATAGGGTTTTTTTCTTCCAAGTCCCGTTTTTCATTTTCTTTTGATTGTATAATCGTTTGTTCTGCATTTTTCTATCTTGCTTTTTAGTTCTATAACTTTCATGCATTTTTTTCTTTTGCAAGACCTTTTTTCCACTTTCTGATTTTCTGGAACAAGATCCTTCTGTCTCTTGGTATGCATGAATGATGTTTACTTTTCTTCTTCGGTATCTATTTAATTCCACTATTTTCTCCAATATTTATATAATATCTCCGTATTTACCCTTATGTCCATCACTTACGAAAATGTTATCCCAATCTTTGTTTAATTCTTCATTAATTTCTGACGATTTTATATTTTACTGTAGAATTGTATTTTCCATATCCTTCCCACTTTTTCATTTCTTGCTTATCTCTATTTTCACTTGCTTTGGAATGAACTGTTATTTCTATGACATTATGATCTGAAATACTCGCATTATAAACTATTATTTCTTTAACATAATTCATCTCGTTCACAAATACTAGGTCTAAAGTATTTTCCTTTCTTGTTGGCAGGTGATTTATTTGTTGAATGTTGTATTCTAGTAGCATATCTAATAGCTTTTCAAATTGCCTCTTATCTTCTGCACTACTATTACTCTCTTTTTTTATATGTATAAGTACAACCCACAGTCTCCTATTCGTTTCTTTGTTCCATTCTACGAAAAGGAAAGTTGAAGTCACCAGATAGGAGAATAGTCCAGCCTCCTTGTGATTTCTACATATATCTTCCAATTTTTCAATTATTAAGTCAAACTCTTTAGTATTAGGAGGTCTATATATTACTATGTTCATCAATTTTTCAGATTCAAATTCTACCGCTATTAGTTCACATTCTGAGTTACTATATTTCTCATATATTTTTCCTTGTTTTTTTGTCTTTCCCATATATTGCGGTTCCCCCTTGATTCCTATTTTTTCTATCTGATCTATAAGTTTGGAACCCTTTTATTTGATCATCATTCCCAGTTCTCTTTGGGAATACCAGGTTTCACTTATATTCATTATCTATTTTCTTTTCATTTTGGGTTAGTTCTTCTAAGTACTCTATTTTTCTTTTTGAGTTACTCGTAACTAAACCCTGCGCATTCATCACTATGATGTTTGCGTGTTTTCTCCTTCATTTAATATTGGTAGTAATAAGGATTTTTCCCATGTCTCTTTCCTGTTCTGGTATGTTGTTTCTTTTTTTCATTTCCAGAAATTCTGACATTAAAAAATCCAACTTTTCCATAATATTTGATCTTCCTTCATCATAATTATTCATTTTGTGTCTGAATCTGCAATTTTCTCCGTTTTTCTGCAATATCCTCTTGCATATAAATACAGTTATTTATCTCTTGAGTAGAATTTCGGAGTTGATGCTTTGAAATTTTTTGCTGACACCTCTGCATATCTCATTGGTGGTTTGCTTTTCTCTTTTACCTGATATTCTTGATTTCTCTCTTTATTTGTTTCTTTCTTATTTTGGATTTTATTACTTGGTTGGTTATTTATTTGATTATGATTCATGGCTACAGGGTGCATATATTTGCATTTTTTGTCGAACTTACATCCTTTTCCTTCTTTTAGGTTTTTTACATATTTTTGGATGCAGATCTCTGCAATCATCCCCATAGCCTCTAAGTATGCACATTTACCATATATTTCATAGTTTTGACATACCTTAGGATGTTTGTAGTAACATCTTTCTCCAAATCTGCAATTCCCTCTTTTCAAAAGGTTGCAGATTTTGTCTTTCTTGTCTATTTTTTCCTCTTTCCCGTCATTGTGTAGATCTGGGTAGAGCCTCTTCGGGATTTGCTTTTCTGTTGTCATATCGTAATTTTATTTCTTCGTAGGTATATGCTGCTTTATTGCCTCATATGTAGTATCAATGAGTATCTCTGCATCCATACTTTTATCTTGTTCTTGTCCTTATTTTTTTTCTGTCATTTCATTTTTGTTTGTTTACTTCTCTTCCGTTTTCCTCTTCTTCTTTTTCTTCTTCTTCTTCCTCTTCTTCTTCATCCTCAACTATTTGTACATTCAATCTTGATTTAATAACTTTGTCTATCTATGATAGACATGTTGAACAAAAAATTCTTGTATCTTTTCTCAAATCTTGCATTACCTCAGCACACTGTGGATGGGTCGGAATGTTGCATGCAGCACATTTTCTGATTATGTTTTGTGGATTGACTATGCTATACCAAACCTTACACAGTTTGCATGCTTTTGGCATTCTTTTTCCTAATGCATCAATTAGGATATTCACAAGATTCACCTTATTCATTTTCTTTGTCGGAATATGTTGGTTTATGTATATTTTCTTTATGAGTCTCTTGACCACTTGGATTTTATTTGGAACTTCTTCAATTATTTTCAAGATGTTTTCATTAGATTTGTTCCAGTTTGAAGGATTATATCCTTCTAATATGTCTATGAATTGCTTTTTGTATCTTTTTGTTTGGTTAGGACTGTTGCTGATTTCATAGATGAGAAATGCCAGTTCCCTTCCTGCTACCTCATCGTATTGCGAATCCGCCAAGCAAGCTAAATTACGCCACCTCTTCCCGCAGTTGGAACTTACTGCCATCTTGTTCTGATTTCAGTATTACACTTGTTAAACTAACTTAGAGAGAGAGAGAGAGAGAGAGAGAGAGAGAGAGAGAGAGAGAGAGAGAGAGAGAGAATTTGTCATTAAGAGAGTAGATAGATAGATAGATAGATAGATAGATAGATAGATAATAAGGCTGAGAGAGAGAGAGAGAGAGAGAGAGAGAGAGAGAGAGAGAGAGAGAGAGAGAGAGAGAGAGAGAGGGAAATTTGTCATTAAGAGAGTAGATAGATAGATAAATAGTAAGGCTTTGGAGAGAGAGAGAGAGAGAGAGAATTTTGTCATTAAGTAAGTAGGTAGATAGAGATAGATAGATAGATAGATAGTAAGGCTTTGGAGAGAGAGAGAGAGAGAGGAGAGAGAGAGAGAGAGAGAATTTTGTCATTAAGAGAGTAGGTAGGTAGATAGAGATAGATAGATAGATAGTAAGGGTAGAGAGAGAGAGAGAGAGAGAGAGAGAGATATTTTTCACTGCTTCCTCAGGGAAGATATCTGATTTGACGAGAGAGAGAGAGAGAGAGAGAGAGTGTGAAACTGTTTCACCAGGAAGGGATTAAAAAGAAACAGGAATAATCTGCCATGAAGCAAGCGACTTAAATCATCCGTCCTAGCAACCGTTTGTGGTGGTGTTGCTCTGTGTTGCAAGTCCCTGCAATTGTAGTTGAGAGTTATTATTCTTCTATTCAGTTCTCTCTCTCTCTCTCTCTCTCTCTCTCTCTCTCTCTCCAAAGCCTTACTATTTATCTGTCTATCTATCTACTCTCTTAATGACAATTATTCTCTCTCTCTCTCTCTCTCTCTCTCTCTCTCTCTCTCTCTCTCTCTCTCTCTCTCTCTCTCTCTCTCTCTCTCTCTCTACAAAGCCTTACTATTTATCTATCTATCTATCTCCTCTCTTAGTGACAATTATTCTCTCTCTCTCTCTCTCTCTCTCTCTCTCTCTCTCTCTCTCTCTCTCCAAAGCCTTACTATTTATCTATCTATCTATTCTCTTAATGCAATTATTCTCTCTCTCTCTCTCTCTCTCTCTCTCTCTCTCTCTCTCTCTCTCTCTCTCTCTCTCTCTCTACAAAGCCTTACTATTTATCTATCTATCTATCTTCTCTCTTAGTGACAATTATTCTCTCTCTTTCTCTCTCTCTCTCTCTCTGTAGCCATTTTGCTTGGTGAGACGTTCCCGCGCACAGTCTGATTAATCAACAGATATCACGCGTTTAACATACGTCTAGAATTCAAGAAGTATCTAGAAGTGTTCGTGAACTGTCGGTGATAAGATTAGTGTGAAAATAGTAGGATAAAGCGTCTACTAGTTAGTTTATCAAGTGACATACTGTAAATCAGATCAAGATGGCAGTAAGTTCCAACTGTGGTAAGAAATGGTGAAATTTAGCGTGTTTAGCAGATTCGCAATACGATGAGGTAGCAGGAAGGGAGCTGGCATTTCTCATCTATGAGATCAACAACAGCCATAACCAAAAAGATGCAAAAGCATTCATAGATATATTAGAAGAATATGATCCTTCAAACTGGAACAAATCAACAGAAAACATCTTAAAAATAATTGAAGAAGTTCCAAATAAAATCCAAGTGGTCAAGAGACTCATAAAGAAAATTTACATCAATCAACATATTCCGACAAAGAAAATGAATAAGGTGAACATTGTGAATATCCTAATTGATGCAATAGGAAAAAGAATGCCAAAAGCATGCAAACTGTGTAAGGTGTGGTATAGCATAGTTAATCCACAAAACCTGATCAGAAAATGTTCTGCATGCAACATTCCGACGCATCTGCAATGCGCTGAAGTAATGCAAGATATGAGTAAAGATACCAGAATATTTTGCTCAACATGTCTATCATGGATAGATAATGTTATTAAATCAAGACTGAATGTACAAATAGTTGAGGATGAAGTAGAAGAGGAAGCGGATGAAGAAGAAGAAGAAAACGGAAGAGAAGTAAACAAAACTGAAATGACAGAAAAAAATAAGGAAAACAAAGAACAAGATAAAAGTATGGATGCAGAGATACTCATTGATACTACATATGAGGCAATCAAGCAGCATACACACGAAGAAATAAATTACGACATGACAACACAAAAGAAAATCCCGAAGAGGCTCTACCCAGATCTGAACAATGATGGGAAAGAGGAAAAAATAGACAAGAAAATTATATAGTCTAGAAAGGAGAAGAGAACGCTACATGATAATTCAGGCATGGAAACAGATAGAAGGAATAGCCGAAAACATCATGGAGCTAAAAATATCAGAAAGAGCAAGCAGAGGTAGATTAATAGTGTGCCCAAAACTATACCAGGAAAAATAAGGAAAGCACACAGAACATTATAATATCCACTACGCACCAGCATCGATAATGCAGCGTCTATTCAATGCGTTGCCAGCTCATCTGAGGAATATATCAGGAGTGAGCGTAGATGTGTTTAAGAATAAGGTCGACAAATATCTAAGCTGCATCCCAGACCATCCAAGATTGGAAGATGCAAAATATACCGGAAGATGTGCTAGCAACTCTCTGGTAGACATTAGAGGTGCCTCACACTGAGGGACCTGCGGCAACCCGAACAAGATGTAAGGTCTGTAAGGTAAGTTGTCTCTCTCTCTCTCTCTCTCTCCAAAGCCTTACTATTTACCTATCTATCATTCTACTTTTTAATGACAAAATTCTAGATATTTGAGAAATATCTAGAAGTGTTCGTGAACTATCGGTGATAAGATTAGTGTGAAAATAGTAGGATAAAGCGTCTTCTAAGTTAGTTAATACTATAAATCAGAACAAGATGGCAGTAAGTTCCAACTGCGGGAAGAGGTGGCGTAATTTGGCGTGTTTAGCAGATTCGCAATACGATGAGGTAGCAGGAAGGGAACTGGCATTTCTCATCTATGAAATCAGCAACAGTCCTAACCAAAAATATACAAAAGCATTCATAGATATATTAGAAGGATATAATCCTTCAAACTGGAACAAATCTAATGAAAACATCTTGAAAATAATTGAAGAAGTTCCAAATAAAATCCAAGTGGTCAAGAGACTCATAAAGAAAATATACATAAACCAACATATTCCGACAAAGAAAATGAATAAGGTGAATCTTGTGAATATCCTAATTGATGCATTAGGAAAAAGAATGCCAAAAGCATGCAAACTGTGTAAGGTTTGGTATAGCATAGTCAATCCACAAAACCTAATCAGAAAATGTGCTGCATGCAACATTCCGACCCATCCACAGTGTGCTGAGGTAATACAAGATTTGAGAAAAGATACAAGAATTTTTTGTTCAACATGTCTATCATGGATAGACAAAGTTATTAAATCAAGATTGAATGTACAAATAGTTGAGGATGAAGAAGAAGAGGAAGAGGAAGAAGAAGAAGAAAAAGAAGAAGAGGAAAACGGAAGAGAAGTAAACAAAAATGAAATGACAGAAAAAAATTAAGGGAAAACAAAGAACAAGATAAAAGTATGGAATGCAGAGATACTCATTGATACTACATATGAGGCAATAAAGCAGCATACCTACGAAGAAATAAATTACGATATGACAACAGAAAAGCAAATCCCGAAGAGGCTCTACCCAGATCTATACAATGACGGGAAAGAGGAAAAATAGACAAGAAAGACAAAATCTGCAACCTTTTGAAAAGAGGGAATTGCAGATTTGGAGAAAGATGTTACTACAAACATCCTAAGATATGTCAAAAAACTATGAAATATATGGTAAATGTGCATACTTAGATGGATATGGGGATGATTGCAGAGATCTGCATCCAAAAATATGTAAAAAAACCTAAAAGAAGGAAAAGGATGTAAGTTCGACAAAAAATGCAAATATATGCACCCTGTAGCCATGAATCATAATCAAATAAATAACCAACCAAGTAATAAAATCCAAAATAAGAAAGAAACAAATAAAGAGAGAAATCAAGAATATCAGGTAAAAGAGAAAAGCAAACCACCAATGAGATATGCAGAGGTGTCAGCAAAAAATTTCAAAGCATCAGCTCCGAAATTCTACTCAAGAGATAATAACTGTATTTATTATGCAAGAGGATATTGCAGAAACGGCGAAAATTGCAGATTCAGACACAAAATGAATAATTATGATGAAGGAAGATCAAATATATGGAAAAGTTGGATTTTTTAATGTCAGAATTTCTGGAAATGAAAAAAAGAACAACATACCAGAAACAGGAAAGAGACATGGGAAAATCCTTATTACTACCAGTATTAAATGAAGGAGAAAACACGCAAACCATCATAGTGATGAATGCGCAGGGTTTAGTTACGAGTAACTCAAAAAGAAAAATAGAGTACTTAGAAGAACTAACCCGAAATGAAAGAAAATAGATATAATGAATATAAGTGAAACCTGGTATTCCCAAGAGACTGGGAATGATGATCAAATAAAAGGGTTCCAAACTTATAGATCAGATAGAAAAAATAGGAATCAAGGGGGAACCGCAATATATGGGAAAGACAAAAAACAAGGAAAAATATATGAGAAATATAGTAACTCAGAATGTGAACTAATAGCGGTAGAATTTGAATCTGAAAAATTGATGAACATAGTAATATATAGACCTCCTAATACTAAAGAGTTTGACTTAATAATTGAAAAATTGGATGATATATGTAGAAATCACAAGGACTGGACTATTCTCCTATCTGGTGACTTCAACTTTCCTTTCGTAGAATGGAAAGAACGAATAGGAGATTGTGGTTGTACTTATACATATAAAAAAAGAGAGTAATAGTAGTGCAGAAGATAAGAGGCAATTTGAAAAGCTATTAGATATGCTACTAGAATACAACATTCAACAAATAAATCACCTGCCAACAAGAAAGGAAAATACTTTAGACCTAGTATTTGTGAACGAGATGAATTATGTTAAAGAAATAATAGTTTATAATGCGAATATTTCAGACCATAATGTCATAGAATTAACAGTTCATTCCAAAGCAACGTGAAAATAGAGATAAGCAAGAAATGAAAAAGTGGGAAGGATATGGAAAATACAACTTCTACAGTAAAATATAAAATGGTCAGAAATTAATGAAGAATTAAACAAAGATTGGGATAACATTTTCGTAGTGATGACATAAGGGTAAATACGGAGATTTTATATAAAATATTGGAGAAAATAGTGGAAAAATATATACCGAAGAAGAAAAGTAAACATCATTCATGCATACCAAGAGACAGAAGGATCTTGTTCCAGAAAATCAGAAAGTGGAAAAAAGGTCTTGCAAAAAGAAAAAAATGCATGGAAAGTTATAGAACTAAAAAGTAAGATAGAAAATGCAGAACAAAAGATTATACAATCAAAAGAAAATGAAAAACGGGACTTGGAAGAAAAAACCCTATTAAATATCAAGCAAACCCCAAACTATTATACTCATATGCGAAGAAGATGAATAAAAGAAGAATAGAAATAGGCCCTCTGAGAATTGAAGGGAGATTAACGAATGAAAAAAAGGAAATTTGCAACATACTGGCAGAACGATATAAGAGAGAATTCACCCCTAGAATAGATAATGAAGATAATGATATAGAAGTAAGGGATGAAAATAGTGAATATTTAGCTGACATAGATATTAATGAAGCTGATATTGTGCAGGCTATTAATGAAATTAAAAATGGAGCTGCTGCAGGGCCTGATGGAATTCCTGCTATTTTGTTAAAGAAAGTAGTTCATTCTATCGCAAAGCCACTTGCAATATTATTAAGACAAAGTGTAGATACAGGCAAGATTTATGATGAGCACAAATTAGCATATATTACCCCTACTTTCAAAAGTGGATCAAGACTAGAGGCAAGTAATTATAGGCCTGTGAGTCTAACATCACATATTATGAAAGTGTATGAAAGGGTAATGAAGAAAAATATTATGAAACATTTAATAAAAAATAATTTGTTTAATAAAGGACAACATGGTTTCGTACCCGGAAAAAGTACACAAACCCAACTGTTAGTCCACCGTGAGAACATATTCAAAAATATGAAAAGCGGAAATGAACAGATGTGGTTTATTTAGACTTTGCAAAAGCTTTTGATAAAGTAGACCATAATATATTAGCGAAGAAAATTAGAAAACACAATATCGTGGATAAAGTAGGAAGATGGTTAAAAGAATTTTTACACAACAGAAAACAGATAGTTATTGCAAACGACGAGAAATCGGATGAAGTCAAGGTAATATCCGGTGTGCCGCAAGGTACGGTGTTAGCTGCAATACTGTTTGTTATTATGATGAAGACATAGACAATAATGTGAAGGATTCGGTAGTGAGTAGTTTCGCAGATGACACAAGAATAAGTAGAGAAATTACTTGTGATGAAGATAGGAACGCTCTACAAAGAGACCTTAACAAAGTATATGATTGGGCAGAGGTAAATAGGATGGTATTTAACTCTGATAAATTTGAATCAATAAATTATGGAGACAGAGAAAGAAAGCTATATGCATATAAGGGACCTAATAATGAGACCATCACAAATAAGGAAGCAGTTAAAGACCTTGGTGTGATGATGAATAGGAACATGTTATGCAATGATCAAATAGCAACTCTGTTGGCAAAATGTAAAGCAAAAATGGGAATGTTGTTACGGCACTTCAAAACAAGAAAAGCTGAACACATGATTATGCTTTATAAATCATATGTTCGTAGTCCACTTGAATATTGCAATATGATATGGTACCCACACTATCAAAAGGATATTGCACAAATAGAGAGTGTACAAAGGTCCTTTACAGCTAGAATAGAAGAAGTTAAGGACCTAGACTACTGGGAAAGACTACAATTCTTAAAATTATATAGTCTAGAAAGGAGAAGAGAACGCTACATGATAATTCAGGCATGGAAACAGATAGAAGGAATAGCAGAAAATATCATGGAACTAAAAATATCAGAAAGAGCAAGCAGAGGTAGATTAATAGTGCCCAAAACTATACCAGGAAAAATAAGGAAAGCACACAGGACATTAATCCACTACGCACCAGCATCGATAATGCAGCGTCTATTCAATGCGTTGCCAGCTCATCTGAGGAATATATCAGGAGTGAGCGTAGATGTGTTTAAGAATAAGCTCGACAAATATCTAAACTGCATCCCAGACCATCCAAGATTGGAAGATGCAAAATATACCGGAAGATGTACTAGCAACTCTCTGGTAGACATTAGAGGTGCCTCACACTGAGGGACCTGGGGCAACCCGAACAAGATGTAAGGTCTGTAAGGTAAGGTCTGTAAGGTCTCTCTCTCTCTCTCTCTCTCTCTCTCTCTCTCTCTCTCTCTCTGAAGGCTGTTTCCCTTTTGGAGCCATAGTTGGTTTATTACATACTATTGCCTATGTCCCCAATAAGGACTTCCAGCTGAACATTCAAAAGTAGGAAATCATTTCCCCTTGTCATTCTAACTTGGTAGAAAGAGGAAGAGAGAGAAAAAAAGGGGAGAAAGCGAGAGAGTAAGAGAAAACGAAAGAAAGATTTATTTCCCCTCGTCTTTCTGACTTAATAGAAAGAGTAAGAAAGGGAAAAAAAGGTGAATAAATAAGGAAATCAAGATGATAAAAAAGGAAGGCAGGCAGGACGAAAGAAAATGAGTTTCCCCCATGTTTTCCTGACCCGATTGAAGAACGACCCGTGACCTTTTGTGTCTACGAGGGTAGGAGGAAGAAGAGGAGGAGGAGGAGGAGGAGGAGGAGGAGGAGGAGGAGCCGATTAATCCTGTAGATTCTGTACTTCGTAGGCTTCGTCAATATTCTAAAGGTGAGAGTGTCACCTATGTCGTTGTCTTATAGCAGCCGAGTTCCTGACGATGATGAGGCTGTGATGTAGAGGTAACGGAATAATGGATTAATTGACTGTTGTTTTATTGTTTTTTTTTTAGATAGAATTTTATGGGGGTCGTGATTTCGTGTGTTTCTTGTTTATTTGTTTTTTTATTTATATACTTATATCTTTATTTATTTATTTATTTATGATGTAGAGGACAGAAAATAGAGGTGGGGAATTGATTGGTTTTACAAATAAAATTGTAATGCGTTTAGAGGTCCTGGGGTTGTGCGTTTCATGTTTATTTTATTTACTTTGGATTATTTATTATTTAATTCAAATATTCATTCGTTTAATACCTATCTATTCATTTGTTTATTTACTTATATATATATATATATATATATATATATATATATACATATAGTTTATACATATATATATATATGTAGATTATTATTTATTTATACTAGATGAGGTGGTTGGCCATTGGAAAAATAAACCTTTTGCGAACAATAATATGTTCTTGAGGTAGAGAGAGAGAGAGAGAGAGAGAGAGAGAGAGAGAGAGAGGAGAGAGTATTTATTGCTATCTCATTAAAATGTATGATTAGAACATACCTTTAGCACCTCGCAGTTAATAATAAAATACACTCTCTCTCTCTCTCTCTCTCTCTCTCTCTCTCTCTCTCTCTCTCTCTCTCTCTCTCTCTCTACGGCAATGTATAAGAAATCCCTTATGTCGACTATTTCATCATATTCGTGCTCATGTTGCATTGTAATTTCCTGTTCTGAGAATTCCAGGCTGTAGGGTTCATGTAATAAGTTGCCAGCTGTACGGTAGTTAATGGTGCTTTCAGAGATACTAAAATAGTCTTGGAGATTAAAAACAGTGGATTCTTGCAAACTTAGTTGTTATAGTCTTTTTTACGTTAAATATCAGCTGCTGATAACTTTTGGAACCTGCGTTTACGGGCTAAATAGCATCTATGGTTGTGTCTCTGTTAATATTTTGGGGAAATGACACCTTGTTGTCTGTAAATTCTATATTTTAGACTTTATTGTCCTCTCACACACACAGGCTATAACTTTAGAGTCTACTAAAACGTTAACTCAAATAAATATGGCCTGAATTTTATATTGACAGCTTTATAGAGGTATTCGAAACTCATAAATCTACATTTTTATGTTACAAGTGTTTTCAGGTCACCTTTGCCCAAATAGACCTTAGATTTCTTAGTGCAGGCCTTGAAAGGTCTGGCCAACAGGTCATGCATTTCATGTTTACAGACCTTAGAAAGGTCTGTGGCCAACAGGTCTCAAATTTCATATATTTTCAGACTTTGGAGGGTCAGGTTTCACCAGACTTTTATAATAAAATGCCAGACTTTGCTATTAGGTCTTAAATATCACCCTAAAAGGACACTGGAACACCTCTCTTCATTCACAACAAACTACAGACACTCTGTAACAAACTCAAGTAAACAAACTTTCACATACATCCCACAAACCTCAATTTCTTCAACATATTTTTCCCCTCGACCTTTTACGAAACACTGGATGGACACCTCACATGCACAACAAACAAGTATAATTTAACAAACAAGACCTCCCACAAAACTCAACCTCATCTTATCCTTCTTCTGTCCTCAACAAAACATTACGTAACAAACTTCTGTAAACAAGCTTTCACAAGCAAAACCCAAAAAAAAATCCAAAGAAACCTCGAATTCCACATCATCATCTTCTTCTTCTTCCCTGGACAGACGAATCGACCGAGAGGTCGATGGACGAGGGCCCAGTCATCTTCCTGCCAGCGGCCTCGAGAGCCGTGGAGTGGGTCATTTCCCAGAGGAACGACAACTGGGGATGGGGATGCGACTCCGCCAATACAGTGCTGGCCCTCAGACTCGCCAACGCCACCTGGTTCGCAAATGGCAACCTCGAGGCCCAGCTGGCCATCAAGCAGATGGAGTTGGAGCTTGTCCTCAAGATGTGGAAGTGAGTGACTGAGTTGTTTTGGCTGGCTCGAGAGAGGAGGAGTTTCAGGAAACAAAGGACAGTCGAAATAGTTTTGTTTATGGGTCCTAATTCTCTTTGATCTGAGGTCATATTCACAAAATGCCACAGAAATATTTTGATTAGAGCTTGATTTTATATCTAATTTCTTTGAATGTTTAAGGTTTTGAAATATTTTGGTTTTTGGTTTGAATTCTAGTCAGTGTTTTAGGTAATATTCATAAAATGTCACAGAAATATTTCAGTTTTTCTTTTTTTCTTTTTTTTTTGTCTTAATTCTCTATGGTGTTTGAGGTTTTGCCACAGAAATATTTAGATTAGGGCTTGATTAATGGGTCTAAAATCTCTTAGATGTATAGGGTTTTGAAATACTTTGGCTTTTGGTTTGAATATTGGTCAGTATTATAGGTAATAATCGCAAAATGTCGCAGAAATTTTTTTTTCTACTTCTCTTTGATTTCAGTTCATATTCACAAAATGCCACAGAATTATTTTGATTGGGTCTTGATTTGGTATCTAAATTGTTTAGGTATTTAAATTGTGAAATATTGTGGTTTTGGGTTTAAATATTAGTCATCGTTTTAGGTACTCTTCGCAATATGCCACAGAAATATTTTTTCCCAATTCTCTTTGATTTGAGGTCATATTCATAAAAGGCCACAGAAATATTTTGATTATAGCTTGATTTTGTATCTAAATTCTCTTAGACGTTTAAGGTTTTGAAATATTTTCGTTTTGGGTTTAAATATTAGTTAGTGTTTTAGGTAATATTCGCAAAAGGCCACAGATATATTTCAGTTTTTTTGTCCAAATTCTCTTTGTTGTTTGAGGTTTTGAGGTAATATTCACAAAATGCCACAGAAATATTTTGATTGGGCCTTGATTTTGTATCTAAATTCTTTAGATGTGTAAAGTTTTGAAATATTATTTTTTTTTTTTTTAATTTAAATATTAGTCAGTGTTTTAGGTAATATTCACAAAATGCCACAGAAATTTTTTTTTTTTTTTTTTTTTTTTTTTTTTTTTTTTTGGTCCTAATTCTCTTTGATTTGAGGTCATATTCACAAAATTCCCCACAGATATTTTGATTGAGTCTTGATTTTGTATCTAAATTCTTCTGGATATATCAGGTTTTCAAATATTTTGGTTTTTGGTTTAAATATTAGTCATCGTTTTAGGCAATATTCACAAGATGCCACAGAAATATTTTAGTTTTTTGTCCTAATTCTCTTTGGTGTTTGAGGTTTTGAGGTAATATTCACAAAATGTCCCCGAAATATTTTGATTTGGTCTCGACTTTGGGTCTAAATTAGACGTTGAAGGGTTGGAAATATTTTGGTTTAGGGTTTAAATATTAGTCATCGTTTTAGGTAATATTCACAAAATGCCACAGAACTATTTCTTTTTTTCCTAATTATGTTTGGTGTGATACAATATTCGTAAAATGCATAGAAATATTTCGACTCGGTCTTGATTTCAGGTAAGATTCTCTTAGGTGTTTGAGGTTTTTGGGTAATATTCACAAAATACTTTGGTTTTGGGTCTTGATAAATCTTCGGTGTTTGAGGCAATGTTAATAAAGATAAAATGCCGCAGAAACATTTTGACTGGCTCTGAATACTCTTTGGTGTGAGATGAATTTACCAAATGCCACAGAAATAGTTTGATTTGGTCTGAATTTTCTTTGATATAATGGAATATTATGTTTGGGTCCTAATTCTGTTTGATGTGAGGTAACAATCACAAAATTCTATCGAACTATTTTTATCCATGGTCTTAATAATAATCCTATTTGGACCTTGAGGTAATAATATTCACAACAATTAAAGTGTTTTGGAAATTTAAAAGTGATAACCGACTTAATGTAGTCTAAACTATCTTTGGTATTTGAGGTAATATCCACAATATTTTATAAGTGTCTTGGAAATTTAATAATAATAGTAATAATAACAACCTAACTCAGTATTTGATAATAATATTCTAACTTATCAATAATAATAATTATGATAATGTTCTAAGAAAGTCCACAATAAGGAAAAATGTTGCGAGTTCGTGTATAATTTAAATAATAATAATGAAATGTAATATAGCAATGAGAAATACTACCAGGTATTTTTATCCCCAAATCTGAACCCAAAAACAGGTAAACATGCATGCACATAGATTTCAATAATCTTATTCACTACAAACAAATCATTAAAATCTACAGTTTTAGTTGTTTCTCCTTGAAAATCAGTCCATTATAACCTTCTGGAAACAAAAGCAACCACGAAATATCCCTGTAATAAATGAAAGCAATAAATAAGAGAATTACAATTTCTTGGCTGTGGTTTTCTCAAATTAATGGGTCCAGGATTTGCAGCACGAGGATTTTAGAGAACTACTCGAAGACTTTTTGGGAACGACTCGATTTTGTACCGAGTCTCGTTTTGTTTACGAAAAAGGAAGATAGAAAGTATATTTAAATGATTAACAAAACAGGGGAAATAAAAGAAGAATTAGTATATTTGGGAATAGAAATTTCTTATTATTATTATTATTATTATTATTATTATTATTATTAATTATTATTATTATTATTATTATTATTATTATTATTATTATTATTACATAAAATGGAAATGTATTTTTTAATGTATAACAAGTTACTGAATCAAAACTGAATACTAATATTTAAAAGTGGAACATATTATTATTATCATTATTATTATATAAAATGGAGATTTATTTTTTCAATGTATAAGGATTTACCGAATTAAAATTGAATACTGATATTTAAAAGGGAAATGTATTATTATTATTATTATTATTATTATTATTATTATTATTATTATTATTATTATTATTATTATTATTATTATTATTATTATTATTATGAAAGTTTTATTTACAAAAAATGCATATTTGAAATATATTCGAATACCGTTAATATTTTATATAAGCTGCTATGCACGTTTGTGTATATGCATCCATACATACATGTATATCTTGAATATTTATATATTTATATTATACACAGGCAATAGCACCTGGTATAGATTTTGAATTTACCCTCCATCTTTGGAATTTGAGAGAGAGAGAGAGAGAGAGAGAGAGAGAGAGAGAAGAGAGAGAGAGAGCTAGAGAGAGAGAATGATTCAAAAGTGGCTGTTCTCCCCAAGACCAGAGAATACCACTGTAATGGAGACACGAGGTAAGACTGCTGGCCTAATAAAATGTTTTTTACTGTCTTTTATCCTTCCTTGGAATATCTGGCTGCAGATGTGTGAGTGTGAGAGAGAGAGAGAGAGAGAGAGAGAGAGAGAGAGAGACCTTACATCTTGTTCGGTTGCCCCAGGTCCCTCAGTGTGAGAGAGAGAGAGAGAGAGAGAGAGAGAGTTTATGACAAAATGTATTGAATGAAAACTTATGGAAATGTGGCGTGAATATGCAGGAAGAATGTGAGGGTGAATTCAGTATATTCGAATGATTTAACAGAGGAGAAATTTTATAAAAATTAAAGTATTATATTTATGTATGCTTATGCATAATGTGTGCCTAAATTTATGAGTGAGAGAGAGAGAGAGAGAGAGAGAGAGAGAGAGAGAGAGAGAGAGAGAGAGAGAGAGAGAGAGAGAGTTTTTTTAGCAAAAATCTGTTCATGAACACTTTAATAAGATATTCATTTTGCTTCATAAAATAAAAACTAAAATCCATTTGTTTTTTATAACTGAAGTTACATAATCTATAAATAAAATGAACTTGCATGACATCTATTACAAAATACGTTACAGAGTACCTTTACAACATTAGCGAACATGATGTCTATAAAAATATACATATCTATAAAAAATAGTTACATAACATCTATAAAAAAAAAAGGAAGTTAGGTAATGCCTATATAAAAAAAGTTAAGAAAATCGTCTCCTATAATTCCGAAAACTTTTGAAGACTCTCTTCTCTCTCTCTCTCTCTCTCTCTCTCTCTCTCTCTCTCTCTCCAAAAGTTCACATCGGGGACAAAACTTCAATTCACTTGGTGGCTTCAATGTTCATAAAAAGACGAATTCAGACGCTATTCGGGCTTACGACTTCTCTCGTAACTACTTTTGTTTTGATGTCTGTCTCTTTTATTTCTTTTTGCTGCTTCTCTCTCTCTCTCTCTCTCTCTCTCTCTCTCTCTCTTCTTCTCTCCTCTTCTTCTTCTTCTTCTTCTTCTTCTTCTTCTTCTTCTTGTCGCTACTTTTGTTTTGGCGTCTGTCTCTTTTATTACTTGTTGCTGCTTTTGTTTTGACGTCTCTCTCTCTCTCTCTCTCTCTCTCTCTCTCTCTCTCTCTCTCTCTCTCTCTCTCTCTTGGATTCACTGTGTTTTAATAAACCTGTAACACCTGTTTATTAAAGACAGTCTGGATTTACCTCGTATTTGAATAGTCCTGAAACACCTGTTTATTTCAAGACAATCTGGATTTACCTCATGTTTAAATAGACCTGTAACAACTGTTTATTTAAAGTCTGGTTTTGAAAACAGTCTAGTTTCACACTTCATTTGAATAAAGCATTAAAACCTGTTCATTTCTTGCAGGCACCGGGAAGAGCCAATAACCACAGGCCATCTGGCGGTCAATGTCATGACCTTGGTCGCCCTCTGCAAGGATCCTCGGGCCTTCTTCTCCAAGGATCTAGTCGGTAGGATACTTTTTTAAGGATTTTTGGTAGGTGTGCTGTTTAATTTTACGGATTCCGCTGATGTGTTATTTAATTTTGGGGACTGTGGAGGTATGCTGCTTGATTTTAACGATTCCACTATTGTGCTATTTCATTTTAGGGATTGTGGATTTATTCTGCTTATTTTTAACGATTCCACTATTGTGCTATTTAATTTTAGGGATTGAGGATTTATTCTGCTTATTTTTAAGGGTTCCACTCTTGTGCTATTTGATTTTAGGGATTGT
The DNA here is from genome assembly GCF_015104395.2 of Macrobrachium nipponense. Classification (NCBI taxonomy): domain Eukaryota; kingdom Metazoa; phylum Arthropoda; class Malacostraca; order Decapoda; family Palaemonidae; genus Macrobrachium; species Macrobrachium nipponense. Next base: position 32,146,554 of record NC_061097.1, read on the forward strand.
GGAGGTATGCTGCTAGATTTTAAGGTTTCCATAGGTGTGCTGTTTTATTTTAAGGATTCCATAGGTATACTATTTAATCTTAGGGATTGTGGAGGTATGCTGCTAAATTCTAAGGGTTCTATAGGTATACTGTTTGATTTTAAGGATTTCTTAGGTTTACTGTTTGATTTTAAGTATTCCATAGGTGTATTATTTAATTTTAAGGATTGTGGAGGTATGCTGCTTATTTTAAGGATTCCATAGGAGTGCTGTTTGATTTTAAGGATTCTGCTTATGTGCGGCTTGACTTTTAGGATTCTGGGGTGGTCTTATTCAATTTTAAGGATTCTAGAAATGCGCTCTTTAATTTTAAGGGTTCAATGGGTGTGCTGTTTAATTTTAAGGAAATATGTTTTTTTTTTTTTAGGATACTGCAGGTTTGCTATGAAATTCTAAGGATTCTGCAGGCGTGCTTTTTTATTTTAAGGATTCCATAGTTGTGTTATTTGATTTTAAGAATTATGCAGGTGGGCTATTTAACTTTATGGAATCCATACATAGGCTATATATTTTCAGGGACTTTGCAAATGTCTGTCTAGCGTGATATAGTCTTTCTCCAAAATGAAGTAGGCTTTATCCAAAAACTACAGACTTTATAGAAAATGAGACAGGCTTTATCAAAAACTATAGACTTTATCCAAATAATATACACTTTATCCAACATGATACAGACTTGACCTAAGATGACATAAACTTTACCCAAAGTGTTAAAGGCTTTGTCCAAAGATGATAGTAGCTTTGCCCAAACTGACATAGACTATCCAAAATGATACAGGCCTTACCCCAAACTGACATAGGCTCCATCCAAAATGATACAGTCCTCAACCAAACTGATACAGGCTTTACCCAAACTGACAGAGTCTTTATCCAAAGTGACATAGGCTTTTATCCAAAGTGATACAAACTTTACCCAAACTGTCACAGGCTGTATCCAGAGAGATACAAGCTTCTGACATAGACTATCCAAAATGATACAGGCCTTACTCCAAACTGACATAGGCTCCATCCAAAATGATACAGTCCTCAACCAAACTGATACAGGCTTTACCCAAACTGACAAAGTCTTTATCCAAAGTGACATAGGCTTTTATCCAAAGTGATACAATCTTTACCCAAACTGTCACAGGCTGTATCCAGAGAGATACAATCTTCATCCAAAGTGACACAAGCTTCATCCCAAGTGATACAGACTTTACCCAAAGAGATACAAGCTTCATCCAAAGTTATACAGACTTCATCCAAAGATGACATAGGCGTCATACAAAGTGACATAGGCCTATCCACACGAACACACCCAACCTACTGCAGATAATCACTCAATGACCATGAA
>NC_061097.1:32152922-32210422 GCF_015104395.2 Macrobrachium nipponense
CTATATATATATTATATATATATATATATATATATATATATATATATATATATATATATATATAAATTCTCTAAAAATAAATAATATTTTATTTAATTATAAGAAATAAATAAGGAAAATTTAATTATATTTTTTTAAAAATTTATAATAGTATTTTATTTAGATATATATATTATTTATATAATATATATATATTCTATATATTATTATATCATATATTATTATAATATAATATATAATAAAATTTCTGCCTCAAATGCTGTCAAGTGAAAGGGAAGGGAGTTAACAATTGTTACCTTGTTTGGTAGAAATGTATTCCTATTACATCCTATTTCACATGTGACTATTGATTACTAACATTAAGCTAAAAACCCACAAGATTATTGAATTTTATTTGTTTACTTGTAAGTATTTACATAGTATTTTTGTTAACAAGAATACTATATAAATATTTACAAGCAAACAGGTTGTACTCACTAACCTTGTGAGTTTCTTTTTCCATCTTCAGAGGAAAACTGAAAGAAGTGTTTGTTTGGTTCAATTAAGGCTTATTCTACTTTTAAGTTAAGATGTACCCAAATTAATTTTAACAAGTCACTCATAATCATTGATATCAGAATCGGTTTATATTATGATATTTCACAAGATGGTAACAGATGTCATTCCCAGCAGTAACCCTCTGATGCTAATACAAACCTGTGGGATTTACAATACCCTGTTCTGGGACTACTAACTTTTATGTTCATGTTTTGAATAAGACACTGAATTACAGTTCTTGTTTTATTGGTAAGCTAAAGCCCCCATTGCATTTATGTGTTTTCAATGACCATTCTTCCAGCTGATATTAAGTAGCATCCATAAATGAACATTTCACGAGTTTATAGTTAATTATAATTATCTTTTTTGTGTCTGTCGTCTTTTGAACTGGAATCTTCTAGGCAGGTAAATAAGAGGACAAATGTTTGTAAGAATATAAGAATATTTGTAATCTTCGGCACGTTTTGTTATCTTCCCAGATTGTTAAAATAAACTCTAATTCCAGGTCAGTATGTTAAAACTTTGATTCCGGGCCCTAATGTTAAAATTCCCATTCCAGGCCATATCACAATTTCAATTCCAGGCCATGACGTCAAAATTCCAATCCCAAGTGAATGCAAAACTCAGATGTTTTCAGAACCTAATGTCAAAATTCTAATTCCAGTCCGTAAAGTAAGTCAAAGCTCATATTCCAGAAGCTGATATTAGCATTCCCCTTCCAGGCCATGATGTCAAAGCACGTTTTCCAGACCCTAATGTTAGCATTCCCCTTCCAGGCCATAATGTCAAAGCACTTTTTCCAGACCCTAATGTTAGCATTCCTCTTCCAGGTCATGATGTAAAAGCACTTTTTCCAGACACTCATGTTAGCATTCCCCTTCCAGGCCACGATGTCAAAGCATTTTTTCCAGACCCCAATGTTAGCATTCCCCTTCCAGGCCATGATGTCAAAGCACTTTTTCCAGACCCTAATGTTAGCATTCCCCTTCCAGGCCACGATGTCAAAGCATTTTTTCCAGACCCTAATGTTAGCATTCCCCTTCCAGGCCATGATGTCAAGCAAGCTGGCTGGATCCTGGAACGCCACGAGGGCCCAGGAATACGTCATGTCCCACCAGCTTCCAGACGGGTCCTTCGGCACGCTCTTCGACACTAATGCCGTCCTGCCACTCCTAGGAGGGAGGACCCTACTCGATATTGCCCTTAGGAAGTGCCCCAAGGTCGAGGAAGACACTGTGGATGAAGAAGACGCTCCAGGTTTGTGATAAGTTCCAGAATCTTCGTTCCAGGCCAAAAGTGTTGTTTTTTGTAATAAGATTATTAGGTAAACTTCCATCCCATAGTGGTAGGGACATCAGTGCACATCACTTGGGGCACTGTGGGCATTACTAAAAGAGCGTTTGCTGCGTCCCTGGATGGGCAAAAGTATTCCAGTGCTTGCCCAACCACTCCAACTCCATTTTGTTTCTGTCTGAATCCCTGGATGTCCAAAGTGTTCGAGTGTTTGTCCAACCACTTCAACTCCCCTTTGCTTTTGTCTGAATTCCTGGATAGGCAAAAGTGTTCCAGTGCTTTCCAACCATCCCAACACCTCCTTGTTTCTGTCTGAATCCCTGGATGGCCAAAAGTGTTCCAATGCTTGTCCAGCCACTCCAACTCCTTAAATCCTCTTCAATGTCCTAGTCTCTGGGATGGCCTAAATTGCCCCTCAATTCTTGGTTTGGCAACCTAATGATTTTGCAAATCAATCAGATTAACAACTAAGAATTGTGCTTCAAGAATCCATGCAAAGTCAGAAGGGCTCGGGAATGTATATTGAGTATCACATACATTATTTTTAACTGTCAAAATTAATTCTCATATACGCAATACTAAACAGAATGGTATCAATCATTTCCAGTGGATGCCTTCTCCCTGCCTAGCGAACCTCCTCCCGTTCCAACGGATATTTCACCGAGACCGGATATTACAAATGTAACCAACACAATGGTGAGTTGTCCTCATTTGAAGTTCGTAGTTTAAAGTAAAATCCCTCTCAATGTGTTTATTTATGGGAGGACATTCTTGCTTGAGTATATCCAATAGTGTATTAGCTTTTGTCTATTATACTTCATAATACAAAGGTTCCTCTTATGATTGTTTCCAATAGTGTATTAGCTTTTGTCTATTGTACTTTCTTTTTTTTTACCTTCTCTCCACTTTCCCCCGTCAGATCAACGTGACGTACATCATCTGGAAGGGTAACAACGCCTCTATCCACTTCAACATCTCCCTCACAGTACCCGAGAACACCAATTTCTACACCGTCATGAAATTCGCAGCTGAAAAAGACGAGAGATTCGAGTGAGTGGTTTTTAATTCTTATGCTTCCGTCGAGCTCTGTGTCAAGTCTCCTTGTATCCTAGTAATTTCCTTGTATTTTTATCTTTTTATTTATTTATTTATTCATTTATTTATTTATTATTATTATTATTATCATTATTGTTATTATTATTATTATTATTATTATTATTATTATTATTATTATTCTTTTTTTGCTCTATCACAGTCCTCCAATTCGACTGGGTGGTATTTATAGTGTGGTGTTCCGGGTTGCATCCTGCCTCCTTAGGAGTCCATCACTTTTCTTACTATGTGCGCCGTTTCTAGGATCACACACTTCTGCATGAGTCCTGGAGCTACTTCAGCCTCTAGTTTTTCTAGATTCCTTTTCAGGGATCTTGGGATCGTGCCTAGTGCTCCTATGATTATGGGTACGATTTCCACTGGCATATCCCATATCCTTCTTATTTCTATTTTCAGATCTTGATACTTATCCATTTTTTCCCTCTATTTCTCTTCAACTCTGGTGTCCCATGGTATTGCGACATCAATGAGTGATACTTTCTTCTTGACTTTGTCAATCTATTTGCACGTATCACCCTATCTGTTCTGATACCATAGTCCCAGAGGATCTTTGCCTGATCGTTTTCTATCACTCCTTATTATTATTCAGAAGAAGAAGATGAAACCTATTCATATGGAACAAGTCCACCAAAGGGGCCACTGACTCGAAATTCAAGCTACCAAAGAATATGAAGGTGTTCATTAAGAAGAAGTAAGACGAGGTCAAGTGAAATACAGAAAGAAGAGACACCCACTCATTAAAAAATAAGAAAAATTAATAAATTAACAAATAGATAAAAACGTATTAAAATGCAAGAAGATTAGTATTTGGGTCGTAATGTCTTACACCTTCGCTTGAACTAATGAAGTTCCAATAGCACGACTAATGTTAATTTATTTTTATATTTTCTAATGACTGATCTCTTCTCTCTTTATTTCTTATTACTTTCTTTTATCTCTCTAAAATGAACATCAAATTCGTCGCTTCTTGAATGTCAAGTCAATGGCCCCTGTGGTGGGCTTTTGTTTCATATGAGTAGTGTTCCTATTCTGAAACATATCCACGTCACTCATGCTTCTATGGGCATTTTTTAATACTTGCTGATGTTAATGTTTGTCCCCTACTCCCCAACTTGAGAAATATAAGGGTAATATATCATTAATTATATTCTTACAAACTCTATTGGGTGTCTTCCCTTATTCCTAAGCCTGCTGCAGTAGTAAACGATGGTTGATTATTTGACAAAATGTTTTTTATAATTCACTGTGTATAATCTTGGACACTTTATTGATTTCATAGTCGAAATCTTAAGTCTACTTGGCGAAAAACTTGCTACAGTAGTAAAAGATGATTTATTTGTTGACAAAATATTTTTATAATGTGCTGTATATAATCTTGGAGACTTTATTGATTTCATAGTCGAAATGTTATTGCTTTCTTAAGTCTACTTGGCAAGAAACCTGATACCAGTGTAAATACGCATATAATCCTCGCAGACTTTATATGCCAATGATATAATGCAACATCCTTCTCTCCTATAAAGTAAATAAACCGACTGTTCCCCCAGATTCTCAGCTTCCCACTGGGGCAACGGCTTCTACGTCCACACACTCTCAGGGGCCAAGGAGCAGAAATTAGGGTACTGGTTCTGGCTTCTGTATCGCCTCAAGGAGCCCCCTGTACCTGGCACCAAGCCTAGTAATGACATGGTTTCCCCAACAGGTCTGTTCTTTTGTTTGTTGTACATCTCTCTCTCTCTCTCTCTCTCTCTCTCTCTCTCTCTCGTCTCTCCTCTCTCTGCTCCTCTTCCCTCTCTCTATCTCATCTCCTACCTCTCTCTCTGATGCCTGATAATAACAATGTTTCCCCAACAGGTCTGTTTTTTCGTTTGTTGTTCACCTCTCTCTCTCTCTCTCTCTCTCTCTCTCTCTCTCTCTCTCTCTCTCTCTCTGTTGCCTAGTAACGACAAAGTATCCCCAACAGCTCTCTCTCTCTCTCTTCTCTCTCTCTCTCTTCTCTCTCTCTCTCTCTCTCTCTCTCTCTATGCATTAGCTCTTAGCTTTGTAAGGCAGACTCGAACTAGCATCCACTCATACCTGTATCCACTACGCTACCAACTTAGCCACAAGGCCCCATTTGTTATGTGATTTGCGAGGCCTTTTCAGAAATAAATCACTCATTTCATCAAAATTCAACATATAATTCATCAGAGTTTATTTGATTCATTATAAAATTTAACATTATCTTGAATTTACGAAATCTTCACTGATTAAAAGTAGTAAGAATCATTACTACATATATATATATATATATATATATATATATATATATATATATTATATATTGTGTGTGTGTGTATGTATATATATTAATGACATTCTTTCTTTTCCAGGTGTCATGGAAACTACTGTGCATGATGGGGACATCTTCCTGTTCTGGTATCACCAAATCTAATCTCCTGTTCAGCTTGCTAACTGAAGAAGAAGAAGAAAACTGTGATCTTTAAAAAAACATACTCAAGAAATATATAATATTCACTTGTTATACCTTGAATGTCCAGTTTCTCTCTCTCTCTCTCTCTCTCTCTCTCTCTCTCTCTCTCTCTCTCTCTCTCTCTCTCTCTCTCTCTCTCTATAGCTCTGAAGCTTACATGATCTTGTCTCCATTCTCTAAATTTACATCTGCTTTGACGTGTGTCACTTATAACCCCCGCTTCAAACTGACACTTATAACCCACGCTTCAAACTGTCACTTATAACCCACGCTTCAGACTGTCGCTTATAACCCATGCTTCAAAGTGTCACTTTTATATAACCCTCTTTTCAAACTGTTACTTATAACCCACGCTTCAAACTGTCACTTACATATAACCCACTGTTTCAAACTGTTACTTATAACCCACACTTCAAACCATCACTTATAACTCACCCTACACACCTCAGTTATAACCACGCTTCAAACTGTCTCTTATAACCCACGCTTCAAACCCTCGCTTATAACCCACCATTCCAACCTTATTTATAACCACGCTTCAAACTGTCACTTATAACCCACGCGTTAAACCTTATTTATCTGCAATATCTGAAGAATAAATACCTAATTAACCTTCTAATAACAACCTATGTCCATTAAAATCTATCACTTTCATGCAACATAATTAGCAATACAAAAATCGATCACTTTAATGCAACATAATTAGCAATACAAAAATCTATCACTTTCATGCATTATATCTAACACTATGAAAGTCTATCACTTTCATGCTCTATAACACTTTACAAATCTATCACTTTCATGCATCATATCTAACACTATAAAAGTCTATTACTTTCATGCTTTATAACACTATAAAAATCTACCACTTTCATGCACTATAACACTATAAAATATCTATCACTTCATGCACTATAACACTACAAATCTCCCACTTTCATGCACTATAATATTATTAAAATCTACCACTATCATGTTCTATAGCACTTCCATGATCTGTAACACAATAAAAATCTATCAATTTCATGCACTATGCCTAACACTATAGAAATCTACCACTTTCATGCACTATATCTGTCACTATAAAAATCTATCACTTTCATGCCATATAACACTATAAAAATCTATCACTTTCATGCACTATATCTGTTACTATAAAAATCTATCACTTTCATGCTATATAACACTATAAAAATCTATACCTTTTCATTCATTATATCTGACACTATATCTACTCCTGATACTTCTGCTACCTTTTTTAATCCGGGTTGAATCAGCTGTCCTTATGCCAGCACCCTCGCTTAGTCAGAGAAGGCTCAAAGGATTGAATTACATTCACCTCAGGTCATTCGGCTTCTAAAATTGTATCAAAACAATCTTGTATCATTATAAGCTTCAAGGCTTCATCAATCGTCTGATGTGGATTCTGTCCTATTACCTTCTATTTCACTACTCCTGTTGTTTCAAACTCTCCTATCCTATTCCTACTGTTTTTCTTGAAGTATTTCTTTCCATTCCTTAATCTTAAAGGGTTTGCTTGTTAAAATAAAGTTTTTCCCTCATTCGTTATAAAAACAATCGCAGCTTATTCGACAGGGTATATGAAGATAAGAATTTTTGTCCATTTACATTAAAGGGATTTGGATTTAAATGTGACAAAGGAATTGATAAAGTTGTATTTAAATCAAATGTATGAGGAAAGTATAAATAAAGTGATATTTAGATCAAATGTATGAGGAAGGAATAAATAAAGTTGTATTTAAATCAAATGATTGGAGAAGGTATAAATTAACTTATGTTTAAATCAAATGTATGAGGAAGGTATGAATAAACTTATATTCAAATCAAATGTATGTGGAAGGAATAAATAAAGTTGTATTTAAATAAAATGTATGAGGAAGGGGTAAAGAAATTTGTATACCAGATGTATGAGAAAGGTACAAAGTTATATTTAGATTTAATGTATGAGGAATGTATCAATAAATGTACATTTAAATCAAATGTATGAGGAAGGAATAAAGAAAGTTATATTAAAACCAAAGTATGAGAAAGGTATAAAGAAAGTGATATTGAAACCAAATGTATGAGAAAGGTATAAAGTTATATTTAGATAAATTTACGAGGAATGTACCGATAAATGTATGTTTAAATTAAATTTAAATTTATAAGGAAGGAATAAAGAAAGGGACATTTAAGTCAAATGTATGAGAAAGGTATAAAGAAAATCATATTGATATGAAATGGGTGAGGAAATCAAGCGTTTGTGGAAGTTCCATAGGAAATTGTATTCAGATAGAATGTATGAGAAAGGGAAGGTATAAACAATGTATATTGAAATCAAATGTATCAGGAAGTTTTAAGGTAAATGTTATGTGATACCCAGAAATGGATGCCATTGCTTGTACTCAGTGGAGAGTCAAAAAATATAATATTAATCAAAACTCGAAGCCACTCTTGATGCCAAAAGAGGGTTGTCCAACCCTCATGTGATATAGATATATGCTACTGTAGTAACCCATCCAGTTAATTATAGCAGAGGTAGTGTGTAGGCACAGAGATTCTAAGACAGTGCTTTCTCTGAAAGAAATGTGCTTTCTAAAGAAAGGGGGCCACATCAACTCATGACCATGATACTCAGGAGCTGTGGTATCTTCCAGGAGGGTCCTGCTGGAAGCCCTGTTCCAGGAACTGGAAAGCCAGCCCATTTCCCAATCATGGAAAGCCTTGTGAAATGTTTTCTGAACTTCGTTTTTAGACAAAGGGCCACTCTGGTACCTTCCAGGTGGGTTCTGCTGGAAGCCCTGTTCCAAGAACTGGAAAGTTAGACAAAGGGCCACTCTGGTACCTTCCAGGAGGGTTCTGCTAAAAGCCCTGTTCCAGGAACTGGAAAGCCAGCCCATTTCCCATCATGGAAAGCCTTTTAAAATGTTTTCTGAACTTCCTTTTTAAACAAAGGGCCACTCTGGTACCTTCCAGGAGGGTTCTGCTGGAAGCCCTGTTCCAGGAAGTGGAAAGCACATTTCCCAATCATGGAAAGCCTTTTGAAATGTTTTCTGAACTTCCTTTTTAAACAAAGAGCCACACTTTGAGACAGGAGGTGGCTTGCACTACTGTTTGATCGTCTGAACTGAACCCTGCGTTGATGATGTGGGAGGGAAGCTCATTTCTTCACAGCTGCAGTTTTTGCCATAACATAACCTGTGTTTTATTCTTGCCGACATCAAGAGTTCCTTGAACGCTTCCTTACGACCTCTTAGGTGTGCTCTTGCACTTTGTTTTCCCACTGTTTCTTTCCAACTGCTCTTTTTGAAGACCCAAGGTCGACCTTTTTTTATGTAGAAAGATGCACGAGGGAAGGAGGAAGATGACAGTGAGAGAGGTGTGTCCACAAAATGCACTAGATTTCTGTTGTTAACTTTAGTGACCTTCCAACCAGAGTTCTAGGTGTTCCTCTTGAATTCTGTGGTTCGTCTGTTGATTGTACCTAATACCCAGACCTCGGCCTTTTTATAGAATTCTGGGCTCCAATTGTTGACTGTCCTTGGACCCAGTCCTCCCTCTTTCAGCAGAATTCTGAGGGTCATTTGTTGATTGTACTTCTACTAAGTCTTCTCTATTTCAGTAGAATTCTGAGGGCCATTTGTTGATTTTCTTTTTACGAAGTCCTCTATTTCAGTCGAATTCTGAGGGTCATTTGTTGATTGTACTACTACTAAGTCCTCTCTATTTCAGTAGAATCGAAGGTTATCTGTTGATTGTCATTGTACTCTGTACTCGCAATCTGTCTGAATCATACTGCTTAGCCAGCTAGAATCAAGGTTGCCCAGAAGTTAGACCTAACTGCATTTCTGATCACCTCTGCTGTCAAACTTTCTCCCCTGCTACGTGCCTTTTACATTTGCTTGCTCCAGAGACTGAAAAGGTTTTTTCCCCACAGTTAAACCCCCTGTATGGCCTAAAGAGTTCCGAGCTTGCTTTTACTTCCACGTTTTTTGGTCTTTACGGGTTATCGCAAGCTTTTACAAAGAGCTTCTTCGTGCAATCTTTTTGCCACAGTCACAGATGCCTTTCTACAACGAGTGATTTTGCAGGTTTCTGGTTGAAATTCATTGTTGTTCTCAGCTCCTTGGGAAGGAGGTTCTGTGGCAGCAGCTCTCGAATCGATGTTTGGATGAGGTTCTTCTGAAGGAGAGGTCTGGCATTGGTGCCCTTCTGAGGGAGAGGATTGGGATTGGTGTCCTTCTGAGGGAGTGGATTGGCACTGGTGCCCTCCTGAACGAAAGGACTGGCACTGGTGCCCTTCTGAACGAAAGGACTGGCACTGGTGCCCTTCTGATGGAGTGGATTGGTATTGGTGATCTCCTGAAGGTTTGGCTTTGGTGTCCTTTTGAGGCAGAGGATTGATACTGGTCCCTTTCTGAAATAAAGGTAGGTACTGGTGACCTTCTGAAGGTTTGGCATTGGTGCTCCTTGGGGGAAGAGTGCCCCTTAGGTAAAGGTTGGCATTGGTACCCAATGGCGGAAAAGTTGGCACTAGTTCCCCTTGGGGAAAGGTTTGGCAATGGTTCACATCTGAGTGAAACGTTGAAACTGGTGCCAAGTGGAGAAAGGTTGGCTCTGGTAATGGGGGTTGACCACTAATAGTGAAGTGAAGTCTTGTGTCTTTTGTCCTAAATGGTAAAAAAAATGTATTCAGTCACATCAAGAAATTAACTCTGATTAAAATACCTTCCATCAGTTGATTTGGGATTCATTTTACAGATTCTGTATAAATAATTTAGAATTAGTTTCTCAATATAGGAAATTAAGTTTCTAAGCTAACTGAGAGGTCACTTACTAGTTTTCAGTGTTGAAAATTTGCCACCGTTTTTGTGTATAAAAGTTATTTCAAGTTTCTGTGAGTTTTGGTACCATACAAAACAACATTGTGGTTATAATTGCAATTGTAATTCTGCTCCAGATTACTCAAACATACTTCATGACACAACCATCAGTAAATGTTACCTCAAATATTCTTCCCCCAAAAGAAGAGCGTGAAGAGACTAGAGACAACAGTTATGAAAGAAAGCTCAAGGGAACTGCTGACCTACAGAACGCCTCTTTTCAAGATGGCGTCCCCCCCAAAAAAAAACAAAGATCTTTGTTCACTCACTTTCATGGATAGTTAACCATCAATCAACAAGTCATCTCGTTTTTTGTTGTTCTGTTTTCACCAGTGCTGTTATGTAACTGATAGATTGGTGTAGATACATTCTGTGTGGTGATTTGTTCGAATTATAAAGGGCTCAAATTGTATATGCATATGCCAAAATATACATATTTTTAATGCTAATAAACATGCAGGTGTTGGAGTGACCGTTTTCTTTATCCCGAACTTGAGCAGTTGTTGATAGAGTTGAGATTTTAACGAGTGATTAGAACTATAATAATGTGTTCTCTTATAACCCTGAGACAATAAAGTTTGTCAACAGAAATCTTTGGAGTTTTCTTGCAAAATAATCATATAGCAATACTTTAGGCCATCAGTCAAAAATGTCTTTGCAAATTAGCGATATATATTGTAACTTTTTTAGTACTACAGCACTGTTGCAATCAGTGCAAGATGGGTTTAAACTGCAAGATTATATATATGGCAAAAATGGTGATATCCTGCAAACAAGGAATGTGTAGCATGCAAAACAATGTTGCAAGTGGCACAAAGAGTACCAAGATACCAAGGCCATCGTACCCTTAGTATTTATGGGTATTTGGATTATGAAAACAGTATGAAAATAGAATTGCAATACATTGCAATCTCATTGCAATATAGCAACGGCCAAAGTAGCAAGGGTATATAAACCCTGGCTGTTTTCCCGCTATCTATTCAAATGGCTATCTGTCTATCGCCTATCTATCGTCTGTCTATCGCCTATCTATCGTCAATCTATCGTATACAACGTCGATGTTTTTCCCCTCCAGCTATCTATCTATTTATCTATCGACTGTCTATCGCCTGTCTATCATATGCAAGGTCGATGCTTTTCTACTTCATCTACCTATCTATTTGTCTATCGCCTGTCTATTGCCTATCTATCGTCTATCTGTAGTACAAAACGTCTATGATTTTCCACTCCATCTACCTATCTATTTGTCTATCGACTGTCTATCGCCTATCTATCGTTCGTCACAAGAACATTTTTAGTGGGAAAATATCTGGTTAGTGATGACATCATCGAACTGCTTTCCTATTGGTTAGTGATGACATCATCGAACTGTTCTCTTATTGGTTAATGACGACTTCATCCAACTTCGCAATTTTTCGCGCCATTTTTGGTGGGAAAATATCTGCTTTCTTATTGGTTAGGAATGACACCATCAAACTGCGCTCCTATTGGTTAGTGAGGACACCATCAAACTGCGCTCCTATTGGTCGCTGATGACGTCATTAACTGGTTTCCTATTGGTCACTGATGACATCATCAAACTATTCTACTATTGGTTAGTAATGACATCATCCAACTATTCTCCTATTGGTTAGTGATGACATTATCCAACTACTTTCCTATTGGTCACTGATAACATCATCAAACTTAGCAATGATTGGCTGTGGTTCTGTTTTGTTGCCATACGAAGCATTTTCAAAAATCTTCTTAAAAACTTTGAATATAGAAATATTTTGCTTTTTAGCAGTTTGTATAGTTAGATTATTGTTTATTTAATATCTTGAAAGACTGTGTATCAAGGAAAAAAATTCATAATCGACATTTGATAACTTGAGAATATCAGATTTTTATTTGAAAAACGTATATAAAAGGAAACCTTCTGTAGCTCCTCCTACCAGGAGAGAGAGAGAGAGAGAGAGAGAGAGAGAGAGAGAGAGAGAGAGAGAGAGAGAGAGAGTTCAGAATCGTCCTTTGTCGTGCTCAAAGTCCATGCATCCAAAACAGCAGTATAATAAATAAATAAATATTTCATTTAATGGGAAGGAACACTGGATGTCGAAATCATTTTGCAATACGAAGAATATAACAAATCAGAAATAGCCTCATTTTACAGTAGAATTTCACTAAATTCTGTTATCTGTCTTATGATAAGCATAGTAACTCTGGATTTGGTCTCCACTTTATAAGAAAATCAAATTGGTATCAATATATTTTAGTTAGATTTTGGGGTGAAATTTTCGACCACGTGAGAATTTCACAAACAGCCGCCCATATACTGAGTTGTTCCCCCGAGCTATAGGGTCTTTTGGCGGGAAATTATCTATACTCCTATTGGCTAATGATGACATCATCAAACTTGGCAACGATTGGTCGGAGCATTCTTGCCGGGAAAATATCTGCTTTCCAATTGGTTGGCGATGATGTCATCAAACTTAATAATGATTTGCCGTGGATCTCTTTTTTTACTTTTCAGTGTTTGTTGCCACAGGTGGTATTAAAAATAATTTATTTGAATATAAATCTATTTTGTTTTTTGTTGGTTGTTACAGTTGAATTATCGTCTATTTAGTATTTTTAAGGGCTGTATATCATTAAATATAACTAGGTGCCATGAATCACACATGAATCCAAAATTGCAATATATTGCAATAAGCTTGCAATAAGATAATGTTGCAGTCTGTACAAAAATTTGCTGACATATCAAGGATATAGCTTTTGGATTTCTTAAAAGAATAACTAGACTTGTTCTTCAAATTGGATACAATGCAGTATGTTGGGACAATCCGTGAATATGAACGCCAAATTGCAATTAACTTTCAATGTGGCTATGTTGCAAGCAACGACAAATTGCAAAAATAGCGAGGCTTCGGCCTTCCACGTTTTCTGCTGAACAGTTCCTCAAAATTGAGCATAACTCGGTCATCACGAATTTGAATGCAAAATTGTAATACATAGAAATTTATTTGCAATGGCAATGTTGCTAACAACGCGAGGATCACAAAGTAGCAAGGCCATAAAGGAAAGGGTTTTTCGAAAGCTTGCCACTTCACCTTGATATTGAATATGCTGGCTAGCTAACCACGTATACGACTACGCTAAGTTTCCAATATTCATCAGCTCTGTGGCAAATGCTTCAGATCTTCCAGATCTACCATTTTTAGAACATTGTCCTCCAGTTTGGCTAATCAGCTGACTTCTGGAGTCTTCGGAATTTTGACAGGACCACTCGACGAAGATGGGGTCGGGTGTATGTCCATTATTACAGGAGTCTGTAGTGATCTGCCCAGCAATACAGATTTTACTGTAAGTAGTGGTAGTGGGAATAGTAAAAAATAAGGTTTATCTTTGCAACAGCTCCCAACTTCTTCATACGTTCCCTGTGTTTAAATTCCCTTAAGTTTGAGTTCTCCATGGCCGATTATAGCTTTGAAAATATCTCTTACATCTCTCTTATCACAGACCAATTACTGTAGTAGTAAAATTACGTCTGGCCTTTATAAAAAGCTCACCACTCCTTTCTACATTCTTCTAAGCCTGATTTTTCCCCAAAGTTTGACGTCCCTGTGGTAATGTGCGTCTTTGACAATTTTTTTCACAGCTTCGACTTTTTATCAGAGACCTCTCAGACGGTAAAATATTTCTAATTCTCTCGTCTATGGCTTTCTGAAGATGCTGCGAAACCTCTGGACAAAATTGGAGAGGGTTAACAAAACGCAAATAAATCTGCAGCAAGTTTATTTATTGTCAAACAGAGAATGAAAGACATATTGATAATACTATTTATATCAGCATCCTAAACTTACGATTATGAAACAGGAGGACTAAAGGCAATGGATGGGTCTCTCTCTCTCTTGCTCACTTTTCATACCATTTTCTTGTTTAACTTCTTAAAATCTATAGTTTTTTAACCTCTTTCCTCCTCTTCTTCTTCTTCTTCGTCTTCTTCTTTAACTTCTACTTAACTTACGATGGAATGGTGAACAAACACATGGACCTGTATAACTACTAGTTTTTAAATCTTGAAAATAATTTTGTAAACGAGGAACAAGTTTTCTCACAGGGGACATTCTGTATCACAGTGCTAAATTAATCCATTTCTTTAAAATCTTATAAAAGCTTAAACAAGAGTAATATTCGAAATTTTATCTCTGATCAAGTCTCAGTGCTATAGGAGATTCACATCAACCGCGCACTTGATGTCATTGCAAGTCTCTTACGACGCTCCTGATTGGCTGTTGATAAGCCAGTCACAGGGCTGGAAACTCTCAGTGTCTGGAGAGAGAGTTCACACGGGTAGGATGTATGTTCCACCTTTTCTGAGGGATAAGTCTTTTCAAAAGTATACTTCAGTAGAGGTGGAACATACATCCTGCCCATGAGAACTCTCTCGAGAGACTGAGAGTTTCCAGCCCTGTCTTTGGCTTATCAACAGCCAATCAGGAGCGTCGTAAGTGACTGGCCTAGACATCAAATGCACGGTTGATGTGAATCTACTATAGTCATTCCATTTTAGAATCACAGGCTTCATCAAAGGTCAAATAACAACTCATTCATAAAGAACCACCAGAGCGTAGTATACTATTCTAATCAGCTGATAATACTAACGTAGTATTTTCATTCGGTGGCACACACACATTCATTCACCTCCTCCTTTCTCGTGGCTGTGTTCATTTGGTCTCTCGTTCGAAAGCGTTAGGGGAGGTGGCACATCCCAGCGAAGTGAAAGATTGCCTTAACGAAGCCGGACTTCGTTTAGAACGCTGGTGATAACAAAAATAAAAGATGATTACGAAAGGAAGGGAAGATGACACAAAACGGGAAAGTTTGATAAGAGGAGGATAATAAGGAAATGACTGTTTTCTGCCACTGTTTTTCAAAGGTACTTGAACGCCTCTGAAACCGACAATGGAAATAGAAATAAGTAAGTTTCACCTCTCTCCAGAGAGAGAGAGAGAGAGAGAGAGAGAGAGAGAGAGAGAGAGAAGAGAGAGAGAGAGAGACTAATGACAATATTTCTTGGCAGTACATAATCCAATTACAACTAGTTGAAAAGTCCCACAATATCGCTGCGATTGTTTTCAGAGACCAAATGAACAGTTTTCCACCACTCAAAGGAGGCAAATGAACAGCTCTGGTGTTTTTTATCAAGATGGCGGGTTATTCGATATTCCTTAACGTTCATGTTCTAAATAATCTGATTTTCTGATACACTACGAACTGACCTAACATTTACGAATGGTGCTCAGTAGACTATACTTCTCCTCTTTGCTGTCGATGCTGTCGAGTCTAGCTGGAATGTTCTACATATTACAAAGGATTGATGGAATAGGGAGTCAACCTGGTCCAGTTGAATGCTCTACACTGGAAGGAAAAACTCCTGGACTTAGCTGTGTTTTACCAGAAGGTGAATTATTGCCTCCCATCCAACCTCTTATTATTTTCCTATGGATACTTAGTTTCGGGTTCTCACCAAGGCCAATGTGACTTCGGATAAGATCCATTACTATCGGAGGTCGCATTCAGAACTGCTGTCAAAAATGACAGCTGAGTGTGTCCTCTAGTAGATTCACATCACCCGTGCATCTCATGTCTAGGTCAGTCCCTTACGACGATACTTGTTGGCTGTTGATAAGCCAATTCCAGGGCTGGAAACTCCCAGTCTCTCGAGAGAGTTCACATAGGGAGGATGTATGCGCCACCTGAGGGATACGTCTTTCAAAAGTATCCCTCAGGAGAGGTGGAATATAAGTCCTGCCTATGTGAACTCTCGAGAGAGACTGAGAGTTACCAGCTCTGTGATTGGCTTATCAACAGCCAATCATCTTAAGAAGTTGGTGGTACTACTAGAATACTGAGCACCAAACGCCAAAGGGTTCTTTGGAAAGGTTTCTTCATCTTTTGGGAAGGTTACATTTTTACAGCTACGCCCTAATTTATCAACGAAATACCAAAAATCACAATTGGGCCCACGAGGGCTAATAAAGACCAGCTCGTGTCAAATGGATTACAGCCATTCAATTTTAAACCTGAATTTGATGTGGAAATTGGATGGAATACACTGGACAATTCTTATCTACAAACGTAACTTAAAAACTAAAGGAATGACATGAGATTAAATCTATATCATGTAAAGACTAAAAGAATGACATCAAATTTAATCTATATTCTGTAGGAACTAAAAATATGACCAAATTTAATCTACTATATTCTGTAGAAACTGAAAGAATGACTTCAGATTCAATCTATATTCTGTAGGAACTAAAAGAATGACACTAGATGCAATTTCTATTCTGTAGAAACTAAAAGAACGAGTTCAAAGTCAATCTATATTCTGCAAAAACTATAAGAATGACAATAGATTCAATTTATATTTTGTAGAAACTAAAAGAATGAGTTCATAGACAATCTATACTCTGCAAAAACTATAAGAATGACAATATTTTCAATTTATAGTCTGATAAAACTAAAAGATTGACAATAGATTCAATTTATAGTCTGATAAAACTAAAAGAATGACATCAGATTCAATCTACGTATATATTCCTCTCTCGTACTCCAGCCTTTTATAATCATCATCAGATGGGACCACTTCGCTATATATATATAAGCTAGTAACACTATGGGAAGCAGAGGTTGTGGTCATACGAAGGGGAACAATGCAATGCATGCTGGAATCTCCAAATATTGGAACTGGCAGTGGATCTGTGCATCTTTTAGCTCTGAAAGGCTGGGGCTAAACGAACTCTTGTCGAGGATAGAATATTATTTATTTTAGGGGGGGTGGGAAGCTGTAAAGGGGTCGAAATGCTTCTTTTGCCTGCAGAGAAAGGAGAGTTGGATGTCTAGAAGAAATGTTTTCCATCGATACTTGCATGCATGGTTATGTTTTGGGAAAGTTTTCCTGTCTTTACCATACTACAACTCATCAGTATGAAGCATTTTGATGCCTCGCACGTAGAATTCTTAAACAATAACTGCTTGTCATTATATATATATATATATATATATATATATATATATATATATATATATATATATATATACAGTAAACATCCACATTCAGGTTATACGAATTCACCCATTTCCGTATCAAATCTCTAGCCTGTCACCACCTCCCTCTATTCAATAAACACATATTTTTATTATAAGCTTAACTCTCAAAAAGGAAATTTTGACCAAATTCTTTCAGAATGACAAACTGTCTCTTGTCTGTATGAGATATGATTATGATGAGTGAAAAATGAATATTTTAATATCACACAGGTCAGAAACCAGATGTTTACCTCTAACTAAAAACTGTCTCAATACAGAATTGGTTATGAAGAACTTATACTTGGCAAGAATGACTATCATGAAAGTAGTTCTGGAATATTCATTATACATATACATGAATCACTCAACGTAGAGGTATATCGCATGGACGATTTCTCAGTCTTCCCCACAGGCCGGTCTCCACGCCTATTTGGCCGGTTTCAAATAAGAAGCAACTGCTAATCATAAACTAGACTTTTTTTAACAATAATTTAACGGTAACTGTGTTTCATGATGCTTAACCCTTAAACGATACGACTCGGGACGAATGGGCAGCGCAGCAGCGTGTAAGCGTCTAACATCTTCAGAGCTAATTATCCCCTAAAAGGGCTGCCTTACATGTTTACAACTACTGATCTATAAATACCTTATAAAAATTTCCTCCAAATCTTCACTTACGATATGTATGTCCTGATGGCAGTATGTTTTACACTGATGATTGTATAAATTGGGAAAGTATATGCTACACTCCCCGCTCAAGAGTTGGTTAGATCATTTTGAGTCTTCCGTAGAAGTTTTTATGGGGCAACTTATGTTTCTAGTCCTCAAGAGTTTAATAAATTCATTAGGTTTTACCCGGTCTATTTAGAGACATTTACTTTAAGACCGATTTCCTTAAATCTTTAGTTATGATTGTACCTAAAACAATGATTTTCCCCTGCAAAAGTATATGATTCTTAAGCAAGACAACGTCTTTCCTTGTCTCATTTCTCAGCTACAAACTAATTACCACTCTTCACCTTTCCCGTAGTCCGTAAAGTCCTGTAATTTGTAATGTTAAGGCCTGTAGTCCGTAATCTTAAGTCCGCTAATCTGTAATCTTAAGTCTGCTAATCCGTACTCTTAAGTCTGGTAATCTGTACTCTTAATTCCTGTCCTCTGGAATCTGCAAACCTGTAATACGTAATCCCCTTTCCTCATCATAGTCGCAACGACAACTTTAAGTTGCCTTAAACGTTATCCTAAATTACCTTAAACCTATTAAGTCAGCCAACAATTAAAGATCCTACAATCTTCTTCACCTTCTTATTTATAACGTTCAAAAAGGATAGAGTGAATAGCACGTGGACTCCGCGAAAATGCAGATGCAGCATCGATCAAGATAAATATTCTATTACCAAAGTGAAGCTGTACATATACACGGAAATCTGCGAGATAGGGAGAAGGAAAAAAACACCCCATTATCAAAAATGCCAAAAAAGTTAGTTTACGTTTTTTAAAAGGTTAAGTGATTATCGATAAGTGCGTAATCGTCTCTTACGTTTAGGAAAGAAATGAAATGAGAAAAGTGAGATCTTATCACTGTTTAGGCTTAGGAGAATCACGATTCTTATCTATAGGTAGTTAGTAGTGTTTTGGTAGCTTTTCCTAACCTCTCCTTTGGAAAACCTAATTCTGAGGCTGAATACGATGGGCTGGTTGACTTTCAACTCGGAAATTGACGTGAAAAAACCTCGGTTTCTTTTGGGACTATACTTTAAGGATAGCGCGAGTACCTGAAAGGAAGGGTCGACCTAACTGTAATTGCATTTCTTAATGATAAATGTGATTGCATTTCTTAACGGTAACTGTGAAACTGCATTCCTTAATAATAACTGTAATTCCTTAACGATATGGTATCACACTCTGCATTTCGGTCTCTGAGGCACTGACGTCAGCATAGCAACAAGATATGTAATGTACAATTTTACAATTTCCATGTTTAAACCAAGACCTCTCTAACAGGAACAGGCTGCTGGTTCTACAGAGGAACGACGAAGGCGCCGTAGGTTTAAAAATGATGATCTTCTGAGCTCAGAAGGGACTCTGGCATGTCTTAGTTCCCGGTAGAATTTCCTCGGCCTTTTCAGTAGCACCCAGGCCCCTTCATAGCTCCAAGAAATCTTGGCCCACGACTTGATGTCAAAGGCCCTGATTACACAAATTGGCAGCCATGTCTGAAAGAGACAGCTTCTGGGATGTTGTGGCCTGTTTCACAGATGCAAAGGCACATTCTGCCTCTTTGACACATGGCTGAATATTGTGATTAGTAAGAGCAAGGTGATGCTAGGGAGATGGTACTCAAGGACTAGTGGATATTGGGAGTCTGTCCCCACAATGTATGTCAGTTAAGAATCCTTTGAAAGGAAAGTTAAGAGTACTCAATAATTCTTAAACAAACAATGCTGTGAGATACCAGTATCCAGCCACTCAATCATTTATTGAATTCCATAAGATTCTTATTACTTGATTCAATTTTTATTGGTTTAAGGACAAATCAACTGACACAACTGAGGAACAGATCTACCAATACTCCAACCCTCCATCCTGTTAACGTAAACATGACCTCGCCTGCCTTCCTGCCTAACCTTTTTTAACGAGCTCTCGCGTTCCCATGACCTGACCAGCTAAGCCTTTGTTGACCCACAGGCATTCATCAGAACTTCCTCTACTTGAAAAGAAAATAACAAAAAAAATGACTCGCTACTCTACGGACAAAGCTAAATCTAGATTTATAAAATAAAATAATAAAATTAGATCATTTAAACTACTCCTCGGCCGCTTTCTCTCCTCCGCTCTTTTCGTCTTTATCTCCTTTCTCCTCTTCTTCTCCTCCTTCTTTAGACTCTGCTGATTCTTCCTCCTTCTTCTCCTCTTCTTCCTCCTCTTTCTTGTCCTCTGCTCCATCTCCTTCTTCTTTACTCTCCGATGCCTCTCCTTCCTCCCCGCCTTCAGATTTTCCTTCGTCAGCATCCTTGTCTTCGGACTTCTCATCTCCTGCTTCTTCTCCTTCAGCCTTCTCCTTGCCCTCTCCCTCCTCTTCCGCGGCCTCTTCAGAGGAGCCCTTTCCATCTCCTTCATCACCACCTTCTGCTGCGTCCTCCTCTTTCTTCTCCTCTCCGTCACCTGCGTCACCTCCTGGAAGATTTGGAAAGCTGTTAGAGGTCTCAAACTCCCCACCAAAGGTAAACGTGCCTATCAGTATTTTGGTTTGTGTTTACCTAGCTCGAAGGGGGCACGAGTCTAAAGATAATTTCCTGAGACATACGAGAGGCGTCCCTTAAGGGAGAGCCATTAGAGGGTAAATGTGCCTATCAGTATTAAGGTTTGTTTACCGTCAGTCTAAAGTGAACTTAGCTCGAAGGGGGCACGAGCCTAAGGATAATTTCCTGAGACACATGAGAGGCGTCCCTTAACGGAAAGCCATTAGAGGGTAAACATGCCTATCAGTATTAAGGTTTGTTTATTGTCAGTCTAAAGTTACCCTAGCTTGAAGGGGGCACGAGCCTAAGGATAATTTCCTGAGACATACGAGAGGCATCCCTCAACGGAAAGCCATTAGAGGGTAAACGTGCCTATCAGTATTAAGGTTTGTTTACTGTCAGTCTAAAGTTACCTTAGCTCGAAGGGGGCACGAGCCCAAGGATAATTTCCTGAGACATATGAGAGGCATCCCTCAAGGGAAAGCCATCAGAGGTCAAACTTTCCTGCAAGGGTAAACGCGTCCATCAGTATTTAGGTTCTTGTTGATTATGAGTCTAAAGTTACCTAAACTCGAAGGAGTACGAGCCTAAGAATAATTGCCTGCGACATAAAGGGGTGTCCCTCAAGGGAGAGTCATCAGAGGTCTCAAACTTTCCTGCAAGGGTAAACATGCCTATCAGTATTTTGGCTTGTGTTGGTTGTGAGTTTAAAGCGACCTTAGCTCAAAGGGGGCACGAGTCTAAAGATAATTGCCTTACAAACTACATTACATACCAGAATCATTATGAAGAGCATCACATAGATGTTTTTGGTCATCAAACAAATAAAATTAACATTCTCTCTCTCTCACTCTCACTCTCACTCTCTCTCTATTACTAATACAACATGAAGAATCTATGTAATAGCAAAGGATCAATGTTGGAAGGATCTGATTATCGATGAATAATAAAACTTCAACATAATGGTGAAAATAAATAATGCAAAGCAATTTAATGAAAATATATACATGAATGTTATATTTTATGGTCAATGAGTAAATAAGAGGAATTCAAGGAGATAAACGTCTTAAACTTTTACGCACTGGTTAACGAATAAGAGAGGCAAACATAAAGTTCAACATTAAGGTTAACGCTTAAAAGAGAGAGGAAGGAATGTACTAATAATAAAAATTATACATTCAAAATGTTTAATAGATGAAGGAGCTCAATAATAAAACAAAAACGTACAGAATGGTTAACTAGTCAAGGAACTTGAAAAAAAAATATGCACAGCAGTTAATGAGTGAAGGAGCTACAATAAAGAATCATGTATATTACGGTTAACGAGTGAATTAGCTAAAACAAAAACAAAATATATAATTAACGAGTGAAGGGTATAAAACAAAAAAAAACCTGCATAATGGTTAATGAGTGAAGGAACTAGAACAAAAAGCATACATAGTGGATAAGAGAAAAGGACTGGATAAAGAAAAACCATGTGTAAAAAGGAGAAATGTACAGACTTATCATTTTTAACTTCCCTGGAGACAGAGAGTCCAAGCGACAATATATCTCAGCTTAAGAATGCTGATGACTCTTTTTTGCGTGGTGTGATGTACCTAAGCAGGTCAATGATCGTCCTGTAGTTATGTGCGATGTTAAAGTTCCTTACCTAAGCATATCAGTGCCATGAGGGCTTGTTCAAGGCGCCTTTGAAAACTGGCTGCAACCAGTTACCGAAGAGTGTGAATTCATGTGTACGTGTGCGCCTCTTCCGTTCATAATGGCATCTTTAGCCAAAACTATGGGGAGACTTATGGAGAGGTCTGTGTGAGAAAGGCAGAGCCACGATGGCGTATGCCGAGGAGTTTCCTTTTGAAAGTGTATGATGTTCCAAGCTGTAATGGGTAAGAGTCAATGTGCTTTAGCCAAAATTGTGGCTTAGTTGTCTGTTTTGACATTTTGTAAAGATGTTCTATTTCATTTAATCTTTTGACTTTGTCTTTACAATTGTGTGTGCTCACTAGTGTGTTCTCCTGTCTTTTAAACAGGAGGATCTAGTGGAGGGGACTAATTGTCCTAGTGGAAGGGACTAAGTGTCCTAGTGAGGGGATTGTGTTTTGGAGAAGAGATAATTGGTGTGTGACTAATTACTGATTAAGACTATTAAAATACCAGGGGGTTGTCTGTGAGACTTGAACTGTGAGTTATTCTATTAATTATCCTGTAAGAATCTGAATTATTCAATTAGTACTTTGCTTTGAATAAACGTATATTTTTGCAGCTCCAACTCTGATTTGGTGACCTTAGGAGTGGAGGTTGAGAGAGAGAGAGAGAGAGAGAGAGAGAGAGAGAGAGAGAGAGGGCTATTGCCAGTGATCGCCTTGAGAGAGAGAGAGAGAGGGGGGCTATTACTGGTGTCTGAGGGAGGGAGAGAGAGAGAGAGAGAGGGGACAAAGTGTTACCAGTTCGCCTTCCGCTATGGCCAAACGCTTACCGAATATGAAAATAGCAGGGGCAAAGCTCCCGTTGTTAATAGTGGTGGCAAGCGGTGGTCGAACGAAAAAGCCTTTTGTGAGATTGTGGAAAATTGTTAGATTTCAGTTAATAGGTGAGAGGGAATGGGAAATATCCGTCCAGGACAATTCTACTAGAGTCATCAAATTTGCCCAGGGTGAAATGCCTCTAGGGAGTTGGGCACAGACAGAACTGAGAGTCTGTGAATGCGGTTCCCGAGACATCCGCAAGTGTGTGTGTATTTGCGTGTTACTGCGCATTCGGTTTTGCGGTCGGGTTTTCTTTCATTGTGAAGGGGTAAGTGTTACGGTGTGTGTTTTTTTTTTAGGCCTGGGGGAGTTTTTTGGATCATTTTGTGAGTTATGGGATTGGTTTAGGATACCACATTTTTTTCCCAATAGGAGTAGAAAGGGATGCGTTTCTTTATCGGCACATATCAAAGGAGACGTGTTTGACTTTGTTTAATACATACGTGCGTATTTGAATGGTTTTCATACATGTGAAACTGTTGCTTGAATTGCATTCCTTGCTTGGAGACAGAGAGCGCCCACTTGTTCTTACGCACTCAGCGCATTTTCTGCCGACCCGAAGGGGTATTGCAAGGGGAGGGCGAGTAGTGGTCTGCCTTGGGGGGCATTGCTTGACCGGGAGGGTGAAGCTCTCTTTTTTTTATTTAGTGGTGGGTGAACTTCTTTTTTTTCTTTGTGCCAAGGACATCAGCTGATAGAGATTAGTTGATGATGTGAGATGCCCGTAGGGTCTTTTTTAGAAAGAGATTTTCTTTCTCTTGAGTGAAGAGAAAATGGGATGTGGTTTAAGTTTTCCTTATGCTTTGGAAGGCATAATTATAAATGGGGACACAGTGATTATTTTTTTTAATGGAGATTTGATTGGTGTTGGGGAGATTACTTTAAAATGGTGCTGAGTAATGGTGATTGCCAAGTGGTGCTGAATGGTGATGCCCGGTGGTGCTGACTGGTGATGAGTGCTGAATGATGATGGTACCCGGGAGTGGTAATGGGGTTGTATATGCCTAGTGGTGAGTGGTGTTGATTTTTGGTGTGGAAATGGTGGTGTATACTGTGGAAATGGTGTTGATTGTGGAGTGTGGCAATATGATAAGTATTGGGGAATGGCAATATTAATGCCCTTACTTGAGATATTTGCAAGAGAATTATTACTATGGAGGATTATTGTCATTACTTGCGATATTTTACGGGGGGGTTATTTAAGTAGAATTATCATTATTTGAGATATTTCATGGGAGATTATTTTATAATTATTACAGATAATTATATTATGGAGAATTATTATAATGAATTATGGGAGAAGTTTTGTTGTTAATTATTTATTGAGTTTCTGTGACTTTGGAGAATGTATCAGTGGTTCATGGGTGATGAATCTGGCTGAATGTTTGGTGAATTGTGCTGTATTTTGCCTAACTTCTGGTGAATTTTGTGCTGAATTTTTGGTGAATGGGCAAGCATTAGCATTGGTGAGGTTTTTTATACTAATACTGGTGATTTTTTTTTATATACTAACATGGGTGTTGTAATGATACTTGGGGTGGTGTTTTTTTTTTTTTTTTTTTTTTGTGGATATGGGAGGAACTAACGACACATTTGTTGTTTTTCTATTTTTTTATGAGTTCAGCAGAGAATTGCTTGACATCTACGTGAGTCACGGGGGATAGTTAACAGTGCCGTTTATTTTTATTTTTCCCCTTTTTTGGAAGTTAGCCATCGCTGACATAAGTTTTTTTTATCATGGGTGAATTTGAATTTATTTTTTCTCTCCAGTTTGTGCGAATTTTTTTTTAATACCTCAGTTCGCGACTTGGAGTTTGGGAATGTGTTTATGATTTCAGCTGTTTGATGCTACAGAGAGATTTATGGGAGAATTTTTGCCTTTTTTTTAATGCATACGTAATGGCACTTCATTTTTTTCTGGATATTTGTGTTCCAGAAGTTGTGGGTTTCTTGCACAATACCTTTTGTATTTGTGACAACTTTGCCAGAGATAGGAAACTTGGCTAAGTTTCTAGTGGTCTATGTCGTAGGGCATATTGGAGAAGTCTTTGCTTAGACACTTTGAATTTGGAGTTCTGTTATAATGAGTTGTGGCACATTGGTGATTTTTTCTGGAATTTCCTGGACAATTTTTATTTGCCAAGTTTTTGCCCTTTTTCAGCAGTTATGCTAAACAGAGAGTTTATAGTTTTTGACTATAACATTGAGTAATTTTTTTGGATAATTGGAGATATAATTTGAGATATAATATTTTGGAGACATAATATTTTGGCCATTTGATATTTTTTTTTTTTTTAGATATTCCACAGACTAGGCCTATGGTGGTGAGAGCTATGTTTAGTTCAATTATTTTGCAACCATCTTTGTTGCAAATAGACACACCTTTATGAGGAGATATGTGGCAATATTTTTTGAGTGTGTCAGCATATTTTTTTGGAGATGGAGTTACATTTTTTGACTATCCTGCTTGGAGATATAATATTTTTTGGAGACTTGTTTTATTCCACATGGAGTTATTGGTGAAATAGAGGTAAGTATTTTTTATTTGCCGAAACAGAGGTGAATATTTTTT
This sequence comes from Macrobrachium nipponense, assembly GCF_015104395.2. NCBI lineage: Eukaryota > Metazoa > Arthropoda > Malacostraca > Decapoda > Palaemonidae > Macrobrachium > Macrobrachium nipponense. Next base: position 32,178,632 of record NC_061097.1, read on the forward strand.
ATTGCTGGAGTGGTGGCTTTATTAATATGTGGTTATTGGTGAAATAAGAGGGAATATGGTGTGGTGTGGTTTTTAATTAAATGGAGGAAATATTTTTATCACCAGAGTGGTATTATTATTAACATGGTGATTTATATATATATGGAGATGGCATTAATCTTTGGGGGGTGACTTTCTTTTTTTTTGTGGTTATGATTTTTTTTTTAGTTGTATTCCTGGAGTTTTTACGAGCCAAGAGAAGAGTTCTGTGGTTCTTTTTGGTTTCGTGACTAATTGGAGGCGAGTGACATTACTGCATTGTGGTCCTATGGAGATGTTGCATCTTTTATGTTCACCAGTGAGTTATTTTTGGAGGCATATAATTGCTGAATTGTGAGTTTACCGTAGTTTTTTTCCCGGATAGGTGATAATTCTTTATATAATTGGGCAGTATCATGAGAGAGTTATGTCTTTGAGACAAATTTTGAACACCTTAGTCTTATCCTGGAGATAATTTTGTGAAATGTGCTTACTTGGTGTCAGTATAGAACTTTTTTTTGACGATCATGAGTTTCTGAAGTTGCGTGTCTGACTAGACATTCCTATGCAGCAGTTCGAGCACCTGACGTGTCTGCAGGTGCATTTTTGCTGAAAATGCTGTGATGAGTCCGGTTGCTGACTCTTTTCCTCTAGTAGTGATTGCTCAGAGTTTTTGCAATATCTGGAAATGTTGACCATAGCATTTCATGAAAATGCACGTGTAAGAGGTTGCATTCTGGCCGTGTCCGATAGCTTGAAAAATTGCGATGGGAAAATTCCGTAACTATTCATATTGCATTTGTTGGGCAAAATGCGGGGTTATGTATATCATGCATATGTTATGTGCTTTGTGATGGGGAAGTTCACTTGTTATCTTTTTTTTTATTTTCCTTTTCTTTCTTTTCCTATGAGAGATGTAATTGGGGATTGAGCTTTAAATAGCATTTCTTTTTGGACGGGAGATGTAATTTATCGGGGTTGTGATTTACATAAATGGGCGTTTTGAGATTAATTATATGAGCAGTGAGGAGTTCTTGCTGTCAGACATTGGAGAATTTTTACTGATATCAGGGAAGGGACTAAGTGTCCTAGTGGAGGGAACTATAATATTTTGGAGAAGAGATAATTGGTGTTTGACTATTACTGATTAAGATTATTATTTACCGGGGGTTATCTGAGTTAGTTGAACTATGAGTTATCATTCTATTAATTATCCTGTTAGAATCTGAATTATTCAATTAGTACTTTGCTTTGAATAAACGTGTATTTTTGTAGCTCCGATTCTGATTTGGTGACCTTAGATAATGGAGTGGAGGTTGCGAGAGAGAGAGAGGGGGGGGACAAAGTGTTGCCAGTTTGCCTTCCGCTATGGCTAAACGCTTACCAAATATGAAAATATCAGGGGCGACGCTCCTATTGTTAATGCATGCATATTGGTTAATGAGTGAAGAGTATAAACATGTATAATGGTTAATGAGGTACAAATCTAAACAAAAAAATATACATAATGGTTAACGAGTCTTCACTTATTAACCAGTATACATCATGGTTAACTCACTAACCATTATGCATAATGGTTAACTCATTAACCATTATCCATAATGGTTAATGAGCGGAGGACCTAAAATCATTTTAGAAATTCAAAATAACCTTGCTTTTTAAAATCCTGCCTAATGATAATTGAGTGAGGAGGCTATACTGAAAAAAAATTAAAAACGGTTAGTGAGTGAAGGACGTAAAAAAATTCTGATACATAATGGCCAACGAGTGAAGGGTATAAAACCAAACCAAAAAAAAATCCTTCCTAATGACTAACAGTGAGAGACAATTTTTTTTAAAGATTAACGAGTACAATAAAAAGAGCCTTAAGATTAACGTCTGCATTGCATGACCTCTCCTCCGTACGTTGATCCCAGAAGGTTAACGTGTACACGACCAAGGAACAACTTCGACCTCCCCAACAGGAAAGAGAGAGAGAGAGGTAAGGAGGAGAATGTAATAAAATCCGACATCCCCCACCCCCCCCCCCTCTCTCTCTCTCTCTCTCTCTCTCTCTCTCTCTCTCTCTCTCTCTCTCTCTCAGGCTTTGATGAAGTTACTTAGGTCTGAGTTTTACGACGGTACGTGACGTCCTGATAGTAGAGTCAGGACCTGGCTTCTAGACCATTTGCTGCATCACGACAAATTTTGTTTGGGCAATAATAATAATAATAATAATAATAATAATAATAATAATAATAATAATAATATAATAATAATAATAATGTAATAATTAAGTTATAAATAAAGCAAATTTTATTGATTGATGTTTATGCTCTTGCCACAGTTTTCTCTTTTATTTTTGTATAATTTAATTATTTTTATTCCACATTATCAAATGTAATTAGTAAATTTAATGTAAATGCAATATCTTAATTAATTCCAGCTTATTTAAGTCGTATTTTAAAGAAAAAAATAAATTATTATTTAATATTTAAAATAATTTCCTTCTCCAACCCTATCTCCCAGTACCCCAACCCAACCCGCTTCTCCTACTCCATCCTAACCGCCCAAACCCCCCCCCCCCCCCCCCAAACAAAATAAGCCATATTCGCTTCCATTATCAAAAGGTTAAGTTACATAGAAAATTATTTTTTTAAATATTAAAATGAAAATATTTAAAAAAGCAATTTCCTGACGTATACCACCTGGCGTCTCTCAGTCCCTTGAATAAGTAGAAGAGTGAGAAGAGGGGGAGGAGACCCTTCCCCCTCACCCCCTCCTCCTCCTCCAGAAGGGGGATGGGGGCAACTTATATACCTGAGGTAAGGCGTAGTATGCGTCATCAGGTAATGCGATACGATGCGACGAGAGAGAGAGACCTTACCTTACAGACCTTACATCTTGTTCGGGTTGCCCCAGGTCCCTCAGTGTGAGGCACCTCTAATGTCTACCAGAGAGTTGCTAGTACATCTTCCGGTATATTTTGCATCTTCCAATCTTGGATGGTCTGGGATGCAGTTTAGATATTTGTCGAGCTTATTCTTAAACACATCTACGCTCACTCCTGATATATTCCTCAGATGAGCTGGCAACGCATTGAATAGACGCTGCATTATCGATGCTGGTGCGTAGTGGATTAATGTCCTGGTGTTTGCCTTTCCTATTTTTCCTGGTATAGTTTTTGGGCACTATTAATCTACCTCTGCTTGCTCTTTCTGATATTTTTAGTTCCATGATATTTTCTGCTATTCCTTCTATCTGTTTCCATGCCTAATTATCATGTAGCGTTCTCTTCTCCTTTTCCAGACTATATAATTTTAAGAATTGTAGTCTTTCCCCAGTAGTCTAGGTCCTTAACTTCTTCTATTCTAGCTGTAAAGGACCTTTGTACACTCTCTATTTGTGCAATATCCTTTTGATAGTGTGGGTACCATATCATATTGCAATATTCAAGTGGACTACGAACATATGTTTTATAAAGCATAATCATGTGTTCAGCTTTTCTTGTTTTGAAGTGCCGTAACAACATTCCCATTTTTGCTTTACATTTTGCCAACAGAGTTGCTATTTGATCATTGCATAACATGTTACTATTCATCATCACACCAAGGTCTTTAACTGCTTCCTTATTTGTGATGGTCTCATTATTAGGTCCCTTATATGCATATAGCTTTCTTTCTCTGTCTCCATAATTTATTGATTCAAATTTATCAGAGTTAAATACCATCCTATTTACCTCTGCCCAATCATATACTTTGTTAAGGTCTCTTTGTAGAGCGTTCCTATCTCATCACAAGTAATTTCTCTACTTATTCTTGTGTCATCGCGCAAACTACTCACTACCGAACTCCTTGAACAATTATTGTCTATGTCTTCAATCACATAAAACAAACAGTATTGCAGCTAACACCGTACCTTGCGGCACACCGGATATTACCTTGGCTTCATCCGATTTCTCGTCGTTTGCAATAACTATCTGTTTTCTGTGTGTAAAAATTCTTTTAACCATCTTCCTACTTTATCCACGATATTGTGTTTTCTAATTTTCTTCGCTAATATATTATGGTCTACTTTATCAAAAGCTTTTGCAAAGTCTAAAAAAATAAACCACATCTGTTTCATTTGCCGCTTTTCATATTTTTGAATATGTTTTCACGGTGGACTAACAGTTGGGTTTGTGTACTTTTTCCGGGTACGAAACCATGTTGTCCTTTATTAAACAAATTATTTTTTATTAAATGTTTCATAATATTTTTCTTCATTACCCTTTCATACACTTTCATTATATGTGATGTTAGACTCACAGGCCTATAATTACTTGCCTCTAGTCTGATCCACTTTTGAAAGTAGGGGTAATATACGCTAATTTGTGCTCATCATATATCTTGCCTGTATCTACACTTTGTCTTAATAATATTGCAAGTGGCTTTGCGATAGAATGAACTACTTTCTTTAACAAAATAGCAGGAATTCCATCAGGCCCTGCAGCAGCTCCATTTTTAATTTCATTAATAGCCTGCACAATATCAGCTTCATTAATATCTATGTCAGCTAAATATTCACTATTTTCATCCCTTACTTCTATATCAGTATCTTCATTATCTATTCTAGGGGTGAATTCTCTCTTATATCGTTCTGCCAGTATGTTGCAAATTTCCTTTTTTTCATTCGTTAATCTCCCTTCAATTCTCAGAGGGCCTATTTCATTCTTCTTTTATTCATCTTCTTCGCATATGAGTATAATAGTTTGGGGTTTTGCTTGATATTTAATAGGGTTTTTTCTTCCAAGTCCCGTTTTTCATTTTCTTTTCTTTTGATTGTATAATCTTTTTTTCTGCATTTTCTATCTTACTTTTTAGTTCTATAACTTTCCATGCATTTTTTTCTTTTGCAAGACCTTTTTTCCACTTTCTGATTTTCTGGAACAAGATTCTTCTGTCTCTTGGTATGCATGAATGATGTTTTCTTTTCTTCTTCGGTATATATTTTTCCACTATTATCTCCAATATTTTATATAATATCTCCGTATTTACCCTTATGTCATCACTTACGAAAATGTTATCCCAATCTTTGTTTAATTCTTCATTAATTTCTGACCATTTTATATTTTTACTGTAGAAGTTGTATTTTCCATATCCTTCCCACTTTTTCATTTCTTGCTTATCTCTATTTTCACTTGCTTTGGAATGAAACTGTTAATTCTATGACATTATGGTCTGAAATACTCGCATTATAAACTATTATTTCTTTAACATAATCATCTCGTTCACAAATACTAGGTCTAAAGTATTTTCCTTTCTTGTTGGCAGGTGATTTATTTGTTGAATGTTGTATTCTAGTAGCATATCTAATAGCTTTTCAAATTGCCTCTTATCTTCTGCACTACTATTACTCTCTTTTTTATATGTATAAGTACAACCACAATCTCCTATTCGTTCTTTCCATTCTACGAAAGGAAAGTTGAAGTCACCAGATAGGAGAATAGTCCAGTCCTTGTGATTTCTACATATATCATCCAATTTTTCAATTATTAAGTCAAACTCTTTAGTATTAGGAGGTCTATATATTACTATGTTCATCAATTTTTCAGATTCAAATTCTACCGCTATTAGTTCACATTCTGAGTTACTATATTTCTCATATATTTTTCCTTGTTTTTTGTCTTTCCCATATATTGCGGTTCCCCCTTGATTCCTATTTTTTCTATCTGATCTATAAGTTTGGAACCCTTTTATTTGATCATCATTCCCAGTCTCTTGGGAATACCAGGTTTCAACTTTATTCATTAATTATATCTATTTTCTTTTCATTTTGGGTTAGTTCTTCTAAGTATTCTATTTTTCTTTTTGTTGAGTTACTCGTAACTAAACCCTGCGCATTCATCACTATGATGGTTTGCGTGTTTTCTCTTCATTTAATACTGATAGTAATAAGGATTTTCCCATGTCTCTTCCTGTTCTGGTATGTTGTTCTTTTTTTCATTTCCAGAAATTCTGACATTAAAAAATCCAACTTTTCCATAATATTTGATCTTCCTTTCATCATAATTATTCATTTTGTGTCTGAATCTGCAATTTTCTCCGTTTTCTTTCTGCAATATCCTCTTGCATAATAAATACAGTTATTATCTCTTGAGTAGAATTTCGGAGCTGATGCTTTGAAATTCTTTGCTGACACCTCTGCATATCTCATTGGTGGTTTGCTTTTCTCTTTTACCTGATATTCTTGATTTCTTTCTTTATTTGGTTTCTTTCTTATTTTGGATTTTATTACTTGGTTGGGTTATTTATTTGATTATGATTCATGGACTACAGGGTGCATATATTTGCATTTTTTGTCGAACTTACATCCTTTTCCTTCTTTTAGGTTTTTACATATTTTTGGATGCAGATCTCTGCAATCATCCCCCAATATCCATCTAAGTATGGCACATTTACCATATACTTTCATAGTTTTGGACAATATCTTAGGATGTTTGTAGTACATCTTTCTCCAAATCTGCAATTCCCTCTTTTCAAAAGGTTGCAGATTTTGTCTTTCTTGTCTATTTTTTCCTCTTTCCCGTCATTGTATAGATCTGGGTAGAGCCTCTTCGGGATTTGCTTTCTGTTGTCATATCGTAATTTATTTCTTCGTAGGTATGCTGCTTTATTGCCTCATATGTAGTATCAATGAGTATCTCTGCATCCATACTTTTATCTTGTTCTTTGTTTTCCTTATTTTTTTCTGTCATTTCATTTTTGTTTACTTCTCTTCCGTTTTCCTCTTCTTCTTTTTCTTCTTCTTCTTCCTCTTCTCTTCTTCTTCATCCTCAACTATTTGTACATTCAATCTTGATTTAATAACATTGTCTATCCATGATAGACATGTTGAACAAAAAATTCTTGTATCTTTTCTCAAATCTTGTATTACCTCAGCACACTGTGGATGGGTCGGAATGTTGCATGCAGCACATTTTCTGATTAGGTTTTGTGGATTGACTATGCTATACCAAACCTTACACACAGTTTGCATGCTTTTGGCATTCTTTTTCCTAATGCATCAATTAGTATATTCACAAGATTCACCTTATTCATTTTCTTTGTCGGAATATGTTGGTTTATGTATATTTTCTTTATGAGTCTCTTGACCACTTGGATTTTATTTGGAACTTCTTCAATTATTTTCAAGATGTTTTTGCATTAGATTTGTTCCAGTTTGAAGGATTATATCCTTCTAATATATCTATGAATGCTTTTGTATCTTTTTGGTTAGGACTGTTGCTGATTTCATAGATGAGAAATGCCAGTTCCCTTCCTGCTACCTCATCGTATTGCGAATCTGCTAGGACACGCAAAATTACGCCACCTTTTCCCGCAGTTGGAACTTACTGCCATCTTGTTCTGATTTATAGTATTACACTTGATAAACTAACTTAGAAGACGCTTTATCCTACTATTTTCACACTAATCTTATCACCGATAGTTCACGAACACTTCTAGATATTTCTCAAATTCTAGTCGTATGTTAAACTTGTGATATCTGTTGATTATTGTGACTTCACGCGGGTACGTCTCACCAAGCAAGATGGCTACTACGAGAGAGAGAGAGAGAGAGAGAGAGAGAGAGAGAGATAGTTTGTCCACAAATCTCAGAATCTTAACCAAAGAATCTCTCTGAGATTTTGTGCTGAATAGACCTGATTTGACCTTTCTGTCGTATAACCTCAACAAATCAGTGACCTAATTTGAACTCTGACCTGATTATCTGACCTCTCTGACGGATCTTAAACAAGGTAGAAATCTAATTTGATCTTTCTGACGCAACTTGAACAAAGTAGAGACCTGATTCGACATTTTCACCTGACACGACCATGATTTGACCTTTCCAACATATTTTAAACAAGGCAGAAACCTGATTTAACTTGTGACCTAACTGAAATTGGTTTTACCTCTCCAACACAACTTAAACAATGTGGAGTCATGCCCTGACTCAACCAGATTTGACCCATGACCTGACTCAACCTGACCTGACCTACTATGGCATGATCAGTCGGATTTGACCTATGACCTGACTCAACCAGATTTTACTTATGACCTGATTTGACCCATGACCTGACTCAATAAGATCTGACCTATGACCTGACAGAACCCAATTTAACCTATGACCTCATTTGACTATGACCTACTCAACTAGATCTGACCTGTGACCTGACTGAACCTGATTTGACCTATGACCTGACTCGAACCTGATTTGACCTCATACGACCTGACTTCCTCTTCATCCTCACCTTCCGCATCGTCTTTCACTCCTTCATCTTCCTCCTTCTTCTCCTCCTCTTGGCTGTCTCCTTCTTTGCTGCTACCTTCTCCTGCATCCTCTGCCTCTTCCTTGCTTCCTCCCTCTTCTGAAAGATAAGGTGATGTTTAGGGGAATAATAATAATAATCATAATAATAATAAAAATGCTGTTTCTTCATTGCTTTTATTATTATTATTATTATTATTATTATTATTATTATTATTATTATTATTATTATTATTTCATCAACTCATTAAAGCAACTTTTTACAAATTCCATTAGTTTGTTAAGCAAATATGCATACTATTATTATTATTACAATTATTATCATTATTATGATTATTATTATTATTATTTCAAAAACTCGTTAATTTAAAATAGATGAAGAAACCATTCATTTGCTCAGCAAACTTTTAAACAATTATTATTATTATTACTATTATTATTATTATTTTATTTTATTAGTTATTATTATTATTATTATTATTATTATTATTATTATTATTATTATTATTATTATTATTATTATTCAAGAACAAATGTATAAATTCAATGTCAATTTCAAAAGGTACAATATCATAAAATGTAAGGTGTATTCACAAGTCAGCAGTTCAAATCCACAAAAGTAAAATATGAGCCGAAGTTTCTCCTTTGCAATCGACTTTTCTGTACAGCATTTAATGCTGTACGAAACTCTCAGCAATGCCCCACGTAGCTCTCAGATGTGCACCGATCATGACTAATTTTAACCTACAATAAAAACAAAAACTACTGAGGCTAGAGGGCTGCAATTTGGTATGTTCGATGATAGGAGGGTGGATGATCTACATGCCAATTTGCAGCCCTCTATCCTCAGCAGTTTTTAATATCTAAGAATACACACCTATAGCAGTGCCAGACACATGATCATGGCTAACATTAAGCTTTAATAATATTAAAATTGCTAAGGCTAGAGGGCTGCAATTTGATATGTTTGATGACTGGAGGCGGGATGAGCAATATAGCAATTTGCAACTCTCTAGCCTCAGATGTTTTTAAGATCTAAGAGCGGACAGAAAAAAGTGTGGACAGCCCGGTGGCACCTATAGAGGTGCCAGACGCTCGATCACACTTAGCTTTAACCTAAAATAAAACAAAAACTACTGAGGGTATAGGGCTACAATTTGGTATGCTCGATGATTGGAGGGTAGTTGATCAACACACCAATTTGCAGCCGTCTTACCTCGGTAGTTTTTAAGATCAGAGGCTTAGAGTCTCATAATTAACATGACCTAACCTGCTACATCGTTCTCCTTAGTCTCCTCCTTCTCCTGAGCCTCTACTTCCTTCTCAGGGTGAGTCTTGGTTTCTGTGGAGGATAAAGAACTCGAGTTAGTTGTGTTGAGAAGGCTTTGATTGTAGGTTGAAATTATGGTTTTAAAAAGTTCGTCTATGGTAGCTATGAGAGAGAGAGAGAGAGAGAGAGAGAGAGAGAGAGAGAGAGAGAGAGAGAGAGAGAGAGCTTAATTATTCTGAATTTAAATTATTATATATATATACTATTAATATATATATATATATATAATATATATACTATATATTTTATTATAGATATATAAATATATAAAAAAAAAAATAAAAAAAAAATAAGGAGTTTTAATTTTGTATGATATATATTATATATATACATACACTATATAATTATATATATAATGGTATATATAATATATATATATAGTGGTATTTGTATGTATGCATATATAAATATATGAGAGAGAGAGAGAGAGAGAGAGAGAGAGAGAGAGAGAGAGAGAGAGAGAGAGAGAGAGAATACTGATTATACCTAAAAATTCACACTTAATCACCAAAATTATAAATCTGAAGAATAATAAAAGAGAGAGAGAGACAGACAGAGAGAGAGGATTGGCGACCAACTCCATAGGATTATCTCCAACTGGACTTTCTAAGCGACTTACAAAGATCATCACCTAATCCGGGATTAGGAGAACCGAGATTGCTGACCCAGGGTCACTCTCTAATCTGGGTCAGATATTTTTCTTCTTTTTTTTCGTGGTTTCAGCTGACCTGGTTTTATGGGACAACAAACAGTTTTTTTTTAATATATTGTTTGTATAAATATTAGAATGAATTCATTTTTACTTTAAAAATTTATTTATTGTTGGTGTAAATCAGAATAAAATATTCTCTATTTTCAAAATTAATTTATTGTTAGTGTAAATTATCCAATATCTTTTTTTCTCGTCTTACTTAAAAAATTAAGTTATATTATTTCAATATTTATTAAAGGTTCGTATACTTTATATTATAATCATTTATCGTTTCCATATTTTCTCATAAAAGTTACAATAATATTAAATCATACTTAATTGTTACAAATTTTTTTGATATTTTATATTACACTTTCCTTTACTGAAGCTTATTCTTGCATGTTGTTACTTTCTATGTTATTCTTGTATCATAAATTGTCCACAGTTCTTGAGGTCTTTTGTCTCTCAAATATTAAATATATGAACGGTATTTGCCATAACATAAACTATATTATCACAATACAACCATTTTGTAACAAGACCTAATCATGTAATGATACTATAAGTTATTATTTTTGCTATAAAATAAATCACTTAATGATTAAAACAATCCTAACTTTTTCCTTTATTTTATGAGACAAAGACAGTAAAATAAAAATACATATATCAAATAAACAATCTAACTGCAGCTCACTTTTCAGTCTCCGTATAGAATTTTTATCTGTAAAGAAAGCATTTTCCCCAACTAAAACAGTCTCCCCTTTGCACTAGTAAATAGAAAACGGTCCTGAATCATAGAAAACGGAACAGATCCTGCCTGGCATATGAATAGTAGTAGCAGTAGTACTCTACTACAGAGCAGTAATTGAATTACTGAATGGACTACAGATTCATTGATGCCAGGTACCACAGTTTTAGATTTTTTTTTTCAGACGAAATTTTGCGTCTGTTTGATGAACTTTCATGCAAAATTAAAATGCACTGATAATATTAAGTACTTTTTTATGCATATATGTATCTAGATATATAGCTATGTATTGTATATAATGTGTATATATACATACATATATATATATATATATATATATATATATATATATATATATATATATATATATATATATACAAACATGCGTATACATTTATAAAACTCAGGTAAAAGTTTGATGCTTATATATATATATATATATATATATATATATATATATATATATATATATATATATATATATATATATATATATATATATATATATATATATATTATGCGTACAACACAAACTGCTTCTCTCTCTCTCTCTCTCTCTCTCTCTCTCTCCTCTCTCTCATTAAACGATTGTAAATAGTTTTCAACTTATACGTATGCATACATATATAGTATAGTATAATATATACACATATCAATTAATAAATATGTATATATACATATACATTAGATACAGTTGAAAACAAAGTCACAAAGTAAACAAAAAGATCAAGAATACCAGACGGTTAATTGCAAAAAGGGTAAAAATCAAAGAGATGAGCCAGGATAATCAGAGATCACACGGTCACAAACTAAAACAGACTTGTTTGATCTCCGAATATCCTGGATTATTTCCTTGATTATATTACCCTTTTGGCAATTAACCATCTGGTATTCTTGATCCTTTTTTTGTTTACCTTGTATCTTTCTTTCCAACTGTATTTCATTCGTTCCCCGACAATGTCTTATTAAAGGACGAAAGCGCTTGGTGGAAATCTCTGCCTATTATTTGTCGTTTGCATCACGAAGTCATGTGTATCTAAAGTGATAATTTAAGCATATACATATGTAAATATAAGCAATAATGTACACAAGTGTACCGACACCCTAAAACATAAACACACACCCAGCCGAGCCACTATACTCACATTTCATTCATGATTTCCCGTCAAGGTGAACTACAAAGCAGCCAGAGAAGTGATGATTGACAAGTGCTTGTAATTGAACATGCATGAAACCTGTATTGGAGGCATTACTCATTCTCTCTCTCTCTCTCTCTCTCTCTCTCTCTGTTCCATGTTTCTTTCTCTTTCCCCACCTTCTCTCCTAGCTCTATGTCTACCTTCCGCAAAATTCTCTCTCTCTCTCGTTTTTAATCCAATCCGTGTTTCCCTGTGCTATTTCCCTCAATCTTTCCCTCTCTTTCTTAGTTTTATCTCTCCTTCCCCAAAAGCCTTTCCATGCACCTCTCTCTCTCTCTCTCTCTCTCTCTCTCTCTCTCTCTCTCTCTCTCGTTTCTAATCCACGTTTCCCTGTATTTCCTCAATCTTTCCCTTTCTCTCTTTAGTTTCAGCTCTCCTTCCCCAAAAGCCTTTGCGTGCATCCTCTCTCTCTCTCTCTCTCTCTCTCTCTATCAAGTCAGTTATCGTGTCTTGTATGCGTGTATACTTGTATTTGATACATTCTTTTGGTATGCTACATTCATTCATTTTTTCTTTACATTTTCCAACTGCTGTTATCCATTCTCTCTCTCTCTCTCTCTCTCTCTCTCTCTCTCTCTCTCAAGAAGTTTTTGTGTCCCTCTTGTATATTAGTATTACTACAGTTATTCATTTTTTCTTTACATTTTCCAACTGCTATTATTGATTTTCTCTCTCTCACTCTCTCTCTCTCTCTCTCTCTCTCTCTCTCTCTCTCTCTCTCTCTCGAGAGAGAGAGAGAGAGAGAGAGAGAGAGAGAGAGGAGGATTGACGATCTCCTATCCCATAAAACCAACTATATTGTTGACAGACCATTCTTACATAAACCACCTGGGGAAGGCAACAAACACAAGAGAGCAAGCGACACGAACACAAACACACATACAGGCACGCACAAACACGCACACACACAAACACATGACCGCCTTGCTAAGTACGAAAGCTCTCGTCCGATCACGTACGAGACGTGTTTACGTGACAGCGTGACCTGTGACTCTAAGATCCGCTAAGAATGCACAGACACAGTCGGTATTTACACAAAAGACACATTCGGTTTAAAGTATTTTTGAAGGATTTGGTAATCCCCTCCCCCTACCCTTCCCTCCCCCATCCCGATCACAGCTGTAATCCCCCCAACAGGGATTATTACAACTGTACAACTGCTTGGAAAGATGGAAAGAGGCCTTACCTTACTCATCCCATTCAGCGGATATGGCATAATCGGATTAGCCGTTTAAAAGGGGTTTCCGGTTTTGTGAGAGGTGGGGGTTAGGGGGAGGGGGAACGGTTGGATTTAGGGAGATTTAGGGGTGGGGGGATTGGTGTTATAGGTGGTTATAGGTCATCCACTGTCAATTGATTTATAGATGATAATTTATATATATGCAAATCAACATTTATTCATAATCAAATATACCTAAGCCTGATATGAGAGAGAGAGAGAGAGAGAGAGAGAGAGAGAGAGAGAGACGCGTGCTTTCCCATCTCAGTGCAATATGAGAGCGCGCGGGAGCGCTGATGGGAGTGGGTGAGTATATACAATTAGATGATAGCCCCCCGGGGTAATGGGTACGCGTGTCTTTGCGTGCCAAGGTTGGGCATGGAACCGTAGAAGTCCACTTATTATTATTAGTTATTATTATTATTAATTATTATTATTATTATTTTAATTATTATTATTATTATTAACATAATAATTAATAATAATAATAATAATAATAAATAATAATAATAATAGTAATAAACGAAAAAACCATTGATTAGAACAGAAAAATTTATCAGCAAATGGGTAAGCTTTTATATATATATATATATATATATATATATATATATATATATATATATGTATATATATATATATATATAGAGAGAGAGAGAGAGAGAGAGAGAGAGAGAGAGAGAGAGAGAGGGATTAAAACAGCTCCTTTCGCGTCCCATGAAATGATGACCCTCTCTCTCTCTCTCTCTCTCTCTCTCTCTCTCTCTCTCTCTCTGTGTTCATCATTGCTTGCTCTTTTAGCCAACATCTCTCTCTCTCTCTCTCTCTCTTTCGTTTCGTATTGATCTCCTCTCTTTCTTTTTTCTCTCTCTTTCTCTCTCGCTCTGTCATTAGGTTTAGCCTCGATTTTTTACTCTCTCTCTCTCTCTCTCTCTCTCTCTCTCTCTCTCTCTCTCTCTCTATTCTTCTTCTTCTTCTGTTCGTTATTGTTATCAGCTTTTTAATGTTTTCAAATCACAACTCAATTTCCCGTTCTTAATGCACTCGCCTCCGGTTGCAATTCCAGTTAGTGGGAATAGGAATCACAGTCCTTGATACCCTCGTCTGGAATGGCCAATTCCAGGCATTGATCTAGCACGCCTCGCGGTGACAATTCCCCATTGCAATTCCCTCTTATTCCTGCAAATTCCCAATATGGAGGTCCACCAATGTCTGGAATATATGTCAAGCTGTTTCTGCAATTCCCAGTCATTCCTGCTTTGTTCGTTGGAATCCATTCCTACCGGTTCCTACCAGCATGTGCTGGGGTCAAGCGAATAGGGTGTAGGGGTCGCAAACTCACATTTTAAGACTTGATATGAACGTATACATAAATGACATTGAAAATACACGTTTATGTATGATTACATTTATATATATATATATGTGTGGTGTGTATGCTTGTGTGTATGTGTGTGTATGTGTGTGTGTAAAAGTATATGTATATATATACATACATGCATGTAAGTATACGTTCAACACACGTGGTTATTCACAACCATACAAAAATACACACATACAATGCGTATGCCTTACGTGCATACAATCATTAACTGACATACAATATAGATGAATTTATACATTTACAGGTACACAGAAATACTATACATTACATACAATATACATAAATGTTTACATTTAAAGCCATACTCACAAACAGAACAAGCAAGGGAAATACGAACAATAATTTGCATACATACATCTATACACAAACATTCATACACAAACGTGGCAAAAAATTAAACTTTACACAAACATCTCTCTACACAAACGATGAATATATACGTCTCTTGAATCATACAAGCTCACATACAACATATAAAATGATTGTACATACAGAAGTATTCATACGGAATGCACACACAAACATACTTAACAAAATTAAGTACATAAATAAACGCTTTAATTTTAATGAATGCACATCCATAAGTATGCATACAGAATGCATCAATATGAATATTTAACAAACGCTCAATTTTTTTAATCCACATATAAAAGTATGCATAAGGAATGCACAAATATGGGGCCTTAAACACTCACTTTTTTAAGAAGTGTGCATACACTAATATGCATATTTAACAAACGCTCGATTTTTTAATACACATCCATAAGTGTGCATACGAAAAGCAGTAATATGCATATTTAACAAAGGCTCGCTTTTTAAGAATGCACATCCATAAGTTTGCATACGGAATGCAGTAATATGCTTATTCAACAAACGCTCGCTTTTTAAGAATGCACATCCATAAGTTTGCATACGGAATGCAGTAATATGCTTATTCAACAAACGCTCGCTTTTTGTGAATTCTCATCCATATGTGTGCATACGGAATGCACTACCATTCACATACATAAGTATGTATACAGAATGCACTATCATTCATTCATAAATATGTATACGAAATGCAATAATATTCATACATAAATATGCATAAGAAATGCATTAATATTCATTCATAAATATGCACACGAAATGCACTAATATTAACATATATAATTGTGCATACGAAATGCACTAATATTCACACACACATATAAGTATGCCTACGAATTGCATTAATATTCGTACATGAATATGCATACGAAATGTACTGATATTCACATACGTAAGTATGCATGCAGAATGCACTGATATTCATACATAAATATGCATACGAAATGCGCTAATATTCACATACATATAAGTATGCCTACGAAATGCATTAATAATCATACATAAACATACATACGAAATGCACTAATATTCATTCACAGAAATGTATACGAAATGCGTTAATATTAACATACACTAATATTCACATACAAAAGTGTGCATACGAAATGCACGAATTTCACGTACGTAAGCACGCACACGAAATGCACGAACACGAACACTGAAAAAAAAAATCAAGTACGCAAACAAATGCCCACTCTTGATGCACGATAAAAGGAAGTCAATTGCCGTGCGCACGCGCGTGCAATTGGCGTGCAGAGTACGTTGCAAGACATCCGTCACTGGAGTGTAACTGCGTGAGTCACAGATTCGTCAGTAATGAGTCTCAATTGGCTCCATGAATCACGGTGTTGCCATTTGCAGGTCTGCAAATATCTTTAATTATGGCGAACAGCTGATTCCGGCGAGTGACTGTGGGGTTTCTCTCTCTCTCTCTCTCTCTCTCTCTCTCTCTCTCTCTCTCTCTCTCTCTCTCACGTGAGATATAGGTGTGTGTGTGTGTGTATGGGAGTTTATGCAAAAAGAGAGAGAGAGAGAGAGAGAGAGAGAGAGAGGGGGGGGGGATTACGATTAAAATTAGCAGCCAATGACAAACAGATATATACACACCCCTATACAAAACATAAACTGATATATACGTAGCAGACAGAGAGAGAGAGAGAGAGAGAGAGAGAGAGAGAGAGAGAGAGAGAGAGAGGTGCGTGACAATAGCAGCTGACAAAATGATTTTACAACATAACTATTCACGTATTCATCAATTATACTCATTCTTGCTAGACAATCCTAGATCTGTTACGACCGTTTCTGTCAAGAGTCAAATGGAATCGAACTTAGAATATCAGATGTTTACAGAAATTTTGTCGTAGATATGTAATTTGTCATTCGTATAAGACGTGAAATAGAATTTAGGTGTGATATATTATAGAGACGTTATCGTAAATATGTAATTTGTCATTCATATAAGACGTGAAATGCAAATTAGGTGTGATAATATATAAATGTGTGTGTGTGAGTGTGTATTATTGAATCAGGAAAATATTAAACGTCATGAATATATGAATAAAGACAAAGCCAAGAAGGAAAGAGAAAAAATTCGAGTTCTCGTCCCTTTCCTTTCTTTCGTGGCATTCGTCTTATATATAAATATATATATATAATATATGTAATATAACTATACGCTTATTCTATCTACGTATATATCCTCAACCATTAATATACACGACAAGAGACAGAACAACATTCATTGACAAGGCAAATGACCAATCCATCTACAAATAAACAAATAAATCAATAGAATGAAATTGAAATTTTAAAAACCAACGAAACGGCGACGAGTCTCTCCTACTGATCAGAGCATTCCAGCATCCCCGTATCCTGAAGGACTCTGACCCCAATCCCCCTCCCCTCCCCCAACCTCCCCCTCCCCCTCCACCTACCCAGACCGTCTGGGTTTTCAGGTATTGATCCCACACAGTCCTGAAGCAGCCTCCCTCGTCTGAAGGCTGTGAGCCCATGGGACTCAAGGACTTTCTCCTGCTGTCCTGTCTGGTTTCGTTATCCTTCGTAACATTGTAGGAATTAACTGTACGCTGGCTGTATACTGTATAGTTCAAAGGTGAGGTGAAATTGGCTGGGTGCGGATTTCAGTAAAGGTGTGAATAGGGCTTGATTGGCAGTTTTTTATAATTGGTAATTAATTGGTGGGTACATAAGGGTCCAAACAAGGCGTAATTGGCAGTCAATTAGTTAGTGCATATTTCAGTATGGATGGAGACAAGGTATAATTGGTAGTTTTTCTAATTGGCAATGAACTGGTTTGGTACAGATTTCAGTAAGGAAGTAGTTTGTAATAGGCCTATTTCTAATCGGTAATTAACTGGTTTGGTACAGATTTCAGTAAGGGTGTAGTTTGTAACTGGCAGATTTCTAATTGGCAGTTAATTGTTGGATACAGATTTCAGTAAGGGTGTAAATAGGGTGCAATTGGCAGTTTCTCTAATTGGCAATTTGAAAATAATCATAGCAGTAGAGGTGAGTTGAGTCAAGGATGTTGTTAGTATTGCTGTACTTAATCATTTCTAAAAGAAAAAAAAAAAAATCTCAAAACTGGACATATCAATCGAGAATAAAAAGTACTCCTATATAGGTAGATACAGAAAATAAAAGTGATCTTTTTTTACCAATGGTCTTTGCAATTTAAATTTGAGAAAATCTAGAAAAATAAACTTGAGGTAAGTACGACCAAAAAAAAATCTCTTCCTCTACTGACTCAAGAATTCAGATTTTAAGAAAACCATGTCTATGGAAGTAAGCATAGCCAAAGAATATTATTTTTTTTATTCCATGTTATTTCTATAATCTGAATGAGACTTAGTAATGAAATCAATAAATAAAGAAATGGTTTTGGAATTGAAAACGAAAGCTCCTTGATTTCTCAGCAAATAAGTAGGTACCACTCTGATATCCTACTTTGACATCCCTGTACTGAGAATGAATTCAATGCCATCCTGACATCCTCCAGTGTCATCAGTGATTAAGAAAGGTTCCTAGGACATTAATAGTCCCCAAGGAAGAAGGTAGAGACTCCTGAACTCCTAATTACTCGAGGTCTGTGAAGAATGATTATATGTGCCAAAACTCCCCAGCGAAACCCATAAATACAAGGAAATTGTTCCAGCGTCAGAGAGTCGAGTAATGAGAACTTGATATGCTTTCCAGATGCTCTTCGTGACTAGACACAAGATCCCCCAAAATGCAATCAGCGCCCCCCCTCTCCCCCCGCCTTTCCAGGCCCAACGGACGTCTTATTCATTAGATCTCGATTACGGCAATTATCCAGCAAAACAATCGACCAAATGATATCTATCTTCCACCAGGGCCATAACTCTGGAAGGGGGGCACGACTGGATTCCAGGCCCTCTGTCGAGGGGACTGGATTCCAGGGTCCTTGGAGGGCACATCCTAATCAGAGGCATGAATTCGGAAGTCAATACCATTAAGGAGGGGGTGGCGTTCCAGGGGCCTTCTTTCATCAAGTCTGGAAGTTCCAGAGGTAAACAGTCTGGAAAGTTGTTTGGCTAAATGGACTTGTTTACTTTCTTCTCCTCATTCGTGTTAGATTGACGATTCATGGAAAGTCTGCCTGAGGGGAATAGTGACTGCATGACGCTCTTCAGCCTCGTTTGGTTTGCCAGATCTAGGCTTTGGGCTTTTCCAGACTTTCTCTGGAAGAGCTGGTGATAGAGACTTTCAGCTGGAAAGGCGTTTTTTGTATTATCAGCACAGGTCTATGTAGACTTTTCCAGAAAGTGGAAGTGATTCAAACCATCTGCTGGGAAGGAATCTTTGTATTCTCAGCACAGATTAAGGCTGTTCCAGACTTTTCCTGGAAGGGCAGGCGATTCAGGCTTTTCTGCTGGAAAGGAATTTTTGTATTATTGCAGACTTTTACTGGAAGAGCAGGCGATTCAGACTTTTCTGCTGGAAAAGAATTTTTGTATTACCAGCATAGATTAAGGCTGTTCCAGACTTTTCCTGGAAGAGGAGGCGATTCAGACTTTTCTGCTGGAAAGGAATTTTTGTATTACCAGCATAGATAAAGGGTGTTCCAGACTTTTCCTGGAAGAGCTGGGGATTTAAACTTTTCTGCTGGAAAGAAATTTTTGGTGATAGCTTGTATTATCAGCTCTCTCTCTCTCTCTCTCTCTCTCTCTCTCTCTCTCTCTCTCTCTCTCTCTCTCTCTCTGTAACACACACACAGCACTTCTCAATCTCTTCCTCTTTATTCTGTATTCTTATAACAATCTCTCTCTCTCTCTCTCTCTCTCTTTCTCTCTCTCTCTCTCTATCTCTCGCTCTCTCTCCTTTTCATCCCCAATACTCATGCCCCCGTCTCCCAAAAAAAACCCCCCCCCCCACCCCCCCCCCCCCCCCCCCCCCCTTCCACAAACACCTTCCAAGGCCAATCATCTGGAGAGGCTGCTCACTATTGTGGCTTAAAGGGTCGTGGCGACCTTGACCCACAAATCGATAAATCAGACATGACACTTTCTGTTTATCTGTCTGTCTGTCTGTCTGTTCGTCTTGAATGATGGTGGTCTCTCTCTCTCTTCTCTCTCTCTCTCTCTCTCTCTCTCTCTCTCTAACCAAGTACAGTCACACATACAATAAGGCAATTCATCTCTCTTTTTTCTCTTTTCCTCTAATACAAATGATCTCTCTCTCTCTCTCTCTCTCTCTAGCCATGAATCATGAATCATAATCAAATAAATAACCAACCAAGTAATAAAATCCAAAATAAGAAAGAAACAAATAAAGAGAGAAATCAAGAATATCAGGTAAAAGAGAAAAAGCAAACCACCAATGAGATATGCAGAGGTGTCAGCAAAAAATTTCAAAGCATCAGCTCCGAAAATTCTACTCAAGAGATAAATAACTGTATTTATTATGCAAAGAGGATATTGCAGAAACGGAGAAAAAAAGAAAAATTGCAGATTCAGACACAAAATGAATAATTATGATGAAGAAGATCAATATTATGGAAAAGTTGGATTTTTTAATGTCAGAATTTCTGGAAATGAAAAAAGAACAACATACCAGAACAGGAAAGAGACATGGGAAAATCCTTATTACTACCAGTTATTAAATGAAGGAGAAAACACGCAAACCATCATAGTGATGAATGCGCAGGGTTTAGTTACGAGTAACTCAAAAAGAAAAATAGAGTACTTAGAAGAACTAACCCAAAATGAAAAGAAAATAGATATAATGAATATAAGTTGAAACCTGGTATTCCCAAGAGACTGGGAATTGATGATCAAATAAAAGGGTTCCAAACTTATAGATCAGATAGAAAAAATAGGAATCAAGGGGGAACCGCAATATATGGGAAAGACAAAAAACAAGGAAAAATATATGAGAAATATAGTAACTCAGAATGTGAACTAATAGCGGTAGAATTTGAATCTGAAAAATTGATGAACATAGTAATATATAGACCTCCTAATACTAAAGAGTTTGACTTAATAATTGAAAAAATTGGATGATATATGTAGAAATCACAAGGACTGGACTATTCTCCTATCTGGTGACTTCAACTTCCTTTCGTAGAATGGAAAGAACGAATAGGAGATTGTGGTTGTACTTATACATATAAAAAAGAG
The DNA here is from genome assembly GCF_015104395.2 of Macrobrachium nipponense. Lineage (NCBI taxonomy): Eukaryota > Metazoa > Arthropoda > Malacostraca > Decapoda > Palaemonidae > Macrobrachium > Macrobrachium nipponense. The sequence goes on from NC_061097.1 coordinate 32,200,016, forward strand.
GGTAATGGTAGTGCAGAAGATAAGAGGCAATTTGAAAAGCTATTAGATATGCTACTAGAATACAACATTCAACAAATAAATCACCTGCCAACAAGAAAGGAAAATACTTTAGACCTAGTATTTGTGAACGAAGCTGAATTATGTTAAAGAAATAATAGTTTACAATGCGAGTATTCAGACCATAATGTCATAGAATTAACAGTTCATTCCAAAGCAAGTGAAAATAGAGATAAGCAAGAAATGAAAAAGTGGGAAGGATATGGAAAATACAACTTCTACAGTAAAAATATAAAATGGTCAGAAATTAATGAAGAATTAAACAAAGATTGGGATAACATCTTCGTAAGTGATGACATAAGGGTAAATACGGAGATATTATATAAATATTGGAGAAAATAGTGGAAAAATATATACCGAAGAAGAAAAGTAAACATCATTCATGCATACCAAGAGACAGAAGGATCTTGTTCCAGAAAATCAGAAAGTGGAAAAAAGGTCTTGCAAAAGAAAAAAATGCATGGAAAGCTATAGAACTAAAAAAGTAAGATAGAAAATGCAGAACAAAAGATTATACACAATCAAAAGAAAATGAAAAACGGGACTTGGAAGAAAAAACCCTATTAAATATCAAGCAAAACCCCAACTATTATACTCATATGCGAAGAAGATGAATAAAAGAAGAATAGAAATAGGCCCTCTGAGAATTGAAGGGAGATTAACGAATGAAAAAAAGGAAATTTGCAACATACTGGCAGAACGATATAAGAGAGAATTCACCCCTAGAATAGATAATGAAGATAATGATATAGAAGTAAGGGACGAAAATAGTGAATATTTTAGCTGACTATAGAAATTAATGAAGCTGATATTGTGCAGGCAATTAATGAAATTAAAAATGGAGCTGCTGCAGGGCCGGATGGAGTCCCTGCTATTTTGTTAAAGAAAGTAGTTCTTTCTATCGCAAAGCCACTTGCAATATTATTAAGACAAAGTGTAGATACGGCAAGATTTATGATGAGCACAAATTAGCATATATCACCCCTACTTTCAAAAGTGGATCAAGACTAGAGGCAAGTAATTATTGGCCTGTGAGTCTAACATCACATATTATGAAAGTGTATGAAAGGGTAATGAAGAAAAATATTATGAAACATTTTAAAAAAAATAAAAAAATAATTTGTTTAATATAGGACAACACGGTTCGTACCGGAAAAAGTACACAAACCCAACTGTTAGTCCACCGTGAGAACATATTCAAAAATATGAAAAGCGGAAAATGAAAAAGATGTGGTTATCTAGACTTTGCAAAAAGCTTTTGACAAAGTAGACCATAATATATTAGCAAAGAAAATTAGAAAACACAATATCGTAGATAAAGTAGGAAGATGGTTAAAAGAATTTTTACACAACAGAAAACAGATAGTTATTGCAAACGATGAGAAATCGGATGAAACCAAGGTAATATCCGGTGTGCCACCCAAGGTACGGTGCTAGCTGCAATACTGTTTGTTATTATGATTGAAGACATAGACAGTAATGTTAAGGATTCGGTAGTGAGTAGTTTCGCTGATGACACAAGAATAAGTAGAGAAATTACTTGTGATGAAGATAGGAACGCTCTACAAAGAGACCTTAACAAAGTATATGATTGGGCAGAGGTAATAGGATGGTATTTAACTCTGATAAATTTGAATCAATAAATTATGGAGACAGAGAAGGAAAGCTATATGCATATAGGGGACCTAATAATGAGACAATCACAAATAAGGAAGCAGTTAAAGACCTTGGTGTGATGATGAAGGAACATGTTATGCAATGATCAAATAGCCATTCTGTTGGCAAAATGTAAAGCAAAAATGGGAATGTTGTTACGGCACTTCAAAACAAGAAAAGCTGAACACATGATTATGCTTTATAAAACATATGTTCGTAGTCCACTTGAATATTGCAATATGATATGGAACCCACACTATCAAAAGGATATTGCACAGATAGAGAGTGTACAAAGGTCCTTTACAGCTAGAATAGAAGAAGTTAAGGACCTAGACTACTGGGAAAGACTACAATCCTTAAAATTATATAGTCTAGAAAGGAGAAGAGAACGCTACATGATAATTCAGGCATGGAAACAGATAGAAGGAATAACAGAAAATATCATGGAACTAAAAATATCAGAAAGAGCAAGCAGAGGTAGATTAATAGTGCCCAAAACTATATCAGGAAAAATAAGGAAAGCACACAGAACATTAATCCACTACGCACCAGCATCGATAATGCAGCGTCTATTCAATGCGTTGCCAGCTCATCTGAGGAATATATCAGGAGTGAGCGTAGATGTGTTTAAGAATAAGCTCGACAAATATCTAAACTGCATCCCAGACCATCCAAGATTGGAGATGCAAAATATACCGGAAGATGTACTAGCAACTCTCTGGTAGACATTAGAGGCGCCTCACACTGAGGGACCTGGGGCAACCCGAACGAAATGTAAGGTCTGTAAGGTAAGGTCTATCTCTCTCTGTTTATTTTCAATACTTTCGTTTTTGTCATATATATAAATATATATATATATATAATATATATATATATATATATATATATATATATATATATATATATATATTATATGTATATATATATATATATAATATATATATATATATATATATATATATATGCCTATCTTTTATAATTTTTCTCATAGGTAGTTATTTCAACGTCTTTTATTTTTAAAAAAGTATTTATAAATCTTTTTTAATGACAAAATTCTGAAGCCAAAAAAAATTAGGCTAAAAATCTTGTGCTTTAAATTGACCTGTAACCTTCGAATATAGTTCAAGGTTAGAAAATTTATAAAAATGGTCCCTCTACCCAATGTAATAGGTCAGGATAAGAAGATAAAAAGGAAATTTGATACAAAATAAAAATAGCCACAAAAAAAATCACTTGAACCTGACCTGTAACCTTGAAAAAATAGGTCAAGATTTCACAGTTATACAAATAACCACAAGCTGAAAAAATATCATCCTGAAACCGACCTGTAAACCAACCCTGAATTATATTTGTTCAAGGTTAAAATAAATGTAAATAATCACTGCTACCCAACTGCATAGGTCACGATACAAAACCTGACCTGTGACCCTGAAAAATAGGTCACAGGTCAAAGTTAAGAATATAGAAAAATAACCTCTCCAGCCTTACTGGATTTAACTAAGAGTTACCTGACTGCCATATATATATATATATATATATATATATATATATATATATATATATATATATATATATATATATATATATATATATCAGTCACCTCTAACTGTGGCCCCGGGGTGACGGGTCAATTTGGGCCAATGAATGATGAATGGGGGAGAGACGCGCCACGCATGAATAATAATGTCCAGTCATGCAAGAGGAATCCTCTGGCTGATTTCCATAGGATTCTCAGGAATGAGGTGAAGGATTTACAATAAGGATTCACAATAAGGATTTAGAATTAGGATTTCAAAATGGATTTACTATAATGATTACAATAAGGATTTACAAAAATTATTTACTATAATGATTGCAATTAGGATTTACAACAAGGATTTGCTATAAGGATTTTACTATAACGAAGAAAATAAATATCTACAAAGAGGGTTTACTAAAATGATTGCAATTAGGATTTCCATCAAGGATTTACAATAAGGATTTAAAATAAGGACTTATTATAAGGATTTACTAAAATAATTACAATTAGGATTTACATCAAAGATTTACAATAAGGATTTAAAATAAGTATTTACCATACAGATTTTACTGTAAGGAGTTACTATAAGGATTTACATGAAGGATTTACAATACGGATTTTACTATATGGATTTACAATAAGGATTTACACTAAGAGGATTAAGAGGATTTTATGATAAATATTTTTCTCTTTTTTATGTTTTTAATTTGTTATTAATGTTTTTCATATTATTATTATTATTGTTATTATTATTATTATAAATTTTATTTAAACAGCTTAAATAATATTGATATTATTATTTAAAATAACAAAATTCTATTATTATTTTAATAAAAAAAAATATTCAAACTTTGGTATTATGTTTTATCAGAAAGATCTAAACATCATTACTTACAAAAGGGATAAATTCAAACTTTTGTCTTGATTTTAAACATCTAAACATTCTTGTTAGAAAAGAGATCAATTTAAACTTTTGTTTTGGTTTCAAACATTTAAACGTGATCATTTACATAACACCAGATTTAAATCTATTTTTTCATTGCAAACATTTTGAATTCTATCACCAATATTTTAGATGATGAGACAGATCAATAAACTAACATTAACCAACATTTACTTATATTATTTACCTATAATAAATTATCAAAGTGATCAAATAAGTTATCTGTTATATAAGTTATCAATTATCAGTTATATCCACTGAGAGGAATTCAAATGAGTCAATACTGAATCACATTTTTAAATTCCTTTTGCTAGCTAACTGATGGCTTTGAACTCGGTGAATAATAATCCGACACCTGCACTACCTCTCTCTCTCTCTCTCTCTCTCTCTCTCTCTCTCCTCTCTCTCTCTCTCTCTCTCTTCGTATCACGACACGACTACAGTCACGCAGTAGTACCAGTTAATGTAGAAAGATACTGCATTTCCTTTCGCTCTCTCTCTCTCTCTCTCTCTCTCTCTCTGTGTCTTCCTGACGAAGAGATATTGCATTTCATTTCTGTTCAAAAACTTCACATTGATTGCCCTCCTCTCTCTCTCTCTCTCTCTCTCTCCTCTCTCTCTCTTCTCTCTCTCTCTCTCTCTCTGTTCCTTCCTTGCTTTCTCTCTCTTTCTCTAGGTCGACTCGTCTCGATGCAGAAAAGAGAGAGAGAGAGAGAGAGTAAATGTTTTGAACAGAAAGGGCTCCAGTATATTCCAATATATTAAATGGTACTGATGTATGGGTGTATTTTCGTGCCCGTGAGAGAGAGAGAGAGAGAGAGAGAGAGAGAGAGAGAGAGGAGAGAGAGAGAGAGGAAGACCCGATAAAACCAATCAACCTTCCAGACAGGTCACAATAAAAAGAGCTTTTACGGCCTCATTCTCAATTCTTCTAATTCCTCCCTCATTGAGAGAGAGAGAGAGAGAGAGAGAGAGAGGGAATCCCCAACCCTTGGGGATGGTCGACAACTTTGTGGGAATGCCGCATTGCGTTCTCAGAGAGAGAGAGAGAGAGAGAGAGAGAGAGAGAGAGAGAGAGAGAGAGAGAGTAGCAGTAGTAGTAGTGCATGACATATATATTTAGAGAGAGAGAGAGAGAGAGAGAGAGAGAGAGAGAGAAAGTAGCAGTAATAGTAGTAGTAGTGCATGACATACATATTTAGAGAGAGAGAGAGAGAGAGAGAGAGAGAGAGAGAGAGAGAGTAGCAGTAGTAGTAGTAGTGCATGACACATATTAAGAGTGCGATAGAGGAGAGGGGAGCCGAGAGGAAGAGGAAGGAGAAGGAGAAGGAGGTAGTATACAAAGAGGCAAATACCGCGGAAAGATGGGTGGAAGACAGTTAAGGAAAACTTTTCAGGAAAGAGGAGCAGTGGTGGAAGAGGGAATTGAAGATTGAGGAGTAGAGAGAGAGAGAGGGGGTTGGGGGGAGGGAGAGAGAGAGAGGAAAAGGAACAGTCGCTAAGGGGAAGAGAGAGGAAAATGACACATATCCTTAATTAATTTCAGTTTAGTGAGAATTGAATCGCAAACTTCAAAGATACAAAAATTAAACAAAGAAAAAACCAAGTGACACAAAATCATAACAAAATCACCATAAACAACTGCTTGTAGATTATCAAGTGACTGCTCGCGAATTATCAGAATTATATAAGCCGCTTGCAAAGACATGAAATCTTTGATTATCAGTCGCAAAATATGTGAATAAGTTGCAACTTGCAAAAATATGTCAAGTTACCAGTCTCAAAATTACTTCCATAAATAAGAAGCATTACAGTTTTGTGAGGCGATTCTCGTTCAGTGATGTTTCTTGATTGCTGTTTAACAAAGTCAGGTCAATTCGGGTCAAGGCTGATTCCTCCAATTTCTTCGACATATCTTGCGTCGTCGACGTTGTTATCAACATTCGCAAAACAGCTCCAAATTGTTATTATTATTGTTGTTGTTGACATGTCAGCGACATATATCTTTGCCAAACGCCAGTTATAAGTAATAGATACCAGTCTTCACATGGGGTCTAATAATCAAGTCATAAATAGCCCAAAATCAGCAGCTATTCCCATCTAGATTGTGCAGTTAGCTGTCCGTGCACGGGGAACAGTCTTGGAACTGCGGAACTGTGGAACGGTACGAGTTACAAAGGTGAATGATTCCGTGACGGGGAACCCGCACCACGGTGGAATTAACGAGTGGAGGTAAAACTAGTCATTGTATTCTGTGACCTGTATATTGTCTCAAGTTATGAATGTGGAATTGTCATGATATCTCTATCAGAACGGGTTAGACGAGTAATCATTGTACCCAATGACTTGGGTACCTGACCCATTAAGGAATTGTCTATATGGGGTCATAGTGATCATTGTACCCAGTTATTGTTATAATAATTATGATACAATAAATAATGTTAGATTAGGTTGGCCTTATACCAGCATTTGCTCGTGTTCCTAAGAACATTCAGTAATCAGACTGGGCCAGTTTTCGATCTTCACGAATCTTTAAGACCCACTACAAAGAGAGAGAGAGAGAGAGAGAGAGAGAGAGAGAGAGAGAGAGAGAGAGAGAGAGAGAGAGACTTTTGAATAGAAGTATGTCACTGTTCATTTAATGTATAATTATATATACACAGATAATATATATGTATATATATATATATATATATATATATATATATAATATATATATATATATATATATAGTAGATAGATAGATAGATAGATAGATAGATAGATAGATAGATAGATAGATAGATAGATAGATAGAGATAGATAGATAGAGAGAGAGAAAGAGAGAGGGATTGAAAGTGTATACATACACACATACATACATACAATGTATGGAAAATATTCATACTTGACACAATTTACACATAACAGTCCAAAGTGAAGATACAAATAACAACCGCACGAAAACAACAACAAATAAGAAAAATTACAAAAAACAAAAATAAAAAAAATAAAAAAACAAACTTAAACTTGCAGAATAACAAAGACATCAGACAAAGCCACATAAAACAGAGGAGCTTATGATCACCATGGTGAATACTTAACTCTCTCTCTCTCTCTCTCTCTCTCTCTCTCTCTCTCTCTCTCTCTCTCTCTCTCTCTGCATTGCGTCGAATTATATGCACTTGGGTTGGGGATTCAGCTGCTCAGGCCTTGCTTGTGCTGCATGATAATAAATGAAAGAGAGAGAGAGAGAGAGAGAGAGAGAGAGAGAGAGAGAGAGAGAGAGAGAGAGCATTCTTTTGAAACGAAATGTTAAGCTTGGGTCAAAGCACTGCCAAGGGAGCAGAAAAGGGGAGAGAATGAGCAAGAGAGAGAGAGAGAGAGAGAGACGAGAGACGAGAGAGAGACAGAGACAGAGAGGAGATACATAATTTTGTATGCACTGACAATATATATATATATATATATATATATATATATATATATATATATATATATATATATATATATATATTCATATATATATATATATATATACATATATATATATATGTATATATGTGTGTGTATATATATATAAGATATATGAGATATATATATATATATATATATATATATATGTATATATATATATATATCTAAATATAATGAAGAATAAATAGGTTCTAAGTATATATTATTATATATATTATATGTAAATATAAAAAAATTATATTCTAAATATAATATGTAATGTAAATATGGTTCTGTAATGATATACGGCATTGGTATGCATTGTGACAGAAAGCATAAAACTCATATACATATATATATATATACTATTATATATAGATTATATATATTACTGAAGTAAAAAATAACTATATCTAAAAATAAGAACAATAAAATAGGTTCTAAGTATTTATTGGTAAATATATATATATATATATATATATATATATTATTGTATGTATATGTATCGTATGTATATTACGCCATGGTGCATGGATGACACAAACATAAACTCAAAATTACCATATCACCTAATCCTCTACACTAAAGCCACAACATCTATACAGGACTTTGACCCTTAAACCACAAGGCAATAAGAACAAAATTTGATAATTACATTGAGCCAAAAATTTCAGAAGGACTATATTAGCGTAATTCCTCCTTATTCCTTGTAATTAAATTGGTAATTGGGGCAGACGTTCCGCGAGGCTGTAGAATAGATGATGACGTAATTGAAAGAGAGGAGAGAAATTATGTAATTAAAAGAGAGTAGAGAAATAACGCAATGAAAACTGTTAAAGGAAGAGATAACTTTGAATTAATAGAGAAATTAAATCTGATACTTTGCAAAATTGTAAATTAAATACCTAGGAAAATTGGAAAGGAAAATAAACGAATGAGGGTAAGAATTAATGATAGAAGAATAGAGGAATGAATAAAATATATGTGAGAATAAGCAAAACATAAGGATAATAAGAAAGATTAAAGAACAGAATAAATCACGATTATGAAATAAGAATTAAGAATAGAACTACATCGATAAGCAAGTATAAGTTTTTTTATTTTTAAAGACTAAGAATAAGAAGAATAAGAAAAAAGAAAGTGTCCAGAATAAATTAAGATTAAAAGACAATGAAAGGTTAGAGAATAAGCAAGAATAATTTTTAAAAAAGCAAGAATAAGGAAAATAATTAGTGGCAAGCATAAAATAAGAATTAAGAATAATAAAAGGTTAAAGTATAAGTAGGAATAAGTAAAAAAAAAAAAGCAAGAATAAGGAAAAAGAATATGTGACAACAATAAAATAAGAATTAAGAACAACAAAAGGTTAGAGAATCCGTAAGTAAATTTTTAACAATTCTAAGAATAAAAAGAATAGAAAGAGAATAAGGGAACAGAACAAAATAAGAATGAGGAACAACGAAAGGTGAGAGAGAGAGAGAGAGAGAGAGAGAGAGAGAGAGAGAAGGAACTGACAATAGAGGAGGGGGGGAGGAGGAGATTCTCCCAAGTGATTATTCAAAAGGAAGTCTCAATGCACTTGCTCATCAATACGACCTTGCAGGAGAGAGAGAGAGAGAGAGAGAGAGAGAGAGAGAGAGAGAGAGAGAGAGAGAGAAGCATAATTCTTTGATGAACCTGAATTGAAGGCAAAACATGACAACGATTGGTTAGGCAAAGATTTAGGAGAGAGAGAGAGAAGAGAAGATATCCATTTTGAATAAGGCATGAAACCTTACTTCTAGTTATTCTCTCTCTCTCTCTCTCTCTCTCTCTCTCTCTCTCTCTCTCTCTCTCTCCACACCCTAGCTGCCACCCGCAACAGTCGTCCAACATTTAGATTCTGTGTATATATACATTACATTAATGTATATATACATTAAGTAAGGGACTCTGTATCGATATACATGCATAAATATATTTTCCAAATAAAACAAATTCACTTTGTATAATGTTATTACTTTCATAGATGACCTCAAAAATATAGGAGGTTCAAAAGAGGGGATTCTATATACCCAAGCTCTCAGAAAACTCATCTACCTCCAAATATATACATACATACACACATACATATATGATACATACAATGACTATATATGCGTATGTGTTTGTGTATTTGAGACAAGTTTACCCCTTCAAAACTATACAGACGAAACGGAAATAATAATCTGTAACTAAGTCACCAATCACACGAACTGTAGACACGAACTGTAGACAAAAGTTAAATTATCATCTTTAACTAAGTCGACAATCACACAGATGTAGACACGAACTGTAGACAAAAGTTAAATTATCACCTGTAACTAAGTCGATAATCACACAGATGTAGACGCGAACTGTAGACAAAAGTTAAATTATCACCTGTAACTAAGTCGACAATCACACAGATGCAGACACGAACTGTTGACAAAACTGAAATTATCACCTGTATGTCGACAATCGCACAGATGTTGGACACGAATCTACCCAAACATTTCCAACAAACATATGAATCCTTCTCCTTCCTTCAGCCTTGGGGATCACATTTCCTTTGTCTCACACCATAACAATAATCCCAAAACCTCACATCTCAATCCGGCGGTATTTTTTCGCCTCAGGGAGAATCTACAGATAGTCGGAGAAGATCATATTCATAGCCTCTTTTGATAGGGACATCAGTGGAAGCATTAATATAATAAAGAGGTTGAAAATGCTTACGAATTAAAGAAGACTTTTGGGGGGAAAGACTAAAACTGGTTGATAAGATCATTTTGTGAAG
>NC_061097.1:32215422-32227922 GCF_015104395.2 Macrobrachium nipponense
CATAAAAGGATAACGAGGAGCGAGCAATAACCCGAAAGAAAACAGGGAAATTGTCCGAGTGGAGGAATACGAGCCTAAAAATATTCCTGTGAGGTTGAAGAGAGCTCGAGCTTTGTCCAGAGGAGGGGAAACAGTTTTAGGCTCGTTTCCCGAAAATAGGAATAAGGGGAGAAATACAAGCCTAAAAAAATTTTCTGCAAGTTGGAGAGATTCAGTCCCATCCTATGATGATGGAAATAATTTTAGACTCGTCTCCCGAAAATAGGAAAAGAGGAAAAATAAGACAGCCTAAAATTATTTCCGAAGTTGGAGATACCTAATTGTATCCTATTGGGGAGAATGATTTTAGGTTTGATTCCCGAAAATGGAAATACGAGCCTAAAATATTTCTGTGAGGTTGAAGAGACGGATTTTGTTCCCACAGGGAGTAAATAGTTTCAGGGCCGTAAAACGTGCAAATTGTTGCATTCATATCACAAATAGGTTGAATACAAGTCAAAGATTTATCATTATTATCCAGAATTTCACAAAGATTCACTTTCCTCTTCTGGTCACCAACATGTTATCAGTTTTCTTGTGACATGTATTTGATGAGTTTCACACTTGCGTTTATGACACGTTATCAAAATAAGACAATAATCCCACAAAAACATTACCGAAGCCTCATTTTCCACATACAGCCACCAATACATATCCAACTTGTCTGTGGTATGTATGTGATTAACAAGTTTCCATCTGTTGGTGACATGTCATCAATATAAGACCCTATAATCGAACAGATTCACATTACCAGTGCATCATTTTCCACATACAGTCGCCGACTTGTATCTACCTTGCTTGTGACATGTATGTGATAAGCTTCCAACTTTTGTGACATGTATGTGATGAGTTTACAATGCTTTGTGAGATGTATGTTATAATTTTCCAATTTGTTTGTGCCATGTATGAGATAAGATCCCAACTTGTTTTGTGACATGTATGTGATAAGTTTCCAATTAGTTTGTGACATGTTATGTAATAAGTTTCCAACTTGTATGTGACCTGTATGTGATAAGTTATCAACATGTGTTTCCAACATGTCATCAATATAAAAACCCTACAACCGAAGAGAATCACGTTATTCGTCACTTCGCCGTGACGCCACAAGGGGAAAGTTGTGTAACGCAGTGGGTTGTCATCCGATACGTTACAACTTGCGCGTGCCGATGCTCATCTGATGTTATTTTGGACACCGGACACTTCCATTCTCCTCCTCCTTCTCCGCCTCCTCTTATTTCTTACTTTTATTCTTCTTCTACCATTTGAGTCATCATCTTATTCTCAATTAGATCATTGTTTTGCTGACCTAGATAGGTCCCACGAGGCCTCTCTAGGTAGGTTTTGTCATCTATATTTTGATTAAAATCAGCATAATTTGTCTTCTGTGACATCAGCGTTTTGAAAAACGTAATCTTGACCCTCTTTCAATATTCAGGGTGACACAAATGTTAGTGAAATCATTCATTTTGTGATGTAAATATCTCAAACGTTCCATTCTCGTGACCTATATCTACCTTAAGATTTTGTCCTAATTTTGTAAACGTAAATGTTGTGCTTAAGAAAACTTTTTGCGACCAAACATTATTTTTTTCTTTATTCAGTAAACATTTCAATTTTTGTTTGGGACGACATTTTGCGACCTGTCAAGTGTTTTGACATCATCAAACACCTTCGCTAAGATCAAACAAAATGATCTTTCAGAATGAAATATACAAAAAGTTATTTCTATGAACCTTTGTGTGTGTGTGTGTGTGTGTGTGTGTGTGTGTGTGTGTGTGTGTGAACCATCCAGTACAAGTAAAATGAGATGCTGACCAATGGAATGTTATGGGGATGGATGGGTGGAATGGGGTTGTGAATTTGGATGGGGAGGTTGGGGGGGTAACATGGTCCTGTTTGGGTGGGTAGGTGGGGTAGGGCAAAGAAGGGAGGGTTAATGATGCAAGAAGCGGGGAGGACGAACAGGAAACTGTCTCTGTCTCGTGTTCAAGCTGAACGCGCCCTCGTGGTGAATTACCCTTCAGTGAGTCATAGACAGAATTTGTAAAAAAAAAAAAACAACATAAATAAGAGGTTTAGGAGACACCAAACATCCGACAAGGCTTAGTAATCCGTCCCTCGTTCCCACAACCACCAAAAAAAAGGGACCTATACCTTAAACAGGCCTTTATCCAGACCTTTATCCAGACCTTTATCCAGACTCCAGTCTCTGCAAAATTTTAATCAAATGTTGCCTGTAACGAGCTCCATCTTTGGTCAAAATTTCGCTAAAATTCAATCACAACTTTGTGTGTAATCCTGTTAACATGAAACGAACGACTCTATACCCTCCTAGGTGATTGTAATAAAATGTTGCAACAACTGGGACAGAATGAGAAAAACCTGGGCATCGTACTCCACGGTTATTGGTGTAATTAGCCTGTCTATATGCCCAGCTTGGTCATAAAGACCTTTGACCTTGGGCATAACCTTAACCTATATGAGACATAGTCAACTTCCTATCTGGTATGCATACCCCACTTACGAGTCACAGATGAAGAGCGAGTCACATTTAGGGTCATGCTTTGCGGTCATAGGTCATTTTGGAATTTAGGTCAAGTTCAGAATTTGGTGCAGAATTTTACAGACACGTCTTGTTGATAATTCTCTTATGACTGATTAACCACACACACACACACACACACACACACACACACACATTCTGTTAATAACATTCTGTCAATAGAAAAAACAAATATCGCAATATTTCTCCGACTTTCTGGGGGAACAGCTGACCGAGCTGAAGCACAGCTGCATCTCACAGCACTGCACAGCTGCTGCTGCGGATGCAAGGGATGCAGCTGCTGTAAGATGACCCCCTGTAAGAGGACAAAAGACTGCTGAGAATAAGAATAAGGAAGACCATAAGGAAAGAAGACAAAAGACTAAGAATAAGAAAAACCACAGGGAAACTGGAAGGAGAAAGAAGGAAGACAGAGGAACAAGAACAGGACAGCACAGGAAGAAGAAGAAGAAGAAGACGAAGAAGAAGAAGAAGAAGAAGAAATCATCTAGGAAGAAGGAAGACTCGAGGAGAACTAGTAGAAAGCTTGAGGATGAAAAAGAATTCAGGAGTCAGGAGGATAGAAGGAATAGGAGGAGGAGCAGGAGGAGCAGGAGGAGCAGGAGGAGGAGGAGGAGGAGGAGGAGGAGGAAGAATAGGAGGAGGAGGAGGAGGAGGAGAAAGCAGCCAAAGCCTCCTCCTCCCTCCTTGAGGTCGACTTGAGATATCTGTGGCTGTCTCAAGTGTCGACTGGGAGGGAGAGGAGGTCGACGATTCCTGGAGTCTTCTTACATCATGGAAACGCTCTTCTCTCTCTCTCTCTCTCTCTCTCTCTCTCCTCCTTCTCCCTATCTCCCCCTCCCCCTTTAAGCTCTCCTTTTTTTTCCTCCTTTTTCCTCTCTCTCTATCTCTCATCTATCTAGCTATGTGATTATAGTGATGAGTTATATTCTGTTATACTACTCTCTCTCTCTCTCTATCTATCTATTTATCTATCTATCTCACTCTATATATCTATCTCATCTATCTAGCTGTGATTATATTGATGAGTTATATTCTGTTATACTACTCTCTCTCTCTCTCTCTCTCTCTCTCTCTCTCTCTCTCTCTCTCTCATCTATCTAGCTATGTGATTATAGTGATGAGTTATATTCTGTTATACTACTCTCTCTCTCTCTCTCTCTCTCTCTCTCTCTATCTATCTATTTATCTATCTATCTCTCTCTCTCTCTCTCTCACTCTATATATCTATCTCATCTATCTAGCTGTGATTATATTGATGAGTTATATTCTGTTATACTACTCTCTCTCTCTCTCTCTCTCTCTCTCTCTCTCTCTCGCTATATATATATATATATATATATATATATATATATATATATATATATATATATATATATTATATTTCCTTAACACCTTAATCACATTAAAATAAAATTAGATTATTTTCATCCAAAATTATGCCAAGATGTCAAGGCAATATTATCTAATTGGCTTGTCACCCACAATTAAAACAAAAATAAAAAAAAAAAAACACTTTCTGATCCATCAAAAAAAAGAAACATAAAAACCCAGAACTAACCATGAACAATCTACCACTGAACCAGGAACCATCCCTACAACTTCTCTTTCGTGGGCCGAGATCGTCGATACCATCTGGCCAAGTACCAGGAGAGAGCTACCAGATGCCGTAGCGATGATAAGGGTTTGTACGGTACACCAATCGCTACCAGGACAGAATAGAAGACGCCGAAACATTGTTTTTATTTAAGATATAGATTTCAGTAGAAGATGCTCTATGCTGGTGAGGTCTTTTAGAGGTCTTTCTCTCTCTCTCTCTCTCTCTCTCTCTCTTCTCTCTCTCTCTATCTCTCTCTCTCTCTCTCTCTTTTATATATATATATATATATATATATATATATATATATATATATATATATATGGACAGTCAAACATGCTCCTAGAAGTAAGTGAGCACACGATGTCTCCTCGGATGGACTAACAAGTCTTTGAGACATCCTCATCCTTGTAACTCCTTGTGACTCTCTCTCTCTCTCTCTCTCTCTCTCTCTCTCTCTCTCTATCTCAGAGAGAGAGAGAGAGAGAGAGAGAGGGAGAGAGATAAGCAGCTCAGCAAAAATTTTAGATACAACAAAAATAAAGTCAAAGATTACATGTAAATCATAATTCATTCACACACACAAAAAAACTTGATAGTAAAACCCCCACGTCTAGTAAGGTTCGATTTTTATGAATGAACTTGACTCACGTAGTAACTAAGAGTCAATGAATGGATATTAATAACCTGGAATGAATGAAATAATTACTTACACTTAATGAGTAGAGTCAATGGATACTAATGGTGGGCACATTAGTCAAATGAGACGATGCATTTAGGAATAATGACACTCATTTCGTAATTAGGTAATTAACTAATTGTTTTTTTAAGATATCAGGAATTAGCTTGGTGTCTCATTTACAAAAAAACGTGAAGATGTAAGGCTCTACTGGTGGTCTCCTTCCTACCTTGCGAGAAAAATATATGCCAACTGTATTTGATATACCGTGGTGAATCCTGGCGAAGTCAAGTGTTTTAAATCTCTCTCTCTCTCTCTCTCTCTCTCTCTCTCTCTCTCTCTCTCTCTCTCTCTCTCTCTCTCCACAGACACACATATATATTCAGTTTTATAATTTTTTTTCTATTTTCACTTAATTCCAGTTGCTACATTATACACGTATTCATTATGAACAGATATATACGAACCTGTGAAAACAAAAATGCATTAAGAACTAATACACATAGATATACATAAAAAATATTGCTATATGCATACATAATGGTATGTATGTATGTATGTATGTATGTATGTATGTATGTATGTATGAGTACAGTAATAATTTTATACAAGCATACAAAAATCTATTAAGAACTGATACAGACAAAGATATACTCAAAAATATTACTGTACACATACACATGTATACATACAGGGAATGTATGTATGTATGTATGTGACCAGTAATATTTTATGTATATCTATGTAAGTATTCGTTCTTAAATGATTTTTGTATATACGGACGCAATTTGTTAATGTATGTATGTATATGTATGCAAATGGCCCCCTGGCTTGTGACCTTTCACCTGTCTCCAAAAGGCTAATTGACCCAGCCATTGCATTCACGGGTAATTAGACCATAGGATTATGCAATCGTGACCTGAAGTGTAGAGGTCACGTTATCATAATGACCTCTCTCTCTCTCTCTCTCTCTCTCTCTCTCTCTCTCTCTCTCTCTCTCTCTCTTTCTCTCTCTCTCAATTACTCCACGTTCTTCATTTCTTTTATTTCCAACACAATCCAAAATTACCATTAATATTAGAAAAATTCTCTATTCAAAGACGTTAAGTACCGTCTCAAGAGAAATATAGGGGTCTGTTTTTAAAAGAGAAGGGACCCGGGTTGGATGACGGCAAGTTTAAAAGCCTTGTGTATATCAAAAGTGGGTTATTTGTGTTACACACAGGAAAAAATCGTTATTTCTGATTTTTACACAATTTTTCACGACAGAGGAAACTTGGAAAATTGATCACTGTAAAATACAGAAAAAATATTTCTTTTCATTTTATTATTTATATGAAACTTGTATGTAGGTATTTATATACATATATATGTAAGTATATTATATATACATAAATATATGTTTATATATATATATATATATATATATATATATATATCTATATATATATACATATTATATATCTCTATTTCAACTTTCAAAAGTAATTTTAGTTAAAGAAATGGCTCTTTACCAACACCAGTTCTTTAATCCATAGTCAGATACAGTCCAGGATCCATTATGGGGAAATCCTACACTCCTATTCCAGGATTCTTTTCTGCAACCACATCCAGATCCATTCGGAAATCCATTCACCAAGTACCCGAGTACCTGAATTTTTACCAAACCTAATCCATTAATTCATCAAAGATCCAGTTTAGGAGTTACCTAAAAAAATCTTGTTCCCTATTCTCAGATCCAGTTATAGATCCACCTGGAAACTGCTGTGTCACCAGATACTTGGATTTATACTAGACCTAATCCATTACTCCACCCCAAAATCCAATTATCTTGTACTTGGATTTATGTCATACCTAATCCACTAATTTATCAAAGATCCAATTACACATCCACCTTAAAATCCTGAGACCTTTTCCACGATCCAGTTGTATAAGTGGATCTTGGTCCATTTCGAAACCTAATCACCTATTCACTGACTCGCACCAAACCTAATCCACTAATTCTTCAAAGATCCGGTCCTGGATCCACCAGAAAAATCCTACATTCTGTTCCACAATCCAGTTCCACAACTCCTTCCTCAACCATTCATAAAGCAAGATCCGGAAAATCCATAAATTTCCATCCACAATTTTGAAAAATATTTTTAGAACAAGCAGACAGATCATCAAGAACAATGATCCGCTTAGAAAATCTCGCGCCTTCTTCCATGATCCATATCTACAGCTCGATCCAGATCCATGTCAAAATATGATCCGGAAATCCATCAAAATCATCCACAATTTTGGAATATTTTTAGAACATGCAGACATATCATCAAAAACAATGATCCACTTGGACAATCTCACGCCCTCTTCCACGATCCATTTCTACTGCTCAATCCAGATCCATGTCAAAATACGATCCGGAAACCCATCAATTTCCATCAACCGCTTTGAAGCATCTTTAAAATGGACAGATATCAGTGCCCACAATGATCCATCTGGAAAATCTCACGCCCTATTCCACGATCCATTTCTACAACTCGATCCAGATCCATGGCAAATACGATCCGGAAATCCATCAAATCCATCAACAACTTTGGAATATTTTTAGAATAAGCAGACATATCATGAAGAACAATGATCCACCTGGTCAATCTCACTCCCTCTTCCAAGATCCATATCTACAGCTCGATCCAGATCCGTCTCAAAATACTAACCGAAAACCCATCAATTTCCATCAACAGATCTGAAGTATCTTTAAAATGGACAGATATCAGCAACCACAATGATCGACCTGGAAAATCTCACGCCCTCTTCTAAGACCCATTTCTACATCTCGATCCAGAGCCATATCAAAATACGATCCGGAAATCCATCAAATTCCATCAACAACTTTGGAAGATTTTTAGAACAAGCAGACAGACATACCAACAACCACACTGTGACAGCAAACGCCCTGGCCTGTCCACAACGCACGGTTGGAAAAAGTAATGAAATGTAAACACTCGTTTTGAAACGAGAATTTGATTACATTTCTGATTACCTTTTCCTGTCATTCGCGTTACGTACGGTCACGTAACGGTCGCATGACGAACTGTTACTTGTTATAATTACTTCGCGTGATTAGATATCTACAAGTGACCTGTGAAAGAATATGTATTGTTCAGTTGTGGTACGTGCATGAAATCTTTGTGGGTTTGTGTGGTAACATGAGAATTACGTTTAATTCGCGTGGTGAATATTGTTCAATCATATTAAGTACACACACACACACACACACACATATATATATATATATATATATATATATATATATATATATATATATATATGTATGTATGTATATTGTATATATATATATATATATGTATATATATATATATATATATATATATATATATATATATATATATGTGTATATATATACTTTTCACCTGATACATATGTAACTGTAATAGCCACAATGCCCTCTTAACTTCTCGAATTCTTCTCGCGTTTTTTTGGATAAGCTTGTCACTGCAAAGCCTTGAATCCAGGCAGAAGAAATTTGAAGCAGTCATGATGCCCAGTAGCGGGAAACGAACCCGGGTCCTATTATCACGGCGAGGTCACGTTGCCAGGCATCATGCTTTAAATTTCTTCCACCTGGATCTAAGGCTTTGTAGTGACAAGCGTATCCTGAAATGCATGACGAATACGAGAAGTTGAGATGGCATTGTTGCTATTACAATTACATATGTATGTATATATATATATATATATATATATATATATATATATATACTCGGCCCACAGATAAAGGTGTGAGGCTAGCATCCCCACAACTAGCATCCTTTGCAAAGGAAAAATATACTGGGAAATATTTATGCTTATATCTGCTAAGGATTTTGAGTTTAAAACTCTACGGCGTCTGCACGTATATTTTCAATTATATTAGACCCCCACACTCAATTGAGTGAGGATACTGTGGTTTGTGTGTGTGTGTGTGTGTGTGTGTGTGCTAAGCACATATCCATAACGCTATCATCTTTCTCAAAGTCAACTAGATATTACTAATTTTTATCGTGAAAATTATTATCATATAGAACAAACTTTGGTATATGACTTAAAGCGTAAGTCAGCAAAATATTCCTGATTTTTGTTATATGACTTGAAACTGATTGAATCCAAAATCTCATACGGTCTTTGGTGTGGATACACTGACTATAACTCTCCACAGAATACACAGATGGGAGTGTATCCAGGGTGTAACTAAGTTAGAAAAAGTAACAATATTCAAAATATTTTTCTCAATGATTATAGAATATAATATACAATTCCATTATGTTCTTTTTCTTAATATTTATAGAAATTATAGATTTCCTTTATATTCTGTTCAATTATATTTATAGAATTTACAAAATTAATTTACATTCTTTGTCTCGTCATATATAGAGTTTATAGAAATTCCTTTCGTAATGTTTATAATATAATAATATAATCATGATATAATAATAATGAAAATTAAAATAATAACAATAATAATTAAAATAATAATAATAATAGTGCTTGAATAGCTATTGAAAGCGAAAGAGAGAGAGAGAGAGAGAGAGAGAGAGAGAGAGAGAGAGAGAGAGAGAGAGAGAGAGAGATTTTTACTCATTCTGTAGTAATAACAATAATAATAATAATGTAATAATAATAATAAATAACTAATAATAATAATAATAATAATAATAATAATAATAATAATAATAATAATAATAATAGATATAGTGCTTGAGTAGTTATTGATGGTTAGAGAGAGAGAGAGAGAGAGAGAGAGAGAGAGAGAGAGAGAGACTATCACGTGATAAGTGGTTTATCCATTCCATCAACCTTGTTAATCCGATAATCTGTGAGCATTCCAGCTACGCTTGCTCATTTGAAACCTCTAAACTCTCTCTCTCTCTCTCTCTCTCTCTCTCTCTCTCTCTCTCTCTCTCTCTCTCTCTCGCGAGGATTTGTAAGGTTAAATTCTAACCGAATTCATCTTTGGTACAAAATTTGTATTTATTTTCTTTAAGTTCACAAAGACACAATTGTATTGCTCTCTCTCTCTCTCTCTCTCTCTCTCTAGATATATGTGTGTGTGTGTATGTGTGTCTTTGAGTACTGTATGTAGACATTCACCAATATTTCATGAAGAATAACAATACTACCATTCTTTAGTACATAAAGGTATTAATGAGATTTTATTTCTATATGTTTCACGACAAGTTAGTTCATATATGTATATATATATATATATATATATATATATATATATATATATATATATATATATATATAATATCTATATTCACCCTTAATATCTATTAAAAAAAAGATTACTTACACTAGACATCAATAAATGCAAGCCAATTATTTGCTTTGCAAAGAAACTTCAAGAAAATAATCTCAACGACACAAGAATAAACTCTGCAAAGAAAATACGACCTACGAGAGAAAGCAAAGCAGAAAAAGAGAAAAGAGAGAGAAAGGCGACGAAGAAAGCCTCCTGAAAAAAAACACCACCAAGTCTCCAACTCACCCTCAGACATGTCGACGACTTTGTTGTTGTTGATGGGGGGAGACAGAGAGAGTGAACCACTGAGGGAGACAGATTCTTGACTGACGTGCAAAGGTAACGTCGCCTTCTGGGAGATGCTTCCACCTTGGAGGTTCGTGTTACACTAGCGGTCTCTTCGCCAGGATGATGCAGCCACTCCTAAATCCTCCTCCTCCTCCTCCACCATTTCCTCCACCACCTGAGACACCACCACCGCCACTGCGCATTCGGGCACGCATATCGAAGTCACGGAACGACCCAAGGACATATGATTTGAGGGCCATGTGTGTGTGGTGTGGTGTGGTCTCTCTCTCTCTCTCTCTCTCTCTCTCTCTCTCTCTCTCTGGTTTGACCTGATTATCCTTCGTCCTTCCTCCTCTCTCCCCCTTACATTCCCCAGGATTCCCCTCTGGTACTGGTGGCATGACACCCCCCACCCGCCACCAGGACCTTCTTCAGGCAGTAGTGTCCTGCTCCTCCTCCTCCTCCTCCCCCTACAATCCCCAGGGCTCCCTTCAGGTACTGGTGGCATGACCAACACCCCACCCCCGCCCCAACACCAGGACCTCCTTCAGGCACTAGCATCAAGACTCTTCCTTGGGACCCTCCTTCAGCTCCCACCAGGAACCCCCCTTCAGGCACTGGTATCCTGACCCTCTCGGACATCCTCCCCTCTCCCACCTTCAGGCACTAGTGACCTGGCACATGACCCCCGCACCCCCCAAGGACCACCCTAAAAGGAGTGGCCTACAGAATCCTAAAGGAGCCCTTTTTAATATTCTAGGGAGGTTTTAAGAGGCCCCAGTCATGTCTAGAGGTCTCTGGAAGGACAGGAATTTTATGATCAAGAAAACCTTTTAAACAAATAGGATGCTTCTGATTAGGCCATATGGGGAAAGTCCTAAATGAGTCCTAAGTGTCTAGGATGGTGGGTTGTCCCGTCCGTAACACATACGTACAGAGTCCTGTGTACTGTACTGAAGCAGTTGTTTACATAAATAATTTCCTAGCACACCTTGCTCCCCAAATTATCTAGTCCTACAGGAACCCCATTTCCCCAGGACAGCTTGTGAAGTCTAATTTAAGGGTTCCAAGCAGTTGTCATTACTCTTTCCTACCTCAGAACAAAATGCTACAGGACTTCAAAGAATAATTAATTTCCCGAGGGTACCTTGCTCCTTCGTTTCTCTAGGAGAATCCTACAGAAATTCCAGTTTTCCAAGAGCCAGTGTCATGAGCCCCAAGCGGCGTTACGACTTGAATCCTTCAGAGCAAAATCCTATTAATTATTAATTCGCCAAAAGCACTTTACTTCTTCATCCATCTGTGAGAGTCCTACAGGAATTCTGGTTTCCAGGGAGTTGTAAAGCTAGTTTAAGAGTCCTAAGCAGTGTCATTACTCCTTAATCCGCCAAGAAAACTCCTATAGGACTTTTCATCGTCCACCAGTGCCACTATTTATTGGTCCATCCGAAAAATATCCTGTGGGACTGTCCATAGGAGACTTGAATCCCATTCTTAACGAGTCCCAGGAAGTTTTTCTAATCCTTAATCAAAAGAAAAAATCCTTTATAACTTTTTATCATCCACCAGTGTTCCTACTTCCTGACCATCAGAGAAAATCCTATAGGACTTTCCATAGTCTACCAAGGGGACCCCAAAGGCATAAACCTCTAGGAAGGGGACCTTGAATTCAATTTATAAGGGTCTTAAGAGGTGTTACTACCTTTATTCCATCAGTGGAAAATCCTATAGGACTTGTAATCATCCACCAAATGCTACTCCTTCAAGTGCCAATACCACATCAGATAAAAAATCCTATAGGACTTGTAATCATCCACCAAATGCTACTCCTTCAAGCGCCAATGCCATATAATCCATCAGATAAAAAATCCTATAGGACTTGTAATCATCCACCAAATGCTACTCCTTTAAGTGCCAATACCACATAATCCATCAGATAGAAAATCCTATAGGACGTGTAATCATCCACCATGAGGACTTCCAAAGGCCTAACCTCCAGCAAATGGGAGACCTTGAACTCAAGCGACCAATCCCACATCGTATCCCT
>NC_061097.1:32232922-32356715 GCF_015104395.2 Macrobrachium nipponense
CAACAAACTTTGGATAATAAAGTCTGAATGAAAATACGGATAAAACGTCCTGTCTATGTTTGTGCCTTAGTTTGTATTTCGTGTCGTGTCCGTGCGTCGTGCCTTCTTTGGTTGCTTGTCTCTAACCACCACCTTTGTGTGAGGCGGGGGCGGGGGGGTTACATTCGCCAGGGAGCGGTCGATACGTTTAAAAACCTATCGTGTTTGGGTTTCTAAAATTGGGATTCTTTTCCTCATAAAACGAAAAATCACTTGTAAAATCACTGTAAGATACGTTCATAGACACATACACACATACAAAAATAGTGTGTATTGTATAATCGTGTCAACAATGCAATGGAAGACTAACATGGCTAAATAATGAGATATTAATATTGAAAAATTGAATTAACAGAACAGCTTACTCACAGGCATGTAGTCTATGAAGGCTGCCCAAGGATGCTCTAACAGCCGATTTCAAATCTGTAAAGAAGAAAAAACGTGTAAAACATTTACTGCATCATTTTCTTGAACGAAATTATTCATACGCTTCCTTGTTATAAGATAAACCCCATAATAAGGATGTATTCTTAAGAGAGCATCTACAATACAGTAAAACAGGTCCTCAACATGTCATCGATATATTAGC
This sequence comes from Macrobrachium nipponense, assembly GCF_015104395.2. Taxonomy (NCBI): domain Eukaryota; kingdom Metazoa; phylum Arthropoda; class Malacostraca; order Decapoda; family Palaemonidae; genus Macrobrachium; species Macrobrachium nipponense. Next base: position 32,233,551 of record NC_061097.1, read on the forward strand.
AACTAATCATATACATGCCACAATCAAGTTAAATCCAAGTCAACTTGTCAGTAGTCTTATCTAACATGTATATGACAATTTTTCAGGTTGTGAGACTGGAACTAGCTGTCAATTGATTTGTTGTCAACTCGTCTGTGATAAGTATGTGACAACTTTAGGTTGTGGGCCAACAGTTGTAAACTGATTTGTTGTCAACTTATTCATGATAAGCACATGACAACTTTTCAACAAGTATATGACAAGTTTAGGACATGAGATAATGTAAATAATACTCAAATACATAACTCCCCCCAAAAATACCTAGACTATCTGGCTTCAAGTACGTATTACCTATGCAAACCTCAAAAAAAAAGTACCTATAATTTCCATAAACATAAGAACAAACAAAACAGAAGCTACGACGAAGACATAAGGGAAGAAGACATCTTCTCCCCCAATGAAGACGCAGCAGCCACAGCAGAAGCCAAAAAACGATTGTGACTCGAGGTCACGTATCTGCTGACCTCTCTCAGAGCCAAAAGGAGACCAGACCCCACCTGGCTATCAGGAGGCAAATTGGTATATTGGTATTTACTACGGGGGACGTAGATGCTCTCTCTCTCTCTCTCTCTCTCTCTCTCTCTCTCTCTCTCTCTCTCTCATATTATCCTCCTCTCTCACTCTCTGACTCTCTCTCTCATTATCCTCCTATCTCAATAACAATTCTGTAACTTTATAGGTTTAGAATAATAAATGAAGGATCCTCTCTCTCTCTCTCTCTCTCTCTCTCTCTCTCTCTCTCTCTCTCTCTCTCTCTCTCTCATATAGTGTCCTCCTATCTCGATATCAAATCTACAACTCTATAGGTTTGGGATAATATATGAAGGATCCTCTCTCTCTCTCTCTCTCTCTCTCTCTCTCTCTCTCTCTCTCTCTCTCTCTCTCTCTCTCTCATAGTGTCCTCCTATCTCGATATCAAATCTACAACTCTATAGGTCTGGGATAATATATGAAGGATCCTCTCTCTCTCTCTCTCTCTCTCTCTCTCTTCTCTCTCTCTCAGCTCTCTCTTCTCTCTCTCTCTCTCCTATCTGCTTTCACAATTTTTCAATCCTGCAATGCGGTCTGCGATCTCCGAATCGGATAACTCAAGTGGTACAATTTCAGAATATTTTTTTTACATTTAGTTACGTTTACAGACGAAGGTAGCTGGAGATTAAGCTTTAGTCTGTGGCTATTTGTGTCTTGTCTGTGTATGTATGTTAATGTCTGTCTGTAAGTAGCTGTAAGTGTCTGTTTGCCCAAACATTACCTTGAGGATTCATGGATGTGCTTTTTTTCTGTGAGGTTTTGTGGATATGTTTAACCTAATTTTGGATATATAAATTAAACCATTTTTATTTATTCATTTATTTATTTACATTTTTATTGGCGTTGTTAATGCTCCAAATATTTGCACTCTTTAATTTTCAATATTTATACTCCATTCTCTCTCTCTCTCTCTCTCTCTCTCTCTCTCTCTCTCTCTCTCTCTCTCTCTCTCTGATGAGAAGAGCGCCCTTGGACTGGAAGCTGGCCTCTCTCAGGGCATCTACATACCCACGCGCACTTACTCCGGAGGGCATAGAAGAGGGTCTTCGACTTTAACGGGTACCATTTTGGCCAGTGCTCCACTGGGCTGATAGAGAAGGACAGTCCTCCTCCCACAGCCCTCAGGCAGCTCAAGAACTGACGAATGTGTCTACACTGACAGGGCATACTGAACCTTTTACTATCTTAAAGTGGTGTTTTCTGTACCATGTAAACAATACCAGCTTTGTCTGGGGGATAGAGTGCATAATGACTAGCTAGAGTGCATAAAGAGAAGCCAGAGTGCATAATGAGATGCCAGAGTGAATAACCAGGAGTCAGAGTGCACAAAGAGAAGCCAGAGTACATAACCAGGAGTCAGAGTGCATAATGAGAAGACAGAGTACATAACGAGTAGCTAGAATGGTCAATGAGTACCCAGAGTGCATAATGAGACGGCAAAGTGCATAATGAGAATCTAGAGTGCATAAGGCGTAGCCTGAGTGCATAAAGCGATGTCAGAGTGCATAGCGAGATACCAGAGTGCGTAATGATAAGAAAGAGTGCATAAAGAGACATCAGAGTACACAGGAAGAAACCAGAGTGCATAGCAAGTCGCCATGGTGCATACCTAGACTCCAGATTGCATAACAGCCACCTGAGTGCATACCTAGACAGTGGAATGCATACCTAGACAACAGAAGTGCATACCTAGACAGTGGAATGCATACCTAGACAACAGAAGTGCATACCTAGACAGTGGAATGCATACCTAGACAACAGAAGTGCATACCTAGCCAGTGGAATGCATACCTAGACACCAGAAGTGCATACCTAGACACCAGGAGTGCATACCTAGACACCAGGAGTGCATACCTAGACACCAGAAGTGCATACCCAGACAGTGGAATGCATACCTAGACAACAGAAGTACATACCTAGACAGTGGAATGCATACCTAGACAACAGAAGTGCATACCTAGACAGTGGAATGCATACCTAGACAACAGAAGTGCATACCTAGACAGTGGAATGCATACCTAGACAACAGAAGTGCATACCTAGACAGTGGAATGCATACCTAGACACCAGGAGTGCATACCTAGACACCAGAAGTGCATACCTAGACGCTGGAATGCATACCTAGACAACAGAAGTGCATACCTAGACAGTGGAATGCATACCTAGACACCAGGAGTGCATACCTAGACACCAGAAGTGCATACCTAGACGCTGGAATGCATACCTAGACAACAGAAGTGCATACCTAGACAGTGGAATGCATACCTAGACAGTGGAATTCATACCTAGACAACAGAAGTGCATACCTAGACAGTGGAATGCATACCTAGACAACAGAAGTGCATACCTAGACAGTGGAATGCATACCTAGACACCAGAAGTGCATACCCAGACAGTGGAATGCATACCTAGACAACAGAAGTACATACCTAGACAGTGGAATGCATACCTAGACAACAGAAGTGCATACTAGACAGTGGAATGCATACCTAGACAACGAAGGCATACCTAGACAGTGGAATGCATACCTAGACAACAGAAGTGCATACCTAGACAGTGGAATGCATACCTAGACACCAGTAGTGCATACCTAGACACCAGAAGTGCATACCTAGACGCTGGAATGCATACCTAGACAACAGAAGTGCATACCCAGACAGTGGAATGCATACCTAGACACCAGAAGTGCATACCTAGACAGTGGAATGCATACCTAGATACTGGAATGCATACCTAGACACCAGGAATGCATACCTAGACACCAGGAGTGCATAACAGACACCAGAGTGCATAACGAGACGGGGAAAAGACCCCAAAATAGACCATCGTTAACCCAAGGACGGCCTTGGAATACCATCGCCCCAAACACCAGAGAGGACCCAGGATCTAGGACCTAGGATCCAGGAGACTTAGGGGCACAGGGCCCAGGACACAGGACCCACCAGGACCCCCAGGAACCCAGCAGATCGATCGCATACCGGCGAGACTCCAACAGGTGTTGGACTAACATTCGCGGAGAAGGCAAAGGAAGGTAACGAGGTCTTTTAAGTGACCAAAAACGAGCACCACCCGAACGACAAGCGACCAGAATGAAATGTTACTACAAGTTGGTTTTCCAAAAGGTCGTATTATTCAGATTAGCCAGTGATTACGCGTCGTGCAGGAAGAAGCGGCTTTCGTCCATGGGGGGGGGGGGGGGGGGGGGGTGGGGGGGGGGGGGGGGGGTGGGGGGGGATGCTATGCGGGCAACAACGAGGAACGTAAAAAGGGCAACGCCCTAAATTTGACCCTGACGATGCCCTCAGGAAGATAGGTCAACTACAGTGCCTCCTATAGATAAAAATATGTGAACATTCCTGTAGAACAATCCTATGCTCTTTTTACAATGCACATCTCGTCAGCAGAACTGTGCCACAGGGTATTATGCTGTGCCCCGAGGTCACAGATAGTGACCAAGGGGCATAGACTGTGAACCCAGGGTCATATGGGGTTTGGGTAGGTATATCGATGTATATAATGAGATTAATTTTGCCTAGGAAATTTTTTCACTAATTATTAGGGAGAGTCATAAGCAGGTATCTATAACATTCTGGATATACATATATATATATATATATATATATAATATATATATATATATATATAGATAGATAGTAGATAGATATATATTAGTTATATAGATATTATATATATATATATATATATATTATATATATTATATATATATATAGTATATGATATATACGAGAGAGAGAGAGAGGAGAGAGATAGAGAGAGAAATTTTAGTTTATTATTCTTTACCATGCATTCTTGAGAGAGAGAGAGAGATTAGAGAGAGAGAGAGAGTAGAGAGAGAGAGAGAGAGAGATAGAATTTATTATCATTTACCATGCATTCTTGAGAAAGAGAGAGAAGAGAGAGAGAGAGAGAGAGAGAGAGAGAGAATATTTATAGGACTTAGCTATTTACCATGCATTCAAGCGAGAGAGAGAGAGAGAGAGAGAGAGAGAGAGAGAATATTTATAGGATTAGCTATTTACCATGCATTCAAAGCGAGAAAGAGAGAGAGAGAGAGATAAGAGAGGGAGGAGAGAGAGAAGAGAATGATTCCTTGCTATTTACCAATACATCGAGAGAGAGAGAGAGAGAGAGAGAGAGTAGAGAGAGAGGAGAGGGAGAGAGAAAAAAATATTTCTTGTCATTATGATGCATTCCATAGAGAGAGAGAGAGAGAGAGAGAATATTTATAGGATTAGCTATTTACCATGCATTCAAGCGAGAAAGAGAGAGAGAGAGAGAGAGAGAGAGAGAGAGAGAGAGAGAGAGAGAGAGAAATATTTCTTTGTCATTATGATGCATTCCATAGAGAGAGAGAGAGAGAATATTTATAGGATTAGACTATTTACCATAGCATTTCAAGCCGAGAAAGAGGAGATAAGAGAAGAGGGAGAGAGAGAAGAGAAGAAAGAGAGAGAATGATTCCTTGTTATTTACCATACATCTAGAGAGAGAGAGAGAGAGAGAGAGAGAGAGAGAGAGAGAGAGAGAGAGAGTAGATAGAGAGAGAGAGAGAAATATTTCTTTGTCATTATGATGCATTCCATAGAGAGAGAGAGAGAGGAATATGTTTTGGTATATTAATGATACTTCCCAAAGAGAGAGAGAGAGAGACAGAGAGAAAGAAATATTTCTTTGGTATTTATGATGCATTCTAGAGAGAGAGAAAGAGAGAGAGAGAGAGAGAGAGAGAGAACCTTTTGCATTCCTAGAGCCGTTGCAAAGTTCCCCAGGTTTATTGACAACACCGTCTGTGGACGTTGGTGCACTGCGACGCCCTACCACACTCTCACTCTCTCTCTCTCTCTCTCTCTCTCTCATACACGCCCAACAGCCCACAAACAAACACACTATAACTCGTTCAGTCCGAATTCTTTTTCCATGTGCTACAACTCAAGAAGATGCACTACCTTGGTTCTCACACTACTACAGGAACGTTTTATTTTTTAATTTTTTGGGGGGCGGGGTTATTGTTCATGTTTTTGTGTTTGTGGGCTCGTTTTATGCTTTATATTCGCTTTATATTGTTTAGCGTGTGTGAATATGTAGACGTTATAAATATAATCTAATATATTAAATATGCACACTACTTTTCAAAGTATCGCCTTGGAACTCAATACAAGCCTCTGAACAGAGTTCATCCGAGGTGAATGAGTGCACTAACTCATCCACTCACTCACTCACAAACACACAAACACGCACTCACAAACGCCAGAGCTCCACCTTCCCAATTAACAAACATGCCTGGCCACTCTCTTCATTAGTGAGACACAGTGTCCCCTTTTTTAGAATAGTTTATTTTCCATTTTTGCTTCTTGAGTGTCACCAAAGCTTTTAGGATGAAGTCAAAGGTCACTGGTTCACTTCTTTTTCAAGTTATGGTTGAGGTCAACCACAGTCAACCACTACCCAGACAAATCACTTGATCATGTCAATAAAGGCACAGTTCTTCTAATGGTATGCAAGGGAAAGTTTCCTGTTTGGTTGAGAATCGAACCTCATGTGTGTGTGTGTGTGTGTGTGTGTGTGTGTCTGTGTCTGTGTGTGTGTGTGTGTTAATTTGCATAAACACCCATCCATAAGCTTCATCAATGCAATGCAGCACCTACAGAAAGCACTCGGCTTCTCAGAAGCAGACGTTTCCACGATGCAATGCTTCCAAAACAAGCCACTTTATTTTCTACTTGTGTTTTGGTAATCTACTTACATTTTTATCTATTTATTTATTTACTTAGTCATTTTTTTCCTTTTCTAATAAGTGATCTCTTCTTTCTGTTTTTCCCATTACCGTTTGTAACTTCTTTCAAATAAATGCTGTAATATTCTTTGGGAGGTTGGACTTCAAGTCAGTGGTCCCTTTTGTTGGTTTGTTTCATGTTAGGTCCAGTTTCTGAATAATAATAACAATAAAAATAAGCTTAGAATACTGACAGACTGGAGTATGGTATCCCAAACCAATTTTCATGCGGTCCATTCAGAGATACTGTACTGTCTACATCTGATCCAAGATCAGAAAAGACTGAAATAAACCTCTGCACAGAGCTGAGAAATCAGAACAGTTTCTGAAGAGTAGTATCATCTGCACAGGACCGGGCTTTAGACCTTAGGGTAAGGTAAGAGTGGATTTGAAGGTCACTTATCAAAAAAATGGTATGGAAGAAAATGGACCCTTAATGGTTACCCTGTGGCATTTTTCTGAAAAGACACTTGAAACCTTGTCTATAAGTGAAATGCAACATTCAGTTAGGGTCGTGGCTGAGATGGCCTTATGCAGAACTTGTCTTTGGGGTATCATGGACCATACCACAGGATTCCACAAAATGCTTCTGCAAGGGGCAAGGCCAAAGATTCCCCAAAATTTCCCAGAGGGAGTGACCAGATGGGTGCAAGGTAAAACAGGTCACATTTTGAGCTGGTCTTACACTGTACTGATATAAAGAGATTTAGTAAATGAAACATTGTAACATTGCAAATATGACAATGAGACACTTAACCAGCGAAAGATTTTGGAAAACAAGCCTCCGTCAAGGTTGAGCAAACCAACACATCAAAGACAAACCCCACACACACAGAGCCACCACCGAAAAGGGACCCTCACCCAGATCTGGAACACCCTTAATTCAACCTAACCAATTGTGGCCAGTCACAGTGACCACCTTAAGTTTAAATTTGGGTAAAAACTGAATCATGATCTTGTTAGTAATACAGCTAACCGACCAAACCTTAACCACTTGTTACCAGTTCACATGTGCCACCTTTGGTACAATTTGAATAAAAACTGAATCATGATTTTGTTAGTAATTCTGCTAACTGACCAAAACTGTGAAATTCTGGTAAAAACTGAGACATAACATTTTAAGTGATTTTGCTACCAAACAGACAAACACATCACAACGAAAACATAACTTGCTTGTCAAGAGAAACTACCATTTTTATCTATGTTTCCAATCCCTCACACAAGCAACTCAGAAAGCAAAAGGAACTGCGAGAATAATCTTGGCCAGCTTGAGCAGGCAAATTAAAAGCAATTCGGCCTGCTTTCGAGGAATCTATCATTTGATAAAAGTGGCCCTCCTTGGCCTATAAAAAGCCATTTTGCTTTGATGGATTCTTCAAAGGAAAACTGATTGTGCTGTGAGATATCTTAATACGGTTTCCACGGACATGCAAGGACGCCATTGCAAGCACATGCACACACACAAACTCAGAACAGAAATTCAAGGACTCCTGTGTACACACAACAGAACACAGACACAAACACACAAAGACACCTTGAGAGAGAGAAAGAGAGAGAGCAAAGAATCGCGCACACTAGCAGAATACAGACAGAAACGCCTTGAGAGAAAGAGAGAGAGAGAGAGAGAGAGAGAGAGAGAGAGAGAGGTGCTACGTTACAATGATTTATTTCACAATGAATCCCAGCAAGATAATGTTCACTTAAGCGTGTTGGATAATGCATACGAACCAGCTACAATGACCATTATGAATCATCTAAGTTCTTTCAGTTATGTTTATAGGTTGTAATAAACTTACGCTAGAATAATGCCTTTTAATACAATGAATATGGTTACGAAACTTCGCTACAATGCATCTTTTCCCATTCCATGAAATGACGATTTCGATACAATGAACATAATTACGAAACTTTCTTCTCTTGCATAGAATGATGACTTTCGGTACAATGAATGATTTCTGATACAATGAATCACCTCAGAAACTTAGTCAAAAAGCACCTTCTTCTCTGACACGGAATGATGATTTTTGATACAATATATGATGAACTTTAATACAATTAACTGATCACGAACCTTTTTTCACATAGAATAACTGCTTTTAATACAATGAATAATGAATTCTGATACAATGAATTATGACTTTCGATACAACTAATCTGCTTACGAAAGTTTTCATACAAAGAAGATGAGTTTTGATACAATGTATGATGACTGCTGATAAAATGACTGATGACTTCTGATACAATGATACTGAGATACAATGAATCTGCTTACGGAAGTACATTACAATGAACCCCCTTTCTTGTACGTAACCGTCATTATCTCAGAACGCGGGTATAAAAATTCATTAACAAAACAATAAAACTTATATCAATGAAGATACAGATGCAAACAATAGTAGTTAAAGTTCGTAGTATGTGTACGCTTCCATTCTTAATTGAGACGCTACTACGATTTCTCTCATTCATTAATCTACTTTATTCATCATTAAGAAGTCGCACACCTGTCTCAGGAGAGAGAGAGAGAGAGAGAGAGAGAGAGAGAGAGAGAGAGAGAGAGAGAGAAAGTTGCAGAAGCTGTTGAGCCAGGTAAGAATGTCGCATTGCATCTGTTTTCATCATCGTAATATTGGCTTTCAAAACTTCCTCTCTCTCTCTCTCTCTCTCTCTCTCTCTCTCTCTCTCTCTCTCTCTCTCTCTCTCTCTCTCTCTCATTTATCTATTTATTTATCTTTCTTCACAAAGATGTCACGTATTGGATCTTAATATTCCCCGCGAAAATTAGCATGTTAAAATATAAGGCCCAAGAATAGTACTGTAACCATCATTCAAGATACCAAGAATAATGTCACTATCATATCAGAATCCAAAAATAGTGTCATTATAAATCCAGATACCACGAATAGCATCACTATTATTCCAAATACCAAGAATAATGTCACTATCAATACAGATACCAAGAATAATGTCACTATCATTCCAGGTACCAAGAATAATGTCACTATCATTCCAGAAAGCAAGAATAGCATCACTATCATTCCAGATACCAAGAATAATGTTACTAACATTCCAGATACTAAGAATAATGTTAATATCATTCCAGGCACCAAGAATAATGCCACTATCATTCCAGATACCAAGAATAATGTCACTATCATTCCAGATACCAAGAATAATGCCACTATCATTCCAGATACCAAGAATAGCGTCACTATCATTCCAGACACCAAGAATAAGGCCATTATCATTCCAGATACCAAGAATTGTGTCACTATCATTCTAGATACCATGAATAGTGTCACTATCAATCCAGGTACCAAGAATAATGTCACTATCCTTCCAGAAACCAAGAATAATGTCAATATCATTCCAGGGACCAAGAATAAAGTCACTATCAATCCAGACACCAAGAATAGCGTCACTATCAATCCAAGTACCAAGAATAATGTCACTATCATTCCAGATACCACAAATAGTGTCACTATCAAATACCAAGAATAGCATCACTATCATTCCAGATACCAAGAATAGCGTCACTATCAATCCAGACACCAAAAATAATGTCACTATCAATCCAGGTACCAAGAATAATGTCACTATCCTTCCAGAAACCAAGAATAATGTCAATATCATTCCAGGCACCAAGAATAAAGTCACTATCAATCCAGACACCAAGAATAATGTCACTATCATTCCAGATACCACAAATAGTGTCACTAACAATCCAGAAAGCAAGAATAGCATCACTATCATTCCAAATACCAAGAATAATGTTCATTATCAATCCAGATACCAAGATTAATGTCACTATCATTCCAAATACCAAGAATAGTGTATCATTTCAGATATCAAGAATAGTGTCACTATCATTCCAAATACCAAGAATAATGTCACTATCATCCCAGAAACTAAGAATAGTGATCCAGATACCAAGAAGAGAGTCACTATCATTCCAAATACCAAGAATAATGTCCCTATCGGTAGATCTAGGTACTTATCCGCGGCGATCTAGACTATGGCAGTTGCGGTTTTTCTATGCAGTTTTTCTTACTCAACAAGAATTCTAAGTAATATTTATTCGGTCGACTGTAATTAACCTCCCAGGGTCTAGTACTAAACAGGGCGAAATACATTGGACGCCCCAATCCCTAGTGGATGTCGTATCCGCGGTTACGTTCCTTGCAGTCCGTGCGGACTGCTTCTGTAGAAATACCTCACTATCAATACAGATACCAAGAATAGTGTCACTATCATTCCAGATACCAAGAATAATGTCACTATCAATCCAGATACCAAGAATAATATCAATATCATTTCAGGCACCAATAATGATGTCACTATCAATCCAGATACCAAGAATAATATCAATATCATTTCAGGCACCAAGAATAATGTCACTATCATTCCAGGCACCAAGAATGATATCAATTTGATTCCAGATAGTACCAAGAATACTGTCAATATCATTCTTGCCACCAAGAATAATGCCACCATCATTCCAAGCACCAAGACTAATATTATCATTCCAGATACCACCAAGAATAATGTTAATACCATTCCATACACCACTATCATATCAGGTACTATTGAATGAAATAGTATTTTTATTATTTGTGATGCCTAACGGTGAAGAGATATATTACGTTTTCTTTGATAGAAAACTCAACACTTTAAAGAAAACGGTCTCACTTTTCATGGGTATTTAAACTAAAAAAAGTTACTTTTCCGAATTGAAATCCTAACTAAACCTAATCTACTTACAAACAGAGCTGGGCGTGTCGCTCGTTTGGGGGCATTGTGTCAATGGGGGGGGAGGTGTTGCGTCGGCGTAAATCCGTCGCGTTTTTTGTTTTTTTTCAAAAAGTTGCGTCTTTTTTTCGCGCCATTGCACCATTGCGTCGCTGGCGGATACGGTAATCTTAACTAATTAATCTAATTTACGTGAAATATCATATATGTGTGATAGAAAATACTATAAAATAGATATTTCATAATTCAATTGATTTTTTTATTTATATTTGATTAATTTTTATAATTTATTAATTTGTCTTTGATATTATTTGGATTATTCCATTAAAAGTAAAACTCAGCCTCATTTATTTTTATTTTATTATACTTATTAGTTACTTAGTTTAGTTGGTTGATTAATTTTATTTTTGTTACTGTATCATAATCATAGTATCACAGTAGTACAAACTTAAACTACAATCTATAAACTATTACGTAGCTTAATAGGGTATAAACCGTATGATAAATAAATAATTATTTAGATAGAGGTAGTTATTAGTAAAGTACGTACGGTAACACTCTCTCTCTCTCTCTCTCTCTCTCTCTCTCTCTCTCTCTCTCTCTCTCTCTCTCTCTCTCTCTCTCCAAATTTGTTTGGTTTTTACTAGAAAATGAGAAGTCCCATAAAAAACAAATCAAGAAAACAAAACAAAATTAAATTGGTACTTAAGCAAGATGATTAGATGAAGTTTCAATTTTTTTCAAATTTTGTGATGCAAGAAATACAAGAATTTTCAATTAGACAACAATTACGGTATTAAAATAATCACATTCACAGTTATTACTGGATTTCATTTCAATAATTAATTTGGAGAGAGAGGTGTAATGAGTGAAGGCTACTGTAGTGGTGATGAGTTTATTCACCACACTTTGTATTCACCACTTTTGTTTTCATCACACAATAACCACACAAAATTTGTATTCACTAAAATTTGTATTCACGTATTCACCACACTGGATCAGCATATTGTATTCATCACATTGTATTTCATCACATTTTGCAATCGCCACACTTTGGCTCCAAGGGGAAAATGAAGCAAAATTTTATTTGCGACACTTTTTTAACTTTAGCGTCATTGCGTTAAGCGCCGATGAAATGGTCGTTCCGCCGTCGACGCAATGGCGCAATGACGCAACTGGTGACGCAAGTGCCCAGGACTGCTTACAAAGTAATGTACTTACAAAGTAAGTAATTAGGGTATCTAATTTACGTATTACTAAAAGTTTATTTATTTCAAGGCTGCTGAAGACAGTAGAAAGCCTATCTGGCACTACTTTTTAGATTCGTTTCTAAAGTTTTGTATAATAAAACTGAACTAAGGTAAATTGTGAAGTATAAAGTAAACTGCGAGAAGTTAATTAAAGAAAGATATGATAAAAAAAACTACGTGAAACACGAATAAGTTAGTAAAGTAATGCCATTAGCAAATAAACTATACTCTGTTTTTTTTTTTCATCTGTCCATCCGCCTGTGGTGTTTCCGTATGGTAACACTGCCTCCCGGGCTTTAGATAGTTACATTCAGCTTACATTCAACAATAATAATAATATCCTATTTCGAATATTAACGGTGTACTTCGCATACAGTAAATTATTAAAACACTTTTCAGTTGCAAATGTACACCCTGATATCCTTTTATTTACCTAAAACTTACACATACTGTAACTATTTAAAGCCCGGGACGCAGTGTTACCATACAAAAACACCACAGGCGGATGGACAGATGGAAAAAAACAGAGTATAGGGGATTAGACCCATATCAGCCTACAAACTGAAAACGCAGGCGCACCAGGTTTGGACTTCTGAAGTTTCACCAGTGATTTGGAACTTCAATTTTGTGCTTATGAAGTTATTTTGAACTTCTTTGAGATTTATTAGTCTTCATCTTAACCTTGCATCAAAACTATACCTCTGCCAAGGGATTCAGCAACTATAGTCCTATACTCAGGTGATGAAAATAGTGCAGAGAAGTATGATCAACATAATCAACGTACGTAGACCTATAATGCAATGTAATACCAAAACTAATTGACCAAGAAGGCCTATATACACTCGGGAGATGAAATCAGTACAGAGAGTGTAGCATCGTTTGCATTTGAAATAATTTGCAATAAGTCTATCACTCGTAGGCCTAAATACAATACAAAAAAAACTAAATGAACAAGAACTCTGCCACAGGAACTCCAGAAATTTTATATCAGAAACTACTCTTGGCAATCAATTTGCTAAAAATTTAATAATGATAATAAAATACGGTTCACTACTTCCAATCCATCTTTGTCAGAAGCAGCGCTTACAGACTCATAGCACCACTTGACCTCTACCCATGCCATATGCAAAATAGGGGGCACGGGGCACGTATACCCTCTTTCGACATAGCAATCCTGACGTTTCGCCAACGTATGCAAACAATGAAATCTATAGTATGTAGATCTCGCAGACAGCTAAAGGTTCTCGGCCTTTATAACACCTTGGCTAGGCCTTGGGGACAAGTAGTATGTATTAGGCCTACAGAGACAATGGGTCCTTGGAAACATTGGTCACTCGTCGACCTGTCATCAGAACAATGAGAAAGTTCTAGAGAGTAGAACCCCTGGATTTCTCTTTTTGTTTTTTCAGTGTGAGGTCGTCTAACTTTGCTGGCTGCCAGAATACGTGTTCCATAACAATAGTAATAATAATAAAAATAATAATAATAATAATACCTATTTAAACACGAAATTAATGTCATTTTTTTTTTCAATTATACCCGAAAATCAGCACATGATAATAATAATGATAATAAAATCAAGAAGAAAGTATCACTCATTGATGTCCCAATTCCATGGGACACCAGAGTTAAAGAGAAAGAAAGGGAAAAAATGGATAAGTATCGAGACCTGAAAATAGAAATAAGAAGGATATGGGATATGCCAGTGGAAATTGTACCCATAATCATAGGAACACTAGGCACGATCCCAAGATCCCTGAAAAGGAATCTGGAACAACTAGAGGCTGAAGTAGCTCCAGGACTCATCCAGAAGAGTGTGATCCTAGAAACGGCGCAAATAGTAAGAAAAGTGATGGACTCCTAAGGAGGCAGGATACAACCCGGAACCCCACACTATAAATACCACCTAGTCGAATGGGAGGACTGTGATTAAAAATAATAATAATAATAATATGGCGCCGTGGCAGAGTGGGTTAGGTCGTCAATGGACTGGTTAAGTTAGGCAACTTTGGAGCTGGTCAGTCGTTGGATGGGTGACCGCTCTCCTCGGCGTTGATTCCTTGGGAAAGGATCTTTACCATAATTTCCTCAGTCTACTCAGCTGTAAATGAGTACCTATCCCTGATGGGGTAGGGTCCAGCTATGGGTTAAATAACAAAACTCAGCAATGATGGAAAGAAATGAAGGAATAAACGACAACGACGTAAATGGAACCTCTGGCAACAGAGGAGCTTCGTCCGGCAACCAGGTATTCAACCCAATTGAAGGGGAAGACGGTCAGGTACTTGGAGGTCGTCATCCAGCAACTGATCACCATAACGACAATAATCAACAGCCTGAGATTGGAGCTACAGAAGCAAAAAGGAAGAATGGACAAGAGAAGAAAATAAGGAAATATGGAGATGGCTACAAATCAGAAGCAACCCGACGGAGAGAGGATATAGAAGAAGATTGGTCAACATATGGAATGAGAGGAATAACACCCCCCAAACAGAGCAGAGGCTGGCAGACCAAGTAAGGAACATAAAGAAAAAGAACTGGCTCTCCCCAACAGAAAGAGAAGAACTGGAAAGGGAAATGTCACACGACAACCAATTACACGAAGACGAACTGAGAGACGATGCCACAGAAGACGACAGGGAGGATGAGGTATCAAAAAACGACACACGAAGAAACACTGACGAAGAAACACTGACGAAGTAACAGAGAGGACGGAATGGGTAGAAAAGATTAGACAATGGATGGAGCCAGATACAGAGAGAACAAAGATCCCCTCCATGAAAGCCTACAACACCAAGAAATTAAAGGAGAAAACAAGTGAGGTCAATGAAATAATGGGCATAATACACACCACCAGTATCACAGAAACAAATAACTTGGCATATGCAGGAGCAAGATTAGTAGCAGAACTGATGGGGATTCGAACACCAACACCACCAACACAACCAACCCAACAGAAACCAAAACAGCAACCTCCTTGGAAAAGGCGCCTGGAAAAGCAAATCATGGTGATGAGATCTGACTTGAGTAAACTGAAAGAGATGACAGAAAAAAGGCTAAGATGCAAGAAAACAAGGGAGAAACTCAACGAGAGATACAAAATACAAGAGAGGGGACTAAACAACACAATAGAAGATGTAAAACAGAGGCTTAAGGCCAAATCACATAAGATCCAACGGTACATGAACAGAAATAAGGGATACCAACAGAACAAACTATTCGGAACCAACCAGAAAAGAATATACAGCCAACTAAGAGGGGAAGACAACCACCCAGAAATTCCTGAAGCCGAACCAAGTAAGAGACTCTGGGAAAACATATGGAGCAATCCGGTATCACACAACAAACATGCAACATGGCTCCAGGAAGTCAAGGCAGAAGAAACAGGGAGAATAAAACAAAGATTCACAGAGATCACGACAGACACAGTCAGACACCAACTAAAGAAAATGCCAAACTGGAAAGCCCCAGGTCCCGATGAAGTCCATGGATACTGGCTCAAAAACTTCAAGGCCCTACACCCACGAATAGCAGAACAACTCCAGCATTGTATCTCAAATCACCATGCACCCAAATGGATGACCACAGGAAGAACATCCTTAGTACAAAAAGACAAGAGTAAGGGAAATATAGCCAGTAACTACAGGCCTATCACCTGCCTACCAATAATGTGGAAGTTACTAACAGGTATCATCAGTGAAAGGCTATACAATTACCTAGAGGAGACAAACACCATCCCCCACCAACAGAAAGGCTGCAGAAGGAAGTGTAGGGGCACAAAAGACCAGCTCCTGATAGACAAAATGGTGAAGAACAGTAAGGGAAGGAAAACCAACCTAAGCATGGCATGGATAGACTATAAGAAAGCCTTCGACATGATACCACACACATGGCTAATAGAATGCCTGAAAATAAGATGGGGCAGAGGAAAACACCCAACCATCAGCTTCCCTCAAAACAAATTAACAATGCCGGCAACTGGAATTACAAGATACTTACAAGCTATGGAATAAGACTAGCAGAGGTTAATATCAGGAGAGGGATCTTCCAGGGCGTCTCACTGTCCCCACTACTCTTCGTAGTAGCCATGATTCCCATGACAAAAGTACTACAGAAGATGGATGCTGGGTACCAACTCAAGAAAAGAGGCGACAGAATCAACCATCTGATGTTCGTGGACGACATCAAGCTGTATGATAAGAGCATCAAGGAAATAGATACCCTAATCCAGACTGTAAGGATTGTATCTGGGGACATCAGGATGGAGTTTGGAATAGAAAAATGCGCCTTAGTCAACATACAAAAAAGGCAAAGTAACGAGAACTGAAGGGATAAAGCTACCAGAGGGTGGAGCAAACATCAAACACTAGATGAGACAGGATACAAATACACTGGGAATAATGGAAGGAGGAGATATAAAACACCAAGAGATGAAGGACACGATCAGGAAAGAATATATGCAGAGACTTAAGGCGATACTCAAGTCAAAACTCAACCCCGGAAATATGATAAAAGCCATAAACACATGGGCAGTGCCAGTAATCAGATACAGCGCAAGAATAGTCGAATGGACGAAGGCAGAACTCCGCAGCATAGATCAGAAAACCAGGAAACATATGACAATACACAAAGCACTACACCCAAGAGCAAATACGGACAGACTATACATAACACGAAAGGAAGGAGGGAGAGGACTATACTAAGTATAGAGGACTGCGTCAACATCGAAAACAAGGCACTGGGTCAATATCTGAAAAACCAGTGAAGACGAGTGGCTAAAGAGTGCATGGGAAGAAGGACTAATAAAAGTAGACGAAGACCCAGAAATATACAGAGACAGGAGAAAGACAGAAAGAACAGAGGACTGGCACAACAAAAACCAATGCACGGACAATACATGAGACAGACTAAAGAACTAGCCAGCGATGACACATGGCAATGGCTACAGAGGGGAGAGCTAAAGAAGGAAACTGAAGGAATGATAACAGCGGCACAAGATCAGGCCCTAAGAACCAGATATGTTCAAAGTATGATAGACGGAAATAACATCTCTCCCATATTAGGAAGTGCAATACAAAAATGAAACCATAAACCACATAGCAAGTGAATGCCCGGCACTTGCATAGAACCAGTACAAAAAGAGGCATGATTCAGTGGCAAAAGCCCTCCACTGGAGCCTGTGCAAGAAACATCAGCTACCTTGCAGTAATAGTGGTACGAGCACCACCTGAAGGAGTGATAGAAAACGATCACGCAAAGATCCTCTGGGACTATGGTATCAGAACGGATAGGGTGATACGTGCAAACAGACCAGACGTGACGTTGATTGACAAAGTCAAGAAGAAAGTATCACTCATTGATGTCGCAATACCATGGGACAACCAGAGTTGAAGAGAAAGAGAGGGAAAAAATGGATAAGTATCAAGATCTGAAAATAGAAATAAGAAGGATATGGGATATGCCTGTGGAAATCGTACCCATAATCATAGGAGCACTAGGCACGATTCCCAAGATCCTGAAAAGAAATCTGGAAAAACTAGAGGCTGAAGTAGCTCCGGGCCTCATGCAGAAGAGTGTGATTCCTAGAAACGGCACCACATAGTAAGAAAAGTGATGGACTCCTAAGGAGGCAGGAATGCAACCCGGAACCCCACACTATAAATACCACCAGTCGAATTGGAGGACTGTGCTAGAGCAAAAAAAAAAAAAAAAAAAAAAAAAAAAAAAAAAAAAAAAAAAAAAAAAAAAATAATAATAATAATAATAATAATAATAATAATAATAATAAATGCCTATTTAAAAAACGAATTAAATCGTATTTTTTCAATTATACCCGAAAATCAGCTCATGATAATAATAATTAATAATAATAATAATAATAATAATATAATAATAATAAAATAATAATAATAATAATAATACCTATTTAAACGCGAAATTAATCGTATTTTTCAGTTATCACCGAATAATAATAATAATAATAATAATAATAATAATAATAATAATAATAATAATAATAATAATAATAATAATAATAATAATACAAACATTGTTTTGGCCCACAAATAAATACCAGAAAATCACGCAAAAAGCAAGATATGAAAAAAGTATATTAAGACATATATAAAAAAAAAGGTTCTACAATATTGCCAGTTCTTAATATTCTTTTTAAGCAATAATAAATAAGTAAATAAATAAAGCAAGCAATAAATTAAAAAACAAACATAAATAAATAAAACTATTTAGGTATCACTATAGTCTAACCACCCTGTTGCCAGTTTTACAAAAAAAAAAGATAAATAAATAACTTGAGACGTGTGTGACAGACCTTCGAATGTCTTTGAGACAAACCATACGGTATAATTATAAGATTATAAAGGCCTTTTTTCCGTTTCCAGGTATTTTAATTCTCTCTCTCTCTCTCTCTCTCTCTCTCTCTCTCTCTCTCTCTCTCTCTTAAATCTTAGATTTTTTTTCATTTTATTTAAACAATATGTCTATCTTAACTATTTTGCAGTAATTGTAGATGTACATTTGCCATATTGCATAATTAGGTACTTAAACGTAGTTAATTAATGCTCTAGAAATAGCATTAATTAATACCATATCGTACTCAAGCAATATTCAGTCATTGTTTCCAACTAATTATTTCGGTACACACACACACACACACACACACACACACACACAGAATCTGTTGGTGTACTTTGACTCTGGGTGTACGATTGTTTAATTTTTCACGCGTCCAACTTAGTCTGAGTTATGCTTTATTCATGTTTCCTTGCTTACCAATTTATTCTTTACCTATGATATTAAGGACTGAAAATATTTGCAGAAAATGGAAATGGCTCCGGACATATACCTTGACTATCGAAAGTAATCCCTGGAGACAGTTTTAAGATGCTTGTCCGTGGATTTGAACCCACGAGGAGTTGCCCTAGCTCTTAACTTCTGTTTGACATATCGGCAAATAGCACCTACATGAAATGCCATTAATAAAAAAATGTGTGTGTGTGTATATATATATATATATATATGTATATATATATATATATATATAATTCTGTTTCTAGTTATTGTATAAAAAAAAACTTATCAATCGTGAACCTATGTACTTGACTTAATTCTGCGTCACGAAGATGATATCTGATATCTGTAATGGAAATATAATGTTTTACGAGATTATTCAGAGCAAAGGTATACACGAAGATTAGGCTTATAGTAATAAGAGGCGAATACGAATATAACCTAAGATTTCCTTTATGAACAGAGCCAAGACGACTATTAGGATTAAACTAAAAAAAATAAAATAATACAAAATTGCCCATTCATATCAATATGTGACCGCATTAACAAATTTTATACCGTACTTACGAAAGGTTGAGATATTAGCGGAGCTGACAAGTGATCCCCTTATTTCCAAAGGAGGTATATTTAGTCCTAATCAATAAAGGTACTGCTACACTTTCAGGATTAGCCTCGAGAGTGGGCATAGTCGAGGGTAATTGTCCGGCTATTCACTTCTATTTACAAGTGAAAATCAAAATGCTAAATCTGCCAAACTGTCGCCCTTTTTACTGAAAAGTTCGAACGGGCGCTGAGGAAATGTGGCAGCGCTGCTCGTCGTCGCCTTCGAGAGTCAATCAACGCTTGGTAGCCAGACCATTATAAACGATGTAAACCACAAGGTTGGTTTAACGGCTTTTAAAACGACAAAGCACTTCATCGGCTAAAACAAAGTCGAATCTGATTACTACGTCTCTCTCTCTCTCTCTCTCTCTCTCTCTCTCTCTCTCTCTCTCTCTCTCTCAAGCGAAAGACACAACAATAAGTCTTAGACGAAGTAGAGCCTTTGTAAATGGCTGGAATAAATCCTACGTATGGAAGAGAGAGAGAGAGAGAGATTATCCATACAGGATTAACCGAGTGGTGACCTTGGAGCTAAATCCCTCACTTCTTGTCCAAGGGTTAATCCCCTCTGTGAATCCAAGGGAGTTACCAACCCGGATATTATACGTCCTGTATAAGTTTCCATTTTTCCTTTACAATTCAGAATTTCTGTGACATTTGTTTTTGCTCTATATTATCACGTAAGTTCGACAACTACTTGTTACTTTCCTGAACATAGGCCTATGTACTACAGTTTCCTCTGTAATTTACTTATAGTGAACACAATGTTTTGCAAGATCATTTCTTAACGTTAAAAGTAGTTTTACGTTACAATTAGAGACATTATATATATATATATATATATATATACATATATATACTATAGAATATAATATATATATATATATATATATATATATATATATATATATATATATACGGATTATCATTTATAAACACGTTTGGTATGACTCAATACAAAACATATGTTTGGAAAACTTAGGAACCTCGTAAGAGTGCAATTAATCTGTTTAAATATACAGTATGCCTATAGCATATTGAACGCTTAATCTTCATATTGAAATATACTGTATACCCTATATTTCTCTGGTGTACATTGTTAGAGCCCAGTTATGGACCTATTATCAGTCACCTCGTATCGTGCACAACGTAATATAAAAAATAACCTATCTATATCAAAATTTAAATGACAAATGAACACAGAAACAACACTCTAAAATACAACCATAACCTCAGACAAAGTTCTTTGACCTCCAAGGGCAAGACATCGAAAAACAAAACAATAAACAAAATCTTAAAATGACTAGATAGGCCTATACTATCCTTCACTGACCGGCCCTGATCTACCCTTAGGCTTCAGATGACCACAAAACAAAAAAATAAGTCGCTTTTTGATAAGGGTGAACCTCGAGGTAGATATCTGGATGCAAATTCATAGGTCTATGCAAATTCATAGGTCTATGGAAATAGTTAACTTTTAGAAGCCAGTTATGCGTTGATTGGTTTTACATGGCTAAGTAAAGTATTACACTTTATTTGATTTTCTATAATACAACTTCGATGTGAAGTGTGTTCATTGCTTTCCTGTATTTCGTATTGTAACTTTAAAGTGCTTCACGAAAACGCAAATAATCGTGACAAGTTAATGAACAATTTTGCTTCCTTTGAAAACGAAAAAAAAACTATGAAAAACAATACAAACAATTGCAGAAGAATATTTAGAGTATGAGAGAGAGAGAGAGAGAGAGAGAGAGAGAGAGAGAGAGAGAGAGAGAGAGTTACCATCTTATCAATTTTGCACAACTTGAAAAACTAAATAAACATAGCCTATGAAAAGCTATCCCAAAATTTGCACAAGAATATTAAAGGTATCGCGGAGAAATATTTTTTAGAATATTTACGGTATGAGAGAGAGACCTTACCTTGCCTTATACAGACCTTACATCTTGTTCGGGTTGTCCCAGGTCCCTCAGTGTGAAGCACCTCTGATGTCCACCAGAGAATGTCCACCAGAGAACTGCTAATGCATCTTCCGGTATATTTTACATCTTCCAATCTTGGATGGTCTGGGATGCAGCTTAGATATTTGTCGAGCTTATTCTTAAACACATCTACGCTCACTCCTGATATATTCCTCAGATGAGCTGGCAAGGCATTGAATAGACGCTGCATTGTCAATGCTGTGTGCTTTCCTTGGTTTTCCTGGTATAGTTTTGGGCACTATTAATCTACCTCTGCTTGCTCTTTCTGATATTTTTAGGTCCATGATGTTTTCGGCAATTCCTTCTATCAGTTTCCATACCTTTATTGTCATGTAGCGTTCTCTTCTCCTTTCTAGACAGAGAGAGAGAGAGAGAGAGAGAGAGAGAGAGAGAGAGAGAGAGAGAGAGAGAGAGAGATGAGAGAGTTGTTCTCAGTCTCGCAAACTTAACACACACACACACACACACACACCTTAGATAAAAACATAGGCTCTGAAAACCGTATACCAGTAACTGTAGAAAAATATTCATGGTATATAGAAGTATATTTAGGAGGGAGAGAGAGAGAGAGAGAGTTACAAATGTGTTTACCCTCCTTCAGGCGCACGAGAGAGCTGACTCACCCCAGATCAAGCCAACATGCGAAAACACTCATTAATCCACAGGTCAAAAGGGTTGATACGTCAGCCATTTAAGAGTTCCCTTTCCAAGCACCACATGCCCCCACCCCCTTAACCACCTAACCCCTAACCCCCACCCCCCCTGATTAGATTATACTCGGTGTATAAACATGCCCCCAAACGTTGGTCAAGGAATCAGTACGCTTTGTGCTTTTAGACCTATATAGTGCGGTGCGGCTCCAAAGATTCAAGTTCACAGTTGGTAGCATTTTTGGATTTCCGTCTATTTGTAAGTGTTGCTTCGACTCCATGTTAATATCGTTATTGAATATTTGATATTAATATCGTTCTAAAATACTTTATGACATTATTGACGTTAACTAAGTTGAAATCATTCGGATTTTTTTTTTTCTTATGAAGTAGGTCACTGGTACTCTCATGGAATTTATCTGAACAATTTTATAAAATCCATGTTGTAGCCTTCAGTCAGGGTCAAATTTTGTATTATTTATTCTAGGACGATAAATTATAATCTAAATGATATTAATATAGCTATAAAATACTTTTTGGCATTATTTATGTTTAACGAAGTTGAAATATTTCAACTTTTTTTCTTTTCTTTTTTTTTTCTTTTTTTGGACGAAGCTAGGTTACTGGTACTCTCGTGAAATTTATCTGAACAACTCTATACAACCCTTGTTGTAGCTTTCAGTTAATGTCAAATTGTGTATTATTTATTGTAGGACAATATATTATAATCTAAATGTGCAAATAAGCAACGAAGTAATTTGTAAATTGTACTTTTTCCGTCACAACCAACCTACCTCAAGTTAGACCTATGGTATATTAACTTTATCTGGACGAAAACATGAATAAAAATCTTATGAAAAATAGTGTAAAACTAGCTGCATGATCGTAATTCGTTATTTGAATATACAAATAATTGAGAGCGTGACTTGCAAATTGTTAATTAAATAGTTACAAGCAAACCTCGCCGTGCTGGCGTAACCTAGACCTACACATCGTGTTGACTTTGAGCCTAGACTATCTTTGAATATTTCCTTCCCATTTTTACTCTGGATGTCGTTTCAAAAAAGGCGTTACACGTACCATCTTATTTCATTCGTTTGTTGGATTATTACAACTTTAACGTAACCTCACGAAGTAAGTCGAGACCTAGACCTATATTTTGTTGACTTTAGGCCTAAGTCGACTTTCAATCAATTGTTACCGTTTTACCAAGCAGAGATTGCATTAAATACGTATATTTTATACTTGCCGTCTTATTCCGTTTGTTTATTCGGTTATTACAACTTTTTAGTATAACAAAAAGCCATAACAAGGTAAACATTGTCACCATTCCAGTTATAATTAAAACCTAGATCTATAAGATAACCAATAGATATTTTTACATTGGATATGATGTAAATGGGTGTAAAAATAATCTTGACATGTTACTAACCATCGTATTCCATTTGTTTATCTTATCACAACTTCTCCAGCGTAACAACAACAACAACAAAATCAACAACCACATCGCCATTCCAGGTTACGTTCAACGCGCTCGTAACCAGCATCATCTCGCTCCAGTCAGTTTATTTATTTTAATCCTACATAGGCTCATCAATATGCATGGCTGCATAAACGACGTAATCGGAGCCGGTATGGGGCAGTAACAGATACGCACATAGCGACGTAACGGCGACGTAACGTTACGTTTGATTGCTATGAAGGACGTAAGTCACACGGCGCCATTTGCTCACTGGGATGTTTAGAAGTACGTCTACGTCAGTCGGTAGCGTTTATAAATTACGTTTGTTTTAATGGTTTCTCTAGTAATTATCAAATAAAATTGGTGTGCTTAGATATTATAGATATAAACCTATAAATCATTATATATTGAATTTATATGCAAGTAATCCCAATTTAAAAGGAAATTGATAATGATGCGTTACGTACTGGATACGTTCGTTTCGAAGCTTTGTTAGATCTTGCACGCTATGAGCAAAAGTTTTTTTTTTCGTTTTTTATTTTATTTGTTCGTTGTTTTTGTCTTTGCTAATGTGAGATGGTTAAGTATTTCCACATAAATGTACGGGAACAGTTTGCACTATCGTTGAAACGGTGCAAAATGAAATACATATATATTATTATATATAGATAACAGTCATGCACAAATCACAGCGTGAACGTCTAAGTAACAGACATTGTAACGGTTACAGCTTGCTATGACGTCACCAAATAACAGGATTTTTTTACATATATATATCTTGATTTATCTATATTTTACATGCGTGTGAATATATAGTCACCATATGGCTCCTTTCTTGGGGCAAAACGGCTACAGGAGTGTAGTGCTACAGGCATGGGGTTGTCAACCGTACACTATGGCCGATCTGGTATACCACCATCTGATAAAATTGACCTTCCATAACATTGCTCTCTTTTTTTATGTAAAAAAAAAAAAAAAAAGCAGTAGTTGCTTTGACGTCAAGGTTTGAGAGAGACCGAGAAGGAGGAATGTCTTGCGTCCCCTTCGGAGGCTTTGACGTGTCCCTGAAAATACAAAGGGGAAAATGAAAAAATAAAAAAACAAGTTAAATAGTGCGTTCGGTCTAACGTGTCTTGATTTCATGCACGTCGATAGGTCTAGTGAAGTTTGCCGTTTAATACTTTGGTAAACGTTCGTTAGTCACGACTGATGGGTAAAATAAATGTATATAGAATGTATAATGCTCACGGATGATTAAAATCTACATGAATAATTAGATCGATGATAAATAAACGAGAAATATAATGATATTTGATGTGGCCTGCCTCCAGCGCCATATTTTAACATAATGTAATACGAGTCTGTGGGAGGTGAATACAAACGATTAAAACACGACATTTGAACAAAAAAAGCATAACAAATCAAGAAGGTTAATTAATAACAATTAAACAAACTCATGTAGAGTTAGTTAATTAATGTTCTATTTGATAAATAAACTCAAATGAAAACAAACAATTTCGACTCCAACATTCTGCCACGCATTTTTTTTAAACTCGCCATGACATTCCCCTTAGTAACGCAAAGACAGACAAACAGGCAATCAGACAGACAGACACAGATCTTTCCAAAGGTCAAGGGTGGCGGTTTCCATACCTCGCGGACCTTAGGAACTATTTATTATGTCTCTCAGACCTGACAGATTCGCCTGAACAGAATATAAATGCAATCGTAGACTAAGAGCGCGGGAGTTTTATTCGAGAGCTATACTGATTGTGGAAATGGCGTTGTTCTAAGCTTTTATTTATAAAGTAATCAGTTTTTTTTTTTTTCGTTTTAAGGATGTTTTTTTATTGTATGCGTATGTATGGCTGCCTTGTCCTTGTTTACTTAGCAGTAATTACTGTATATTTATGAATATAGTGATCAAAAAGCGAGAGATATGCCATTCAACTCTTAAGTCTAAAGTAGCGTATTTTCTGAGTTTTTATTTTTATAATCAGTTGTTTATTGGTTTTGATTTTAAGGGTGTTTTTTTTATTGTGGGCGTGTATGTGCGTCTGTCCTTGTGTATATACAGTAATTAATGTATGAATATGCATATACAATGTTTAGAAACGTGATAGATATAGAGGTATAGGCCTACAGTACAACTCAAAACTTCTATTGGAGTGTGCCTACCAACCAGTTTGTAGTCAGTCTGCCCTCGCTGCCACCAACAGAGAAACGGAACAGCACCAAGGAAAAACAACAGAACAAGACAGAAGAAAACAACATTAAAAAGCACACTAAAAGAAAACTCAAACGAAGGATTAGAAAAACACAAACACACACAACAGCCAAAAGACAAGTAATTGTATTCTAAGGGAAAAAGTTCAAGGCTTTCGCCGTTGCATTTAGACTCATAATGGCAAGGCCGCATTGTGTGTACGTGTGTGTCTGTACGCGCATGTGCGCATTTCCTAGCTTTCCTACTATCCTCAGCCTTTTCCTGCGCGCTCTCGCTTGCGCGCACGCACACGCCAGGGAGATTTTCTGCGCTTGTTTAGACGGTAAATGCTGAAAGCGCTTAGCGATGGCGATGATCGTGGGAAGATTCTCTTTATCTCTCGCAAGCTGTTAAGTCTAATGATGATAGCTCCTCCATGCTCGCACTTTCTCCGAGTCTGGTTTTTTTTTTTTTTCTTTTTAATCGTTTTACTTAACCGTTTAGCTGGTTTTTCGACGCGGGCTCGATCCTAGGGCAAGGGTGGGGAGTCGAAGGCGTGGTTTTAGCGGTTATTAGTCGGCTGTTGTGGGTTGTAGCGCTATAATAGAGGTTATAAATAACTGGTTGTCTACGAGACATAGCAGCTATCTCACCCACAGAATATATTTTTAAAATGTAAATGAAAAATTTTATATTTTATTTATATGTTTTATATATTTTTTTACTTAGACACTTTACAGCTCTCTCTCTCTCTCTCTCTCTCTCTCTCTCTCTCTCTCTCTCTCTCTCTCAGGTCAGGTACACTTTTTGAGTAGCCTTCATCACCATCCCAGTGAGCAAACAAAATCCATCTTGTCGTCAGCCATATTGACCTCCAACATGGAGGCTTTCGCCCTTCAAGATGGCGGCCATGAGATGATTTGGGCTATTTTTAACTTATATATTGTAATCGTCATTTTTTTTTATTCCATTTGTTGTAGGTTTTCATAAAAGGATTCTTGGTGTAGAGAAGGATTAAGAGAAAGAAAGAGAGAGAGAGAGAGAGAGAGAGAGAGAGAGAGAGAGAGATGTATTAAATATGCAGTGTGGTTTAAAAGGTGCAATATATATATATATTATATATATATATATATATATATATATATATATATATATATATATATATAGAGAGAGAGAGAGAGAGAGAGAGAGAGAGAGAGAGGAGAGAGAGACCTAGATTGTCATCAAACTTACTTTAAGGACAAACCTATAAAATGAAAAAAAAAAAAAAAAAAAAAAAAAGAAAAAAATTTTAACAAATTAAAAAAAATGAAAAAACACGTACAAGGGACTATTTTTATTTTTATTTTTCTATCTGTTTTTTTAAGGTGGGCCAATGACTTGCAATATTTCCCCCTCCCACTCCCCCCACCCCGAAATTTGGGACTCATGATGACAGGACCAGCTCCCGTATGGGCTGTGTTGTTTAAAATGTTGTAATGAGTTTGTTCTTGAAGGGGTCATTGTAATTATTATAATTACGATTATTATAATAATAATTATCATTATTGTGGTATATTCGCTTACCTAATGAAGCCACGTGTATCGACTGTGATATTTAAGCATATATATAATTGTGAGAGAGAAATTCTCTCTCTCTCTCTCTCTCTCTCTCTCTCTCTCTCTCTCTCTCTCTCTCTCTCTCTCATTTGCCTGAGCTGGGTTTCAATAACCTGGGAAAAACACCTGTGCTATCGATTTGACTGACCTGTTATATAACCCAGATTACGAGTTAATTACAGATCAACAACAGGTTATTATTGACAGGTCGATAACCTGTGCTGTATTTTAACAAGTGTTGTTGGCGCTTGTTGTGAAGATTTCAGAAGTTAATAATAAAAGAGAGAGAGAGAGAGAGAGAGAGAGAGTTACAAGGATTAGGATGTCTCACCGATAGAGAGTTACAAGGAGTTACAAGGATTAGGATGTCTCAGAGAGAGAGAGAGAGAGAGAGAGAGAGAGAGAGAGAGAGAGAGTTGCAAGGAGTTACAAGGATAAGGATGTCTCAGAGAGAGAGAGAGAGAGAGAATTGCAAGGAGTTACAAAGATTAGGATGTCTCAGAGAGAGAGAGAGAGAAAGAGAGTTACAAGGGTTAGGATGTCTCACCGATAGAGAGTTACAAGGAGTTAAAAGGATTAGGATGCTTCAAAGAGAGAGAGAGAGTTACAAGGATTAGGATGCCTCAGAGAGAGAGAGAGAGAGAGAGAGAGAGAGAGAGAGAGAGAGAGAATTACAAAGAGTTACAAGGATAAGGATGTCTCAAAGAGAGAGAGAGAGAGAGAATTGCAAGGAGTTACAAGGATTAGGATGTCTCAGAGAGAGAGAGAGAGAGAGAGAGAGAGAGAGAGTTACAAGGAGTTAAAGGATTAGGATGTCTCACCGATAGAGAGTTACAAGGAGTTACAAGGATTAGGATGCCTCAGAGAGAGAGAAAGAGTTACAAGGATTACGATGTCTCACCGATAGAGAGTTACAGGGAGTTACAAGGATTAAGACGCTTCAAAGAGAGAGAGAGTTACAAAGATAAGGATGTCTCAGAGAAAAAGAGAGAGAGAGAATTACAAGGAGTTACAAGGATAAGGATGTCTCAGAGAAAGAGAGAGAGAGTTATAAGGAGTTACAAGGATTAGTAAATCTCATAGAGAGAGAGACGCAGAAAAAATGAGAGAGAGAGAGGGAGAGAAAGAAGTAACGGTTTACAGTGGGCAATGTCGCCTCACCAGGTCATTAGATACGCGTTGTATAGGTGACTGGCCTCTTGGTCTAAACCTTTGAGGAGAGAGAGAGAGAGTTATCTGGGCTTGTAGTTTATCCATTATTATTATCTCTCTCTCTCTCTCTCTCTCTCTCTCTATATATATATATATATATATATATATAGAGAGAGAGAGAGAGAGAGAGAGAGAGAGAGAGAGAGCTCGGTCAATGACCGTCATTTACAACAGGCATTTTCCTGTTAACTGCGCAATAGCGGTTCGTTTTTCCTGGTCTGATCGGTAGAAATATCAAACGTCTAAATACTTCAAACTATATACCAATTGAATTTCGTCTCAACAGTTATTTCTTAAAAACTGCAATTCCGGTTTCCGCCAAATCTCCCTGCGTGGCCGGTTCTGGCCCAGCGGCCAGTCCGTTAGACCAGGACGTTAATCCTGTGTCAGCCTCGCTATTGTTACAGGAAATCCTACAGAGTGCAAAGCTGGAGTCAAAAGAAACTATAGGTCTACGTTAACGCAAAATACTGGCTGTATATTTGAATTTTACTGTAACCTAAAGCAATATAGGCCTACATGTAGTATATATTTTCATGACTAATCAGTGGGTTTAATCAATACAACTGTATATTTTATTGCAATACTGTGGTCTAAGGCACTGTAGGACTACGTGAACGCAAAACATTTGCCGTACATTTCACTTGAATATTAAACGCAAACAGTAGGCTGAGGCACTATAGGCCCATGTGAACGCAAGATTGTGATGACTGAGCAATAATTTAAATCAATAGCTACCACTGTATGCTTCTATGCAATGATGTAGCCCAAGGCACTGTAGGCCTACGTGAACACAAAATATTGACTTTATATTTTGCTGCAGTACCGTAGCCTAATGCCCTATAGGCCTACGTGAACATTCTGATGGCTGACAGCGGCCAGAATCAGTACAGGTGAATTGTTTTATGCAACACTGCAACCTAAGGCACTATATGCCTACGTGAACACAAGATTTTGATACTGACCTGTAGATTTTACTCAACACAATTTCATATTTTATTGCAATACGTTATTCTATGTAGGAAATGGATGAAGAACGTAGGCCTAATCTTCGTACAATACAATAGCCTATATAGTAGGATATGAACTGACAATATAGGCCTAATTTTAAAAGTTTTTTTTCATGTAATTTAATTAGTTTAAAAATGGATATTAAACCTCGACGCCTGTATGCGCTATTGTTACAGTAAAATTAGACTCTGGTACAGTCTATTACAGTAACGTGACGGAAGAATACGGGAACTCCAGTAAGAATAGATCAATATACCTTTATTCCTACGTGTACTTGTTACAGAATGTGGTGCAATTATTTAACCATGTGTACGTAGGACAATTCTAACACTAAAACCTGAGCAATGGAATTCAGTTCAAACAAGATGTTACATCTATGTAATGTTGCTAATGATTTATCTCCTCTTTCTGTATTTCCTGTAGCCTATATCTCATGTTTTCTGTTAATTCGTGCATAGGACTTACATAGTACTAAACGAATTGGAAATTAAATGTTACGTCTATACTATGTTTATCTATGTTAATGCAATAATAGGACTAACATACTAGGTCTAATCCAATCAAAAACTAAACATTACGTTTGTACTATCTTGCTATGTTTATCTGTATGTTAATTCATGCACAGGACTAACATAAGTCCATTCATTTAAAAACTAAATGTTACTCCTATACCATGTTGCTATGTTTATATATGTTAATTCATGCACAGGACTTACATAGTACTAATCGAATTGAAAACTAAATGTTACGTCTATGCTATGCTGCTATGTTCATCTATGTCGATGCAAGCATAGGACTAACGTAGGGCTAGACAGTTGAAATCCATCTTAATTTTTCTTACGAGTTCTTGCATTATATTATTATTATTATTATTATTATTATTATTATTATTATTATTATTATTATTATTATTATTATTATTATTATTAAAAATCAGAAGATAAACCCATATTTATAATTATGTTATAGGCCTACTACAGGAGTCATTGACTCGAAATTCAAGGTTCCAAAGATGTTACAGGAGATATAGGGCTACAGCAAACACGGAAAGATGAGATACGTCATTAGCAAAGACAAATAAAGTAAAACTAATAAATAAATACATAAGACTGTAAATAAATATGTAAAATACAGTGGCCATAATGCATTGAAGTTCCAAGTCCCCTGTAACTTACATTATCACTATAAAAATCCTCTTTCTTAGGTATAAATTATCCCAAAATATAGTGAATTTTACTACTTATAACACACACTTGCAAAGAAAACGGAGAGACTGGTAGAAAACGGAAACTTAAACTGGTTTGTTTTTTATGGTCTGAATTCCGATAAACCGGTTTTTAGTAATGTCAGGGTTTATTTTTTTCCGGGATATTTTTCTTTTGGGGAGATGGGGGCGGGGGAGGGGGACATTAAATGTGTTTTTCCCCGGTCGTACGAAATACGTGTTGCATGAGGAAGAAATTATCTCTCTCTCTCTCTCTCTCTCTCTCTCTCTATCTCTCTCTCTCTCTCTCTCTATATATATATATATATATATATATATATATATATTATATACATATATATATTTACATATCTATATATATAGATATATATATATATATATATATATATATATATATATATACGTAATCTTCAGAGCATCATCCCACAAGCGTCAGAAAATATAATAAATAAATAAATAAAAGAAAAAACTTAAAGGGCTGCCCCAACCTACGTCAACAGGAGCTGACGTCGGGCGGGAGGGTCATTTCGTCACCCTCCTCATCCCATCCCCTCCGCCGCTCACTCCCCCCCTCCCTCCTCTCCCTCCCCCCTTCTTAAAGGGTACGTGACACATCGTACCTGGCAGAGAGGGAGAGAGAGAGAGGTAGAGAGGGAAGGCAGGGCAGGGCAGGGAAGGGTGCGTTCAAGTGGGTTCTCGGGATTACGTCTGTTCCTCGTTCCCGCCAATTTTCCACTCCCGCCGGAAATAGCGTTTAAGAGTCTCTTGCTCTCATCTTTCTCCTTCTTCTTCTCCATCTTGTTTCACGGAACTTCCATCTCCTTCTGTGCCCTTCTCTTTCTCCTTCTAAGAAAGGGCGTGTCATCGTCTTCAACATTCTCTCTCTCTCTCTCTCTCTCTCTCTCTCTCTCTCTCTCTCTCTCTCTCTGAGAGAGAGATGCTTCACCATAAATGAAGACTAAGCGTTTTCCGTTCACTGCGTATGAATGCTTTTTCACTTACGTCAATATGCACCGTAGTTAACGCAAATTACGTTATATATAACGTTGCTGTTATGTTAAAATACAAGTCTGAAAAACTCGCGCCATAAATGTATTAACAAAATAAAAGCAGAGTAGCTTTTAAGAGCACTAGGCCTACATAGCTTTATCCCCTCAAGAATGCTTTGCAACCATTCGGATTATATTCCCCGTAATTAACGCAAATTACGCTGAGCACGGCATCCTTGCTGTTAAAATACGCGTATGGAAAAGTATATTATTTTAATAAGCTTCATAAAGTGTATAAGCAGCACAGCTAAGAAGAGCACTTAGACCTACGAAACCGTTTTCCGCTGAAATACTCTCTTCCAAAACGTGCCATGGAACCTTGCGACTTTAAGCCTACGAAGAAGACAATAGGCCTAGATAAAACAACGAAAGGATTGCGACGACGGCGTAGGAGGAGGGAGGAACGCCCTGGCGAGAGAAATTTAACGATTTTAATTTAGCGCTTAGCGAAAGACGCTCCTGTAGGCGCAATTAGACCAGAGATGAAATCGTCGTTCATAGTCGATGACGACCTCGCGTGAAAACGCTCCAGGTGAACACGCAATCCCGTCGAGACATCGCGAAATACTCCTCAGGAGGGTTCTAGAACCGTCTCATACCCCTATAGATAAGAATCGTTGGGGTCTCCAACACGTATGTACAGGAGTAAGTATACCGTCGTCCTCTGTCTACAAGCAAAGGGGGACGTTTCGTAGTGTTATAACGACAGGGCATTCGAAGGAAGGTCTCCGGAGAGACAAGGTCCTCCTCTTCCTCTTCATCTTCTTCAAACTCGTCGTAGGAGTTGTATACTTGTACGCACTTATATATATATATATTAAATTATATAATATATATATATATATATATTTATTTATTTAAGTGCTTAGAAGGCAAGTGTGTCGACAAGAAGTTCTACTTTTAAGTGCGGGAAACTGAAAAAGCGAGCTTTGTGGAACGGTAAAAGTGAAGCTATATATATATATATATATATATATATATATATATATATATATATATATATATATATATATATATATATAATAACGTGTTTCTTTAAACATTACTATAATAACCATGATCGCGCAAGTGCGAATTTTATATATAAATAACCCTGCGCGCAAACACCTGCGAGTGATTGGGTTCAACATCTGCGACTGCGACTTGTGTTTCATAAACTCCGTCCTAAACTGAACTACATAAAATAACCTTAATTTGCATTCTTGGTTCCTTTTATTCTTTCTACGTCTGTTTCGTTCTAAGACGTCGTAATATTTCAGCAGAATCTCGCCTCCATTTGATGAGGAAATGCGTCAGTTCCAAGTAGGCCTTGACCGCTACCTACGTCTATCTGTCTTCTCGGTATAGAACCGGTGCGTAATTTCCTGCGTCAGATGAGCGAGCGTTGGTGCCCTCTACAAAACTGTTTTTCATTGTATCCGCTGCGTTACTTTGCTCATTAGATGAGAGACGTTTACGTAAACGATACTCGAACCTACCGTACATTTTAAATTATCATATTGCTGAAATTATAACCATAAATCATAGGTCTAAGAGAAGTGCCGCATCTGACCTTGGTTGAAGATAGGCCTTTTTTTCATGAACGATATTCAGACCTAGTATAAATCATAAGTAATTATAGTGCTGAGATTATTAATAATCATAAATTACAGGTCTATAATGTAGTGGACAAGTGTCACATCCGAGCTTGGTATAAGTTGGTAACAAGAGAGACCTATTGACGCACCAAACCTCCAACGCGCCTTGTACTAGTAATAGTACCTATATATGGTACTACACCTGTATAAGCGTAAGACAATTGCTATTTTATCCCTTTCCCTTTCGGTCATTCGAAGAGGTTGTAGTGAAAGTGTATTGCGATGACGCACCTGCTTTCACACCTTTCACACGGCTCTTTGTTGAACTGGCCCGAACCACGTGGTGCAATTGTCAGCACCTGCGTCTAGCGGTTGTGGTTTTCATGCAGCGTACCATCCAACGCGGATATGACTAATTCATCATCGTGGACCTATTTATAGGAAAGTCGTCGCCCTGAAGGTGTGGAGAGAGAGAGAGAGAGAGAGAGAGAGAGAGAGAAGAGAGAGAGAGAGAGAGAGAGAGAGAGAGAGAGCAGAAACCCCGCTCGTACTGGATTAAAATGGAACGAACACATTGGATGCCCTACAACCCACCGCTGGGTCTAAAATCCTAATTCGTGTCGGACCAAAATCCTGTTTCTACAGGACATAAACCGCATTCCTATTAAACCAGACCTCCTTCTGAACAAAAACAAAACGAACAAAAATAAAATAAAACAAGTTCCTACGATTAAGAAAAAGAGAGGGACTCTTTTTAGTCTATATCATTGTCACCTCGTTAGACTCATGTCGGGAAGTTTGTTAAACAAAACAAAAACAAAAAAATCAGAGAAATCACATATTATTTCTTCCCCTTATATAAAAAGTAGCCACGAAAACGCACATATTAAACAAGTACTGAATAAACAGAACCAGGAACCACGGAAGCACACAAATTAGACAAGTAGACAAACAGATAAAGCCTTAAACCACTCAGATAAACCAAGGGCACCATTACATAAACACAAAGCTTTCTAGTATATAGTACTACGTATAGGCTATACGGTCTCCTCCCGGACCCCCATTCTTCTCCTCCTTTTCATTAATGCTGTAATGTCGTCAGCCACGTTGTCCTCTAACGAATGCAACCTTGTTATAACCAAGGACTTTGGTTATAAACCAGCCGGTCATTGGATGCCGGGCCACGCGTCCTTTGTCCTCCAAAATGTTCTCTCGTCGGATTTGTCCCAGCATGCGTAATCCGCACTAGACCAAACCAGCTATATATGAGCACAACAATCATCTGCATTGCTAAACATTTCTCTTTATGTATCTGCTTGCCTTGGCCTTCAGGTGGATGAGAGAGAGAGAGAGAGAGAGATTTGATTTATGGATGTTTGGTGTAAGGGCCTGGCACAGTAACCACGAGAGAGAGAGAGAGAGACTGTGGAATCATTGTCCAAGACAAATGCCGAGATGTTGGTCATCGAGAGAGAGAGAGAGAGAGAGAGAGAGAGAGAGAGAGAGAGAGAGAGAGAGAGAGAGAGAGAAAGTTATGCATGGAGTCACACTGTTCAAGTTAAATGCTGGCTCGTTAGTGAAAGAGAGAGAGAGAGAGAGAGAGAGAGAGAGAGAGAGAGAGAGAGAGAGAGAGAGAGAGAGAGAGGAATCATTGTCCAAGACAAATGCTGAGATGTTGGTCATCGAAGAGAGAGAGAGAGAGAGAGAGAGAGAGAGCATTTCCTACTTCCGTAGTGTCAAGGATGTGGGCAAACCCGGGGATACTGGGAAGATACTGGAGAGATAAAAGTTGAAGCGATTGTGGTAAAAGGAAAAAAAAATAACATTTTCCCAGAAACTGCGTTCGTGCTTCTCCGTGCAATGAGGTCAAATGATGGTGAATCATAAGCAGGATTATGGCATCTCTTTCTCTATTATGGAGCTTTGTGCCCTGTTTAAATGCCCCGTGCCCCTTATGGGGTTTAACTTAAATACACCCTTCATTACAAACTGTTTATTCTTAACATTTTTTTATCGAAATAACAAAGAAATTACTCCTTGTGGGTCATTTTTCATACCATTTATGGGTCATTAATGTCACACATACCCTTAACACGTATGTGACAGATCACATCGCCTGTAATGGGAACCCGATTGGCACAGGTGATTGGCAAAGTACCCAAGGAGAATTTGGGGGAACCTTCTTTAACAGGTTCTTGTCCAAATTCCCATTGTTTATACAGGTCATTTGGGCGCTGTTAGTCTCATATGTGGCGTTAATACGAATGTGACAGGTCATGTCGCCTGAAATGAGGGCTGTCTTGGGACAGGTGATCTGTGGAAGGGCAGAAATGCCCCACGAAAATATTTAGGGGAACCTTACAAACAGGTTTTTGTCCAATTTGTTATTGTTTTGTACGCGCGCCGACGGCCTTAAACTGCTTGGTAGATTCCGCCTCCGGGAAGAATAAATCCAGAGAATAATACGGCGGGAAGGGTTAATTCGTACTTATTTTAATTAAAGGGACGTTTTTATTAATCTATTATATGTTTAAAACGACCAGACGGTCATTTTTGGGGCCGCTTTCCCCCAATTGTTATTGTTTTGTCCGGGGCCGCGTTTCATCCCGCGGTGGGTCACGCGGTGATTGGCCAACACGTGGCTGTGACGTCACACTCCACATTATGGCGGGACCCGAGACACATGCCGCCGTCGCCTCCGCCGAAGACCCCACGATGCTGCTCTACCTCACGGTCGTGGTCGGCGCCACCGTCATCGTCCTCGTCTGGCTCTTCAGGAGGGGCAGGCATGAAGGCGCAGGACCCGGAGGAGGACAGGGCGGCGCCGAAAAGCAAACAGGTGGGTGGTGGTGGATAAGAGAACGTCGTCGTCAGTCAGGCCCGAATTCGTCTTGTGGGGGGCGTCGCTGTATCGGGGTCGCGGCGGTGGTTTTAGCGGAGCTCGTTTTTAACCCCTCCTCCGTCGGGAAACGATTCCCCCTGCCAGTCCCGGTGGGATTCGGAACCGTACTCACGCCCTTCGCGTTTCTAGAGCCGCGATTTACCCCGACGAAGGCCCACCGTCCCGGAATCATGTCGCTTCTTCGGGCGTCGCTATATCGGGGTCGCGGCGGCGGTGCGTCGCCCCCGTCGGGAAAAAAAATAAATCGCCTCCATGTTTTAACGCCCGAGCCCTTTGCTGGGCGTGCGTTTGAGGGCCTGGATCATCTGAAGGGGAGGGTTTTCTGTGGGATTTTTAGCATTTCGGCGGACGCTTTCGTGCCCGGGGCCCTCGGTGTAGGTTAGTGGAACACGAAACGGGGTGAGGGTCCCGCTATATGAGCGGCGGACCCCGTTAGTAGGGAGGGGGAGGTGGAGGAGTAGGAGGCACTTCCTGCATTCCCGCAGCGGCGGCAGAAGGGTCACACGGTGGGGAAACCGATATTCCCGTTTTTTTTATGAGGGTTGGGGAACTGACCTCCCTTCGTAGGGCTCGTTCTATGATTAAAACTCCCGTCGGAGGAGATTTCCGACTGAAGATTCCTAGATTCAATCAATAATTCCTGTTGCTGTCTTAATTCCTGTTTGTTGGTAGGCCCCTATCGGCTAGGCCAGGTGCGGTGGGAGGAAGAGATTCCCGTTTTGGGGGGAATGACCCCCTCTCCCCCGTTAGGAATGTTAAATCCATGATAAAACCCCCTTCATTTAACATTCCATCAGGAATGTTAAATCCATGATGAAGTTCCTGTTGGAGAATTTTTTTTTGTTTACTGTTGATTCCTAGTTTCATTATGTATTTCCTGTTGCGGTTGTCATTCCTGGGTATTGGTAGAGGCCTAGGGTACCTCAGTATAAAAGGTGTACAGGCCTATATTTTGATTTTATTACCAAATAACCTGTTCTCAGAATATAACCACAAATGATGGAGTCTTGATTCCTAATTTTTGATCTAGGCTATCCCAGGTACCCCATATCCTAGGTTGCGATGTAGGCTGATGGCGTCACATTAGGGTAAGTTTGTAGGCTTATATTTGTTATCTAGTGTGAAATAAACGAATATCAACTCGGCATCACGACCACGATCATATTTCTGTACATAGTCTATTGCCTTTTCCTGTCTTACCATCCTTAACAAAGACAACTACTATTCAAAAATATCTGGGCTTATGTAGAGTTCAAAGTACTAGTAACATTAGTATAGCATTAAGTTGCTGGGTTTTATTAGTTTGTCATCATTACTAAAGCATTGCCATCTATCTTTTCTTAACGAACCAGTATCTTGTAAGACAAAGTAAGCTGCTTTAGAAGAGTAATGTGAATGACAAAGGAAGACAAGGCGAGCTGCTTTGTAAGAGTAATGTGAATGACAAAGGAAGACAAAGTAAACTGCTTTGAAAGAAAGACAAAATAGGCTGCTTTGGAAGATTATTGTGAATATCCATATGTGTATTTGAGAGCTACCCTATGGCCCAAGAGTATAACATATTCCTGGCATTACAATCCTTGTTTTTAACTGGTTTCCAGCTGGTGCCAGAAGATTTATCCGGTTGTTAAGACCTCAGGTTTGTTCGCTATGAAAAATACAAATTGTGTAAAACATTTGTCATTTTGGATTCCATGCTAGGTTGTGTTCTGTAGGTCTGCTCCGTTCCCTATCTGAGAATATTATCTTTAAGCGATTAATAGGCTTTCTGCCAAGAGCTAGATGCTATGGTAGTTTAGTTTAGGTCCTGTTGCCTAGTTTGACAATGAACGCAAGGTTTATAGTAACTTGATCATGTTAGACAGAGCAAATTTGTGCCTACATGTGGTTTGCATATATTCTAAGACTGTTGTTTCTGTTGTTTGCCACCGATAACCATCTTGATGAATGTAATTTTAGACTTCTTCACATGCTTTCCTATCATTACTAGCTAATCAGTTCTTAGTCATCATGGAATATTCATTAATAGTCGTTTTGATACTGTAATGCCCTTGTCGGTATTAATTGTTCCATTGATTTTACAGTCATCTCAATTGATCATGTTAATATTTGCAGTCACCTCAATTGATCATGTTAATGAGATTCTTTTGCAGTTGCTTGATTTGTTAAGATCTCTTGCTAATGCCATGATACAAGACTGAATTTCACAGGTGTTGGCCCAACAAAGCTTTTGATGTTACAGTTATTATTTCCATGAGGTCTTGGAATTATGCTGTTTGTGTCAGTAAAGTCCCGGTTTTTATCATTGCTGTGTTGATGTGGCCATAGGTTATTCCATTGTGGGTTATCCCATTCTGGTGTTGCTAAGGCCTCGGAATATTGAAATTGCAGTTAATGAGGACTTTAATATTGTTTTCACA
Organism: Macrobrachium nipponense; assembly: GCF_015104395.2. Lineage (NCBI taxonomy): Eukaryota > Metazoa > Arthropoda > Malacostraca > Decapoda > Palaemonidae > Macrobrachium > Macrobrachium nipponense. The sequence goes on from NC_061097.1 coordinate 32,272,616, forward strand.
GTTTCATTCGCTGGCGTTTATGGTAGTACTATGTAGTAACTATCTTTCTCCCGTTTCTATTGAGAAACCATGGAGTACATTAGGCTAGTAAGGCCAGATGTGTGTGAATTGTGCAAATAACAACAGGTTTTGTAAAGGAAAAGGTTAAACACTTGGTATTTCACAGGGTCACGTCTTATCCTGCAGGATTAGCCCTTGAGTGTCTTGTTTGTTGGTGTCAGTTCAGTTCTCCTTATTGTACCTCTAGCCATAACTTGACACACACAAACTGGGAAGATTCTTAACTGCCAGTGTTTCATTTGTAATTGAGTTATGTGCACCATATATAATATCATATATGCCCCAACAATAAAAATAAAAAAATCCTACCACAGTGCAAGGCTCACTGCCTACTTGACAACTCTGTCCCCCCTCCCCCCCCCCCGGTTTATTTTGATGGATGCTAGACTACTATCACTGTTACTATTAAGGTGTCGCGCCACATATATCTTATCAGATCTCATTACGCTGCATTTACACTTTATCACCTGAGCACCTCTGAATTTATTCATAACTGAAGCTACTTGACCCAGCTACCCTCATTACTGCTGGCATGCGCATTCTTTTACGGTTTCCACGGGCGTTGGGTATCAGTAGATATGATCATCCTCACAAATTTTTGTCAGAGGTAATGGGAACTAAGATCTGATATTTATCAGTGTTTTATTTAGTGGACTCTTGATACTCCTAAATATTTTATTTCTAAAAGCACTGGTGCATGTATTTTTCCCCAAGTTTGAAATGGAAAATAATAAACTGGACAGCAAGAGAGATTTGGATAGTCATTTTTTTGTAGTTTCACGATTTACGAAACGCTTCTGCTTTTATAGAAAGAAAGCAGATACATTTATCTAAGTAAAATTTAAGCCCGGCATTGATCGATCCCCCTGTTGTTAGTGCTAAAATTGTTCCTCGCGCTGTAGGTATTACTCAAGGTTCTTTGCAGCATCCCTTCAGCCACTAACTGCAACCTCTTTCAGCCCTTTAACTGTACCCCCATTCAGATCTTCCATCTTACTTTCTACACACTCCTAACAATTATTTCAACATTATTTTCAGCGTTGAGTGACGTAAATCCCAGTGCTTGGCTTTTAGCCTAAATATCTTATTCAAATTCACATTCTGACATTTGTCAGAGATATTGAAAGGTCAGGCTTCATTTCAGTTAGTAATTTGATTACATGTAAACTTTACCAAATCATGGGTCCTATTGATATAAAAAGTCTTGAAGATTGGTTGCTGTCTAGCTGTTCCATTTCCCCACTGACACAGATACGTGAGCATTTGTCTGAAAAGGGAAGCAATATTTTTTTATTGCATTCTATGTGTCCCTGCATGGCAAGGGTTTATTAACCTAAATAGATTCTTAACTCATGACTCGACTGTTATATCAGTTCATTCTTTGTCATCTTGGTGAGCGAGTGGTCTTGTTTAATTCCCTAAACAAATTGTTGAAAAGGACATTGCTTAGGTCCCCACATTTTGTTTTGGAGTTGGTTCAGCTAAAAGGTAAGTGAAGGATAAGTACCAGTTTTGGTCGTACTGTCAGCTTTGTTTTGTTATAACAGCTGAATTATATTGTGTCTGTTAAGGTAGAATCTGACTGGTGGTGGTTTTTCCATTATTAATGATTGCAATGGTGTTGTTATCAAGTTGAACCTTATCATATGGGATACGCCCACAGTGGCTACAGACATGAAATTCAGGTTTCCAAAAGATATGGTTCATTTGAGAAAGTAACTAAAGGTAATAGGAAGTACAGAGGGAAGAGGTCAGTTATCAGAAAAGAAAAATTAATAAATAAATAAATTGATAAAAATGTGTAAGGAGGAAGGGAGAACTCTTCTTAAAAGTTTCATTGGGTGAAGTTTAGCCTTCAGTTTCTCAGCAACAGTCGGGCTTGCACACACTTATAATGCTTGGATGTCAGCTATCTAAATAACACCTGATTCAATTGTGGGTGATAAATGAAATAAGTCTTCCCTAATTACATTTATTCAATTCTTAACATTCTTACAAAGTTCCACCTTCTTTTCTGGGTAATTGAACAGTATCTCAAGGGCACGTGTAACCTTTATATAATTCCGGTGATTGAACGGAGTCTATCTTAAACAAACACTTGTAACTTTGTAAGTCGATACTTGGACTTAAATCTGTTCTTAGTCACTTGGCACTCGTGAATAACTTGACAAGTTCACAAATCACTATGCAGGCCCGAAGTCTCGCTTCCACACACTCGACACTTCCCTTAACAGTGCCTTGCCTTCTGCTACTTTCTCTCGTATGTTTGATATATTTGGGCTCTTCATCAGATGCCTATTATGAAGATAAGTTTCTCACTTTTTGTCTATAAGGACTTGCTCTTCCATTATTGTTCACATTCTACTTCAATGCATTTCGTTCAACGGTTGTTATTAAGTAGTGAACGTCTTCTTAAAAAGAGGGCACTGGCTAGTTCAAGATTTCCATTAGTCCGTATTTTGGCCTTTGCACTTTGCTCTGCGTTTAATACGATAACCCACAACATGTTAATTAATATCACTTCTTGTCATTTTGACTGTTGCCTCTCCGAGGCTTTCTGTTATTTATGTGTATGCCCTTATTCATATACTATAAAGATATTTAGTTTATTTGTTTACAGATCGCTTCTATTGTAGTCTTGGCCCACTATCCTAGATAAACTAAGGCAGATACATATTATACCTTCGAGGACTCCTATCACGTTTTTATGAAGATCATATAATATTACAAGACAATCATAAGGTAACTTTAAAAAGATAAAGTGAATATAAATACAAATGATACTTGAAGCAAGCTGAATGAAGCATGGTAATGTACGCACTGTAAAAGCAAAACAAATTTTTGCTATCCAAGTTCACATAACTTTTAATTTTGTCCTCCGTCCTATTCTATTTAGGTGGATATCGTTTTACTATTTATGGAAATTGAAATTCAATTAATCATTTTCTTCGTTTACTTCTAGCGATGACGGAAGTCTTGTTTCCTTGTAAATGCTGCGAAGTAGGATGTGGGCTTGATGGATGCCTTCTAAATCTTGTTCTTCTGGAATGTCCTGAAGAATATCCTTGTGTAATTGTATGTGTTAACAAGTGTGTTATGTGTTTAACACTTCTTTTGAAATCATTTGATGTGATTATTATTATATTCCATGTATAACCATTCTGTATGTTCATGGTTCAATACTAAAGCATTATTGGCAACTCGACTAAAAGTGGTAAGAGATTAGTACGTATTGGTTAATCATTCTGTATTTACCGTAACACTAGTTATTAGGTTCTCATTAATTAGATATTCAAGAATTAATATGTTTATCTCACTGAGGTCTTAATTACTACTAAATAGTACAAGTTTTACAAAAAAACATATCAATCTTATGCCTTCTGTATTATTTCATCTAGAAATTTTCTTTTAATCAACATTAGTCATATTTTCCTTCTATGTCATAGTCTTGGGCTGTCATAAACCAACAAGCTCTAAGTCTGGAAAAGTTCATACTTACTCTTCCTGAGAAGTGGAGCCAAACGCTACCCTATGAAACTAAGAAGAGTTCTCCCTTCCCTGCAACAGTCGTGCTTGCACACACTTAATGTGCTTAATAACACCTGATTCAATTGTGGGGGATAAATGAAATATGTTTTGTTCATGAAACTTACCTGTCAGATATATATATAGCTGTATTCTCCGACGTCCGACAGAACTTCAAAACTCCCGGCACACGCAGTGGGCGGCCAGGTGGTTAGTACCCATTCCCGCCGCTGGGAGGCGGATATCAGGAATCATTCCCATTTTCTATTCAGATTTTTCTCTGTCGCCGGTCGGTAAACAACTGTTTACAGACCTCCGCCTAGGATTTTGAAACTTCTTGTGCTAACTTGAGTATTCTGATTGACTTTTGGTTTTGATTTGGCTTGTTGGCTTGGCATACGTGATAGTGGATTTGATTTGGATTTGGCTTTGACTTTTCTTTGATTACGATGTCTGGATCTAGCTCTGCTAGCTTCAGGGTGTGTAAGGTGCATGAATGTAAGGTGAGGTTGCCGAAAGCTTCGGTAGACCCTCATTCAGTGTGCTCGAAATGTCGTAGTCATGTATGTATGTTGAATGATAGATGCATCGAGTGTGAGCAATTGACTGAAATTGAATGGAAGGCATATGATTCTTACGTGAGAAAGTTTGAGCGTGATAGAATCAGGAGGTCTTCCTCTAGGAGTGCTTCTGTGAGTAGAAGTCAAGGTAGAATTGTATCTCCATTAAATCCTCCTGTAGATGTAATTCAACCTGATCCTGTTGTATTGCCTCCGAACAATCAGGAAGTGTCTGCAGAAGGAAGCGTATTATTTACGATCATGGAGTCGATTCGCGCCTTGGAATCTAAAGTGATTGCTCTACAGTCAAATGTGAATTGTGATAAAAGTGTTAGTGCATCTAGTGTTGTGGAAGGGGGGTCAGATCGGTCCCATAATGCCTCTAGGCCTAGGCCCCTGCCGGACTCCCAGGCCTTAGGGAGAGGGCAAGCCGAAAGCCGAAGGAGGGTTACGGGATCTAATGACCGGTCTGACGTCCCTTCGGCAGAAACTGAGGACGAATCTCAGGCTGCCGGTGTTCGTGCAGCGGGCACGAATACTTAAAGAGTGCTTCTCTTCTTCCGAGACTTCCTCTCCTCGCCGAGGTTTGGACGCCTCGGAAGACCTCTCAGGGGGAGAGCGGCAGGGGAAGCGCAAGGTGGTCGCACAAGCGGCCGTCGCCCTTGTCGCCCTCTTAAGAGAGGTTTCAGAGAAAAGGACGCTTCACGTCCTTCTGACCATTACGTAGATTCGTCACCTGAAGATTTTGAAGCTTTTCCGCCACAGAAAAGGAACAAGACTTCATCAGGGGAGGACTCTTTCGAGCGTCAAAGTCGCTCTAAGCATGTTCCTGAGTTGAAGGAAAGGGCATCCCCTCGCACAGGATGAGTCCTTCTCCTGATCGAGAACTTTCCCCTTCAAGGAAAATGCTTTGGGAAATGCAGAGACAGTTAGCCTCCTTTTTTGAGAGAAAGGAGGCAGAAACTAGTCATCGAAGGAAGGATAGGTGGCTGCCTGTTAAGAGGACTAGGCAGTCCCCGGCTCCTACTCCGCGTTTTTCGGCCTTTGAGTCTCCTCCTAGTAGCCGACGCATTAGAGAACGTGATTACGTTCCTCATGAAAGGGCGTCTAGGAGAGACGAATTTGACAGAGACGTGAGTTGTCGCACAGGCGGCCGGCGTCTTTGTCAAAAGGCCGAGAACGCTCAAGGATCAATATCGGAAGTTCAAGCTTTGCATGTTGATGATCACGCTCGGCGTCTTAAGCAACGAAGCGCTTACCAGGACGCTCGAGAAGACGCTTTTCAAGACGCGCGGAACGCTCGCCAAGACGCTCCAACTGACGCTGTTCCAGGACGCAACGGGCGTTCCTATCGACCATCATTGACGCTCAGCGTCCTACACATCATGACGCTCAGCAAGACGCTCGAGCTGACGCTGTTCAGGACGCACGGCGTCCTACACATCATGACGCTCAGCAAGACGCTCGAGCTGACGCTGTTCAGGACGCACTGCGTCCTACACATCAGGACGCTCTGCAGGACGCTTCTCAGAACGCGCGGCGCCTTGCATATCGGGACGCTTTCCAGGACGATCAACAGTTGAGTCCGAAACGTCAGGATGTTTCTCATGTTAAAGTGTCGAAGTCATCGCGATCTTTGAAGGGCGCTGATGACCGAGAGAAGGATTCGTCTAGTGATCGCTGCCCTACTGATGATGACGAACCAAATGCGTCAGCGTCGTCAGACTATAAGACGTTGACGGATTTACTTAAGAAATTGTTCCCAGATAATTTTCAAGCGCCCGTTCCTTGCTCTCCACCTTCACAATTTGCCTCATCGAAGGCCAGGAAGGCCCCTGGCTTCGTTAAGATGGCCACTTCGCTCTCTGCGAAGAGAGCGTTTAAGAGAGTCCAGGATTGGATGGATTCAAGGAAGGTTAAAGGGAAGACTTCGTTTGCACTTCCTCCATCTAGACTGAAAGGGAGAGCTGGGATCTGGTACGAAACAGGAGAAGAAGCAGGATTGAAAGCACCGTCTTCTTCTCAAGGAGATTTCGCCAATTTGGTGGACGCTCCAAGGAGGTCTTATTTGTCATCGGCTAAGGTTTCCTGGACAATGACGGAGACTGATCATCACCTCAAGGGGTTATTTAAGACGCTAGAGGTGTTTAACTTTTTAGATTGGTGCCTCGGGGCTTTGGATGTACAATCGAGGAGTCAAGACTCGATTTCGCTGGAAGAGCTTTCGAGTGTATTAGCTTGTATGGATAGAGTAGTAAGGGATGGCTCTGATGAGTTAGCATCTCATTTTGCTACAGGTCTGCTAAAGAAGAGAGCTCTCTATTGTAGCTTTGCGGCGAAAGCAGTTTCTCCCGCTCAGAAAGCGGAGTTATTATTCGCCCCCTTCTCTACGCACCTATTTCCGCAGTCCATGATTAAGGATCTGTCGGTAAACTTGCAAGAAAAAGCAACAAGGGACCTCTTGACTCAATCTTCCAGACGGCCTACTCCTCAGGCTTCTACTTCAACAGCTCCAGCACCCAAGAAGAAATTTAAGCCCTTTCGTGGAGCACCTTCCTCTAGAGGTTCTTCGAGAGGAAGGGGGTCCTTCAGAGGTAAGATCTCTTCTATCAAGAAGAAAAAAAAAATTGACGTTTCTGCCCTTCAGGCACCTGTAGGTGCGAGACTCACCTTATTTGCTCAGGCATGGAGGACGATAGGGGCGGACACCTGGACCCTAGATGTGATCGAGAGAGGATACAAGATCCCTTTCCTCTCTGCGCCTCCTTTGAGCACGAAGCCGATAGACCTGTCGCCCGCATACCAGTCAGAGAAGCAACAGATCTTACTCGACCTTCTAGATCAAATGTTGGAAAAGAAGGCCGTAGAGGAAGTCCTGATGCTGGATTCCCCAGGCTTCTACAATAGGTTATTCCTGGTTCCGAAGCAGTCTGGGGGATGGAGACCTGTCCTAGACGTCAGCAGACTGAACATTTTTGTAAAGAAAGAAAAATTCAGGATGGAAACTTCTCAGTCTGTGCTAGGGGCCTTAAGACTAGGGGATTGGATGGTGTCATTGGACCTTCAAGACGCTTATTTCCACGTCCCGATCCATCCCCAATCAAGGAAGTTCCTGAGGTTCGTTTTAAAAGGGCAGGTCTTCCAGTTCAGGGCTCTGTGCTTCGGTCTGAGTACGGCGCCGATGGTGTTTACTTTCCTCATGCGGAATGTGGCGAAATGGCTTCACCTATCGAAGATAAGAGTCTCGCTCTACCTGGACGACTGGCTAATCAAGTCGCCTTCGAAGTCAAGGTGCCTGGAGGACCTTCAGACGACATTACAGCTGACGAAGGCACTGGGCCTTATAGTAAATTACGAGAAGTCCCATCTGATCCCCACGCAGTCCATCGTGTATCTGGGGATTCAGATGGATTCAGCGGCTTTTCAAGCTTTTCCATCAAAGGAACGTCAGCAGAAATGCTTAGAGAAAGTGTCAGCCTTCTTAGGGAAAGAAACATGCTCGGCGAAGGAATGGATGAGTCTGCTGGGAACCATTTCTTCGCTGGAGAAGTTTGTTTCCCTGGGGAGGTTGCACCTCAGGCCACTCCAGTTTTTTATGGCAGAAAACTGGAAAGACAAGAATCTAGACTCGACTTTGATTATCTCAAAAGCGGTCAAGGATCATCTGAAGTGGTGGCAAGATCCGACCAAACTTTCGGAAGGGATGTCCCTCAAGCTTTTGAGCCCCGACCTAGTGTTGTTCTCAGACGCCTCCATGGTGGGCTGGGGAGCAACACTAGGAAAGGAGGAAGTGTCAGGCCTCTGGAGAGGGGAACAGAGGTCCTGGCACATAAACTTAAAAGAATTGGAGGCTATTCGGTTGGCTCTTCAGTTCTTCAAAGAACGATTGGTGGGCCGAGTTGTCCAGATCAACTCGGACAACACTACGGCTCTCGCTTACATAAAGAAGCAGGGGGGGACACACTCTCGATCACTGTTCGTGATAGCGAGAGACATCCTTCTATGGGCGAAAGCTCGAAACATAGTGATCCTGACAAGGTTCATTTCAGGAATTCAAAATGTTCGAGCGGATCTTTTAAGCCGTCGACATCAGTTGCTTCCCACAGAATGGACCCTACATCTAGAAGTTTGTCAAGAGCTATGGAAGTTGTGGGGACGGCCGCTAGTCGACCTCTTCGCAACCTCGAAAACGAAGAGGCTTCCGATTTATTGCTCTCCAGTTCTCGACCCGGAAGCAATAGCGGTAGATGCCATCCTATGGGACTGGACGGGGATGGATGTGTACGCCTTTCCCCCGTTCAAACTCTTAGGAGAGGTAACAAGGAAGTTTGCGGCGTCGCCAGGAGCGAGAATGACTCTGATCGCCCCCTTTTGGCCCTCAAGCGATTGGTTCACGGAGGTCATGTCTCTTCTGGTAGACTTCCCGCGAACCCTGCCAGAGAGAGTCGATCTTCTCAAACAGCCCCACTTCGAGAGGTACCACGGAAACCTCTCCGCTCTGAGTCTGACTGCGTTCAGACTATCAAGAAGTTGGCCAGAGCGAGAGGTTTTTCAAGATCAGTGGCAGAGGCTATTGCCAATGCGGAAGAAGACTTCCTCTCTCGAGCAGTTTATCAGTCGAAGTGGGCTGTCTTCAGGAGATGGTGTAGGAAGAAAGGTATTTCCTCCTCCACGACCTCTGTGAACCAAATCGCTGAGTTTCTCCTGCATTTGAGAAATGTGGACAAACTAGCAGTGCCCACAATAAAAGGATACAAGAGTATGCTGTCAGCTGTCTTCCGCCACAGAGGATTAGATCTGACAAATGATAAAGATCTTCACGATCTGTTGAGATCGTTTGAGACAACCAAAGTACTACAACCGAAGGTTCCATCATGGAACCTTGATGTAGTTCTAAGGTTCTTGATGTCGGCTCCCTTTGAACCTCTGCATGCTGCCTCATTGAGAGACACTACTAGAAAGGCGATTTTCCTAACTGCTCTTGCCACGGCAAAGAGGGTTAGTGAAATTCAGGCAATTAGTAAAGATGTGGGTTTCAGAGGACACAGTGCAGTGTGCTCCTTGGATCCTAATTTCTTAGCGAAGAATGAGAACCCATCTAACCCCTGGCCAAAAACCTTTGAAATCAAGGGGTTAACAGAGTTCATCGGACAAGAGCCAGAGAGAGTCCTGTGCCCTGTCAGGGCTCTCAAATTTTACATGCAAAAGACCAAAGATTGTCGGGGTCCTTCTGAGAACTTATGGTGTTCTGTTAAGAGACCCGACTTTCCTATGTCGAAGAATGCACTGGCATTCTTTTTACGAAGCACCATCAGGGAGGCCCATGCGTCCTGCTCGGATGGTGATATGAAGCTTTTGAAAATAAAAGCCCATGAAGTGAGAGCTGTTGCGACTTCAATGGCATTTCGAAAGAATATGGCACTTAATGATATCATTAGCGCTACTTTTTGGCGAAGCAACTCTGTGTTTGCTTCACATTACCTGCGGGATGTGAAGACGGCATATGAGAACTGCGAGTCGCTAGGACCATACATATCCGCCTCCCAGCGGCGGGATTGGGTACTAACCACCTGGCCGCCCACTGCGTGTGCCGGGAGTTTTGAAGTTCTGTCGGACGTCGGAGAATACAGCTATATATATATCTGCCAGGTAAGTATGAACAAACTTTATTGTATCATAACAATAACATTTTCCCTAATTGCATTGATTCTATTCTTAAAATTATAACTTATAAAGTTCCACCTTATTCAATTCTGGGTAATTGAACCGAGTCTATCTCAAGAGGCACTTGTAACCTTTATATAATTCCAGTGATTGAACGGAGTATCTTAAACACTTGTAACTTTGTAAGTCGATACTTGTATTAGGGCTTGTGCCTTGTATGATAAGGCGCCCTATGAGGTAATGTTAGACTAGCGATAATCTATACGCTAAGTCGGTTGGTATTGCACTTCCATCTTCAATGGAGTGTCTGGGGTTTTGTAGATCACTTACGAAGTCGGTATTATCTTTACGACGATGTGTTAAACTCATGGTTCGGTGAGGTTCTTGTAGAAAACACAAGGTATAAAAATAGTATATTCTTCTGAAGTTTTACATGATGAAGATCAGGTATGATCGTATAAGTCTTCTATGACGATAGCTTGATCGCTTCTGCCAATGATGATGGCTAATCCTATTCCTCTACATGATAAAGCTTAGGTAAAGAGGTACAGGTCTTCTAATGACGATAGCTAACTCTGTTCTGCCCGTCTACCATCTCTGTTACAAGTTATGAAGGAACAGACAGTAGTTCGAACATATGAACATACTATCAGATGACAGTTTCATACGAACACACAATCGAATGAGACACGCTACAGATCACGTAGGCCGTTTGAATAATAGGTCGGGGTAGTTGTCTCAAGCAGGGAGCTTGGACTAATGTTTATAAACAATTGAATGACTACAGGTGACGGCATGTTATCTTAGCTTACATACTTATTGTATACGTCATCTTTAGCGTCTCTAGTCTGATCACATTCCTGCAAGCAATCTGGTTGACCTCTTTAGTTTTAGACTTTTATATATATGGACTAACATTCCATATTTTTATTATGTAAACACTTACATTAGCTCGGTCAGCTACCAAAACCAACTACTGAATATTACTCAAACTTGACTTGCATTTGACTTATAGGAGTGTGATACAGACACTATGTGAATATATATATATATAAGTAAATAAAAATTCATGGTGTACATGAATTGATTCAAGTAATAAAATATAAAACAATGATATTGGTAAATAATAGTGATCACATGATATATAATGATACAGTTTTTCACTTCATCTCTTTAAGATACTTATGCTACAGAAAATACTAATGTACTCTGATAATTGCATAGAATGAAGATTAACATGATAAAAATCATATTTTAACTGATAAAAAATTTCATATATGAATTGATAAAGTTATTAATGTTTATGCTGATTGATTCGTTGATTTTTATGCTAAATGTTATATATCTGATTCATTAATTCATATATTAACTCATAAATAACTGCAGATAATGGTAAGATATAAGGTAACAGATTGATTATAGGCTACCTGATTTGTTTATACATATGTATATGGATTCATATAATTATGATTAATATATGTGCAGTTTAAATAGATTCCTATTGCGTACACGCAAAGATATATTTCGATTCTGTTATTTATGATCATTTATATATAGATTCCTAGTGCGTACACGCAAAAAATATATTTCGATTCTGTTATTTATGATCAATTATATATAGGATGCATGATACTTTATATATATAGGATACATGACCGAGGTTATACTACTTCACTTTTAACTAGCTTTCGAACAACATTTCGTCCATTACACAGTTCCAGACAACCACCTTTAGCCAATTGAAACGGCCTTTTTCAATGGTTAAAACAAGGGGAAAATTTGCCTGGGCGGGTCCAACGTTCTATTTTGCGCTCATACTTATTCTCTGCATCCTAAGCTACACGATTACGTTCGCGATGAATAGATCATCCCAGCACGAGTCCTTCGCCAGCAAAGTAGAGTTGAATATCCTTCGGGTCGTAATTGTCGGAAGTATGTCCCTTTTTGTAGTCGAATTCCGACAGCCGCTGGAGCGTTCCGCATGAAAACGAGATTAACGACGAGATACGGTGTCGGTCGAAGAAGTCCATGAAATTCCTTTCACATTGTAGGCGGTTGTTACTTGACTGTAGTCGTCCGCTGCGACGAACGATTTTTTGAAGTTGCGATGTGAAACTCTCGTACTGCAGGATACTGTAACCAGGTTCCATTAATCAGCCTGCAAGTGAAATTATACTTGTCACAAGGGCAAAGTAAATTCAGACAACATCCAAATACAGGGGAGGGGAGAGAGCCATTTAGACCAGACTTAACCCACATGAATTCGCTGATATTTCGGAATTCAAAAGAGTCCGCTGTACAAACTTTTTTATCCATGGCATTAACAATGAGTGAACCTATCCAGGTCTATGATGACTTGTAAAAATATCCATAATTATAAAAAATAAATAGATATCATTACGAATCTCAAAGAAAATTCGATATTACTGGTAGTAAGTTACTAGACAAAGAAGTGGAAAACGGAGCTAATTGTAAGATTGCCAGGCAACAAAAGAGTCAAAGAGAAGATTAATCATGATTCTATGTGCCCTAACAAAAGTTTCATATTCAATTTTCTCGTGCGCATCTTCTGAGGTTAACTATTAAAACATTATTAATAGGTAGGAGATGCAACGAAAAACCCACTATGTAACTAATTTCTATATAAACTTTGGGTTTTTCAAGAAAATGTGACATTTTCCCATGAATGTTTTACTTGAATTGTAATAGGCTAATGTTGCAAGTAAATATTTCATATATACATATCTTGATACTTCTAAATGTCTATGAGGTTCAGAAAAAAAAAAAATTTATTCATTTTGTTGTTATAGAAATTCTATTTGCTTATATTGTTCATTAATTTTAAAATGATTACAAGTCCTTAACTAATTGCATTACACACACGGATAAGAATATGTTATGTGGCCTGTCATGTGACCTATGAACCACATGTGAAGTTCATGAACTAAGCATTCCTTTCTCCAGTCAATCTGCTTTTGCAAGCAGAGACGACACACAGATGAAGCCTGTGTAAGCAGATTATTGAGGTTAAAAGGAACAAATGCTGATACGGCAATGATGACGTCGTCACTTGGCAGGAGATTGCTCTCAGCCAGCTAAGAGTTACGTTACTTGCTGTAAGAGATACGACTTTAGTATTTTCAAATGATATTTTAGTGTTTTAATTCTCCACCCGCATGAGAAGAATGTCTGAAAAAAAAAAAAAAAACAACAGTACCAAAATTGAACAATATATTAGTTTCATGTTGGCATTATGTTAAATAAATATTCCTTATTCAAACTATATGAAAAAGGTTTCCATACAAATTCTATATATATTATTAGCCCTGTATAAGATTCATATAGGATTATTCCATAGATAACATTTTCACTTCTAGACTTCCTGACTTTAAAATCTCTTTTATTTTATTTTATTTATTTATTATTTTATTTTATTTATTTATTTATTTAATTTCTTTTTTTTTTTTTTTTTTTTTTTTTTTTTTTTTTTTTTTTTTTTTTTTTTTTTTTTTTTTTTTTTCATTGACTACGAATATAAATCACCGGGACAGACAATATGTCAGTAGGTTTTGATATGTGTTTGAACTTTTAGCTTATTTGTCATTACTAAAGCGTTAAGTTAGAGTTCAAATCTTTACGCATATATATTTGGATATTTAATGGTTACGTTTTGCTTATTGATATTATCGTGATTCCTTTTTTATTATAATTTGTAACCCTTCCGACTTCTTACGGAGTGTATTATATTGACTCCACTTGTATCCATATTTATTCTATTTTTTTATATTTATTTATTTATATATATATATATTTGATAAATTAATGGTTGGCTTGAATATGTGGAAAAGTGTTCTAGCGGCGTACCGTAGAAGGCTACTTGCGGCATCAATTCTATAGATACAAGATATATATGATAAAGGTATTTTAAAACCGCGAGAACCGCTATAATCCGGTTGGATCCAATATCACTAGTTGTAACTCGTAAGACATTGACACTTCCTATTTAATTATCCGATATTCTACCAAACCGATTGACTCTGGGTGATAAAATATATTATTGGTTTTCTTAATGGAAAGGAATTCACACCACGTGTTAAGGAGATTATTATTGATTTACACCACCCGAGTCACAGATTATTATGTGTTGAATTCCATATTTACTGATTTAGCACTCATAAATATTCGTAACGCACTCAATTGCGGTGTTTGTTTTTAGTGCTATTAATTCTATATAACGTGTCAAGGAACTATTAACACTAAGAAGTGTTTATTCCCTCTGTCAGACTCGTAATTCTGTTAATAATTCTACGTATATTCTTTCAAGGATTGATTTGGCACAGGATAGGCCCTTAACTGACAGGTGTCTTAGTGTGTCCCTTGTTTTCATGACACGTGTTACAATCAGTTATGTGCTTTTTATATCTGTAAGCATTGTAGGCCAGTAAAATAGTGATTTGGCTTTCTGTGACATAGTATGGAACCCTGGATGACGGAATGCAACCAGTTTATGACGATTGGTATGAAAGAGATTATTACTACTACCTGGTCGTTAGTCCTCTGCGGTGTTCTTCGGGTTTTCCTCGTCACAGACCTACATATAACATTACATTTGATTACATTATTCTGATACACATACTATAAATATACTTTTGCTTTAGGGTTTCTGCTCGAAGTGTTTATTGTTTTTTTCCTAGCCACTGACCCTGTTTCCGTTTCGAAGTGTTTATTGTTTGGTGTTTATTGCTGCTGACTCTGTTTCCGTTCGAAGTGTTTATTGTTTGGGTTATGTCTGTTGACGCTTGCTTTGTTCAGTTTGTAACAGTTCTGCGCTCCAACCCAGATATTCAATGCTCGCGATCTCTTGGTTTAAGGAATTTTCTTGTTTAGATACAGTTTTAACAATAGGCACGGATATTTCTATATTTTTTAGTCTAATTAATGGTTCTTTGCAGTATGGTGCGGGATTGCGGGATAATGCGTCAGCTATGATAATTGCTTTCCCAGGTAGATATCTTATCTTGGCTCCAAAGACCTGAATGATCATTTGTCACAGAGTTCCCTTTGGACTGTGATTAAAGCCTTTGAAAAACTCGGTAAAGGACTCATGTTCAGTAAGGACTTTATCAGGATCAGGCCATGATTATGAACTTAAAATGTACTAGTGTTAAAGATACCTAGCCCTTCCTTGCCTATTACTGCATATTTACTTTCAGAGGGCTTTAGTTTACGTGAATAAAAAGCTATAGGGAAGAACTGTTTATCATATTACTGAAGTAGTATCCCTCTTACCCCTTGGTCTGAGGCGTCTGTTGCAATAAAAAAAAAATTCCTTATTTAAATCAGGGATTTTTAAGTTAGGTAAGCTGCATTATTCCGCTTTTAAGATATCGAACGCCTGTTGATGCTTTTTAGACCATAATCAATCTACGCTCTTCTTCGTAAGAGCTGTTAAAGGAGCTGTCATGATTGAAGAGTTACATATTTACATACGATTGTAATACCCACTACAGCGCAAAAGTGCTGTATCCCCCTTTTACGTTAATAAGTACCGGAAAGTTATGAATAGCCGACACCTTACCATGGACTACTTTTAAGACCTTGACCAGACACATAAAACCTAGATAAACATGTTCGGTTTTTAAAAAACTCACATTTAGATATTTTACTCTGAGATTATTTGTCTTTGTCTCTGTAGCACTAGCTCTACTTTATGTGAATGTACTTCTAAGGTATTAGAAAAGATTACAAGATCATCCATATAGGCATGTAGGGTATCCCCTAAAAATCTCCAAACACTATATTGTAATTGGGGTGCAACGTAAGCCGGAGGCATACGTAAAAATTGATAATGTCCCCTGAGTGTGCTGGAAAAAAAAACGGTGTATGAGGTACAATCACTTAGGTAATGGTATCAGGTAAAAGCCTTTAAGTAAGTCCAAGTTGGTGAAAAAAATTTATTCTAACCTAACAGAGATAAGATGTCGTCGGTGCATCGCCACTGGAAACTATCGGAAGTCGTTTCCTTGTTTAAGCGACAGAAATCTACGCAGATACGCCAAGTCCGATCTTTTATGGCATGACGTTTGAGGGAAAAATTATATGGGCTTATTTGATTTCCTAATGACTCCTATTACTAACATTTTTCAACTTCGTCATTTATCTCTATTTTGAAATTTCATTGAAAGTCTACACGAAGGTACGTATATAGCTTAATGTTTGTCCTTAGACCGTATTTTGTGTTAAATTACATCCGTTTTTTCCCAGAGATCACTCGCTAGTGGAGAAACTTCCTGGTATTCAGATAAAAGATAAAAAAAAAATTCTGCTGAATCACCTCTGCTTGAATGACTTTACGGATATTACTTTAGATAGATTATCAGAGAGATTCATCCACGACTGGTTGGGCGTGATTAAAAATTAGCAACAATAAAAAATGCGATATTTATAACTTCCGTATCCACGATATGTATACTTTTAGGGCTTTGTTCGCGGAAATCGTTATATTTCAGAGTGTCGGGAAGGATTAAAATTTCATTTCCCAGCAAAGTCTTTTTACACGCACTAAGACATTCGAGGGTGCATGCTTCTCGAGATTTTTGCGTGTAAAGTGCGACTGTGGTTGTGGGAGAATTCTGTTGGGTCATTTGAACAATGTTACGATTTATGAGACAAATGTATAGTTCCTTTATATAAGTTATTATTTGATTAACTGTCTCATTTTTGTTCAAACGGATTTTAATATGTTTGAAGGTTTATAGGATTTTCCTTTGATAAACACGCCTTATTTTGCAGGATGTAAGATAATATTTTGTATACCCCTAGATGGATCTTACAATTACACTACATACAGATCAACGTTTTTTATCTGTAAACGCTCGCTTATCCGGACTTCTCATTAGGGAAGTTCGAACAACAGACGGTGAGTCCGTAAATACTGGTAATTAATTGTACTAAAGGAATAAATAAGATATTCTAATTTTTACGGCGCGTACAGTCGGGCTTAATCCACCAGTATTTATTATAAACTTAATGTATTAAAATTACTAGAACCTGCTCTGATTACTTGATACTGTCGTGTGATGCATAGGAAAAATCCTTTTTAGTTCAAAAAGATATCGGTATGTATGAACCAACATCGCTTTTCCCCACTGTGCTAGAGTCGCTTATTGTGTGGAATTTGCTTCGCTTTGAAAACTCGGCAGATTTAACTAACCTTGACCGCTTGACTAGGTGACACAGTCACCGAGTTTGCTTGTTTGATTCTGAACGGGCTACTGTTTCTATTTCTTTTTGTAATAATTAGGATCCTTCTCTTTATTACCATCGGCAACGTATTGTGTGTTTTTAGCATTATGTTGCTGGTTACGTATAAAGCAATGAATGACGAACTATTAGGAACTGAGCGATTACTAATAAGACAAGTTATCACTACTGCATACAATATTAACTGTTTGTACTTCATTCTTTGCTAAAATTTGAAATAGTGAGGGGTCCTGGTCAGCGCATTTAGCCTGATGAAAGTTTTTTACAGACATGTTATTCCTTGCAATCCAGCCATATTTTTAAAGTTGAGTTGAGTCATTGAGGTTCGATATTTTATATAACTCAAAAAAACTCAAGGCTAAAACTGCGATCGGGACTTTGCAAAGGAGCATTTATTGTCATGACCCGAAATAGTGTTACCTCTAATTTATATAGATTTGTACGGGTGTTCCACTTGTTTTTTGTGTGTTTCTAATCACTACGGTGCTTAACGACCCTATCCATGCATCTGTATAAATACAGACGTCCACTGCGTAAACGCATATTCACTGTTTAATATGATTTGTTACGTAAGGGATTAATAATCACCCAAAATGATAAAATTAACATAGTATATGATTATGATATTTCAGTAGAACTTCTGGAAACAGACACTCAAAGATAAAAAAACTCGCAGTAGCGAAATCTCAATGATGTAGATAATTTCTGTAAAAAAGTAAGATTAAGAATGTCTCGTAACTTCAGCCACAGGAATAACGAAATTCGACCTGTAAAGGAAACACTCAAAGTTACTCCAAATGAATAAAAAATTGTACTTAGCTTGCTTTTGTGGGAAGTCACGGTGTTCCGATAACGACACACGGCCTTGGTCCTCCTTCTCTATTTAGCGGATGACCTGGTTTGGCTTCAGTTTCCCCCGTGCGCGTTGTTTCGATGATTCGAGCCTGAAAAGATCCGCTGCTGCAGATGCGTTCGGTTTGTTTCTTGCAGTGCCGGAAACGCTCACTAACGATGTTTTCTTGAATGATTCTAATGAGAGACGAAGCTTGCGTTGTCGTAGGAAAAAGGACACGTCGGTTTTGTTTCTTGAAGTTATTCACTAATGATGATACTAAGTTGCTTGAAGAATCTCTTGCTTTCGTCGTTGTTAAAGAGTTCTTGTTGTTTTCTGAAGTTGCTCACTGATACTATGTTGCTTGAAGAATCTGCTGCTTCCGTTGTCGTTGACTTCTTATGATACATGATTTATTATTCTGGTTTTTCTTCGTAGGACGTTGTAGAGTTCTTCTGGTACGCTGGCCACCAAATATTAGGGCTTGTGCCTTGTATGATAAGGCGCCCTATGAGGTAATGTTAGACTAGCGATAATCTATACGCTAAGTCGGTTGGTATTGCACTTCCATCTTCAATGGAGTGTCTGGGGTTTTGTAGATCACTTACGAAGTCGGTATTATCTTTACGACGATGTGTTAAACTCATGGTTCGGTGAGGTTCTTGTAGAAAACACAAGGTATAAAAATAGTATATTCTTCTGAAGTTTTACATGATGAAGATCAGGTATGATCGTATAAGTCTTCTATGACGATAGCTTGATCGCTTCTGCCAATGATGATGGCTAATCCTATTCCTCTACATGATAAAGTTATGAAGGAACAGACAGTAGTTCGAACATATGAACATACTATCAGATGACATAGTTTCATACGAACACACAATCGAATGAGACACGCTACAGATCACGTAGGCCGTTTGAATAATAGGTCGGGGTAGTTGTCTCAAGCAGGGAGCTTGGACTAATGTTTATAAACAATTGAATGACTACAGGTGACGGCATGTTATCTTAGCTTACATACTTATTGTATACGTCATCTTTAGCGTCTCTAGTCTGATCACATTCCTGCAAGCAATCTGGTTGACCTCTTTAGTTTTAGACTTTTATATATATGGACTAACATTCCATATTTTTATTATGTAAACACTTACACTTGGACTTGAATTTGTTCTTAGTCACTTGGCACTTGTGAATAATTCTGCAAGTTCACAATTCACTTTGGATGGCTGCAGTCTCACTTCCATACTCTGACACTTCCCTCACCAGTGCCTCGCCTTCTGCTATTCTCTCTCTCGTGTGATCGGTATATATGGGCTCTTCATTAGATGCCTGTTATTGATATGTCTTCATGTTTCGTCTATAAGGGCTCGCTTTTCCATTATTGTTCACGTTCTACTTTTAGTGTGTTTCATTCAACGGTTGTTATTAAGTACTGAATGTCTTCTTAATAGAGGTCACTGGCGAGTCTGTTATTTATCAATTATTCTCTGTATGCCCTTATTCATATATTAAGATTTTAGTTTATTCGATTACCAATCGCTTCTATTATTAATGTAAGTACATTTTAGAATACAAGGGAAGTTGCTCTAGGGTAGTAATGCATTGCACTTTCATTTGAACTAAGAGGTTCTACTTGCACAATGTCTGCAGGAGATTGTTGCATGGTTCAGTGGTGTGAGGAATAAATGACCTCTGTCGCTGACAAGTTTGACAGTGTACACCACACATTTTAACTCTTATTTCTGTAAGAAAATGGTTTAACCTTAGTTTTGTAATTCTGAGATTCCACTCAATAGAATTCTTTTGATGTTTTGTATCTTTAGCAATAGCAACAGCTCAATCTCATAAATTAATTGATCTTTTAGGTGACAAGAAATCGACAGGAGATAACTCTGCATCGAAGAAGGGAATGACAAAAGTTTCCAAAAAGAAAGTAACTCAAGATTGGAAGAAAGTTCCCCCACCTACCAGTTACACTCACCCAGAGTTGATAACGTCGTTGAAAGGCCACACAGGCAATATTACGAGCGGAAGTTATTCTGCTAACGGCAAGCACTTTATCTCTGCAGCGGACGGTAAGTTCTTTTTTTATTTGTTGCAGTTGAAGTTTGTAGAATGGCAACATTGTACACGTGGCTCAGTGCAATGTAGGCTTTACTTAAGGTTCTTTGCAGCATCCCTTTGTCCCCCAGCTGCATTCCCTTTCATTCCTTTTACTACACCCCCACTCATATTCTCTTTCTTCCATCATACTTTCCACCCTCTCCTAAAAGTTCTTCCAACTTTATTTTTTTAGTACCAAATGACCTCATGGGTCACAGCACTTGTTATTTGGCCCAATTTTTATATTCCAATTCCCAGACATTACATACTGTTTATGATTTCATGTTCTCTGCTACTGGAGTCATTTGTACAAGAGTTGCTGTGTACATATACGTATGTTGTTCTGGTTTATTGGTGTTTTGCTGAAATCCATTGATACAAGATATTAAAGATAAGACAATCTTTTCACTGACCTATATTGGGTGGTTTAAGCTGCCCAAGTGCTAAACCAGTGTTGCTGATAAGAAATCTCCTCCTCCTCCCCAAATACCTATGTGACGGAAGTAGGCGGAACACTTGGAAGTGTAGACTTAGATATTGTAAAACTCTTGCACCATTGTACCTTGAGAAGGTCTACTTTCTTCGTACAGTAGATAATTTTTTTTTTTTTTTCCAATATTTGAAATGGTATTTTGATACAGCAATATTTTCCATGGTGGAACAGTGTTTCCCTTCTTTCCACTGATATACATGGTTTTAAGCACAAAAGGTTAAAAACTTGATCAGATTCATAAATAATATTGAATATAGTACCTTTTTATTTGTTTGCAGTCATCATTCTTCCTTTGTGCATGGCAGACTGTTTAACTTTGATTTATGATTTCTTAAAATTAAATTCTAAGAATTTTTTTATGTACCATATATAAACTTACACCTAATGTAGCACTGTAATCCTCTATATTAGTCTTGTACAGAGTGAAACTTTTTGGTGATCCATTTTACTCAAACCTTCTCTGAGTGTAACTTAATTTATTAATTTTATTTAGCCAGTGAATTACTCATGCCTTCATGATAGCATCCAGTAAGATACAGGTGCCTTCTCACAGTTCCAGTATCTCATTTGCTGGACATCTTCCTTCAACCATTCTCAGATTTTATGAACCACTAAACTGATCTTAACATCTGGAGTTGCTGTTCGTGCTAGGGAGTTGCTAAATTCTCTTTTCACTAAGTTGTCTTAACTACTATTAACTGTGCTCATAACAATTCTCATCTCATTTTGAATTAGTACCTTAGTCCATCCATATTAATTTCTACAAATAAGTCATGGACTTTTTAAACTCCATCATTGGGATGCTTGTAATTATTGCATCTTGATTTAAACTTCTGTTTGTCTCCTTCAACTCAGTCACTTGATCCTTTTTTCATCACTTCATTAATCTTTTTCTTTACACATTTACACTCAATTTTTATTCTCTAAACCAGTGTTGTGTTGTCCAAACATTTTCGCCTATTGTACCCTGCATTACCACCTCCTGTTACGTACCCCACCCTCCCCCACCATGTCTGACCAAACTCGTTTTATTTAGGGTAATCGTGCAAATAGTATATTCATTATGAAGAGTGCATTATAGGAGTGCTGGTCAATAAATTCAAATTTATTACACAAATAAAAATTATTTAATAACAAAATGCTTGAAAATTTCCACACCGTTCAGTTGACCTGCATCGTGAATTTTCACAATCATACTTTATTGTATATATCACTGGCTTTGGCATGATTAACTTGACAGTAGCACTAATTAATAGCTACCTTCCTTTGGTAGAAAAACTAACTTCTGTGAAAGGAGTACTATAGTCCATTTGAACCCATCTTGTTTACTAGGTAATGTTTACATGTTTGGGCAGTAGTCTTATTATCAATCATGTACCCAATTGTATGATGCCAAAGTAACTACAGTTTTGTGGGTGTCTTGGAATAAAGTTATGAGTCTTGCTGCTTGTAATACAGCTGTAATTCTAATGATTTTTCCTAACTGTATTTTTTGTCATGAAGCCTAGCCTTTTTTTTTTTTTTTTTTTTTTTTTTTTTTTTTTTTTTTTTATCTGATACTATGGGAAAATAGGTACAATTTTGTCCCTGGTAAACCATTACCTATAAAACTTTTAGGAAATTCTAAATAGCAAAGTTCATCGCCAATCTGATTGGCCAAAAGTGTCCTAGCGGTCAGTTAGACTATTTTCTATATTTCATAACATCCAATCATTCCTATCTGCAACCTTTATAGAGACGATGAGGGTGAATGAGATGAATACAAACCAATAGTTTTGCTCAGGACTTGGTTGAAATCTGCAAGTTGTAAACTGTGTACAGTTTTAGAGGACTTATTTCATGAAGCTAGTTGTAGATGAATGTCACTTTTAAGATAAGTGTTAATATGTAGATGGTATGTCTTTTATTAGATTAGATCCTGGAGAGATACAGACAGAAAATTAGGTATTTAAGAGTTCATCATGAAAGCTAGCCATAGGAGAATTGTTGGCAAGTTTCAAGGTTAACATTGATTCGTTGGTAGGATTTTTACTAAATTATCAATTTGGCATGGAAAGTTAGACATCAAAGTTGTTTGCATCATACCGATTATTATGTGTCCCAGTTTATGAAACTGTAATATTAACATCACAAAATAATTGTGATTCCTATGTAATTCAAAATTTAACTCAACTTGATAATAGTATGGTTCTCAGAAATAGTGATTATGAAGGTGAAGATAACTAAACAAAACTGGAAACTCAATGAGAAGGATAGGTTAAGAGCACTGCTTCATTTGAGAAGTACATTAAAAATCATGAATTGCCTGTAAAGTATTTATACAATGGAACAGAGCAAAGTTTGATTATATGTGAAGACTTGGAATCAAGATGTTTAAAATCTTCAATTTCACACTGTTTAACACCCGTAGCAGCCTTGTGTCATGGTTGTGGAGAAAGCGAGAGAAGAAAGTAAAATCGGGAACAAAGATGCATAGTGTAGAAGTACATCCGTTTAAGTTTTAACAAAGAGGCCACCCATTTGCCCATCTGTCATTGTGCCAGGGTTAATGGTCAGTTCAGTCAGAGGAAAAACAAGGCTATTGCCTCGACAAAAACGTTGTTCTCTGTTGTTGATGTGGAGTGAACAATGTACTTTATATTCAGAATAATGTGCACATTACAGGTAGTTGCTTTATATTTTGAAAAGCACATTACAGATAATTGCTTACACATGTGACAGGAACACTTGATGTATGTCATTGGCCAGTGGAAGCCATATATGTATGTGTTTTATTTTGTGAGCTCGATTTTTTCAATTGGTTATGCAGGCTCTATTGCTTATACATTTTTTTTATTGCTTAAGTTCTTGAATTCCTTTTGAATGTTTTTTTTTATTCTGCAATTTCCAAATTCCTTCAGTTTTGAATCTGAAATTCGATTGATTTATGCAGAAAAGTGTTCACTATATAAAAATAAACATTTTAAAATAGTTTGTTTATTATTGTGCATTGGAAAAACTCGGTTTTATTCAAAGTTTGTTTAATACCAGAAGTGTTCTTGCATTTTTCCTTGTTCTTGCTTTTGATTTTAGTCAGGGCGTTATGATTTCTTGTTAGTGTGTGTTGATGAGATAAAGTTGCAAAGGAACTTAGTATTGGTAAAGTGTCTGTGAAGCAGGGTAAATGCAGTGCACTCTGCTTAATGAGGTGGTTATTTAATTCAAATTATATGCTGTTTCTTTTATTGCATTAATAGTATGATTTATTTTCCTTTGTTGACCAACATTAAGCAGAGTTCACTGTGTTTCTCTTCAGCTGGCAGTGGCAGACGATTTGACCCGGGCGGCAGAGGTGTCGGTAAGGCAGAATTCTATTCGAGGCAGTATACCCTAGAGGACTGCCTGATCGGCTCGAGCATTTCCGAGGGAAGCAGCAGTGTGGAGGAGCTCGACACTTCCTCTGTCAGTAGCAGCAGTCAGGTGGCCACAAGCAATGCTCCTTCAGACACGGAGGACATTCTAACGTCGTCTAGTAATGGTAAAATGTCAAGGCGACAGCGCAAAAATAAGAACAAAAAATTCAAGAATTCATCCGGTTGTTTTTCCACGTCGAAGATGGTGAGTCAGAGCACCAAGGAGCTTTTCAACAGCATTGGCAGGACAGAAGAGGAGATCTACAACCTCCTCCTTCCCCTCTGCTCAGTTGTCGAAGAGAGGGTCCTGAATGGCTACCCTTACGTCACTAACCAGGGCGTCCACGTCTTCAAGACAAGCGGCTACTCCACGCTGGCTGCCGCTCTCAACGGTTGTGAACTCGTCCATGCAGAGCTGAATCGCATGCAGCACTTCGACGTACAGAAAAAGGTGGACGTCGACGGGGCAAGCTCCGATTATTCTGAGCCAGAATCTGTGGAGGATCTCAGCACAGGCGATGGGTTTCACGAAGACTGCCAAGATACGTCTTCGGGGGTAAGCTCCGATTGCAAAGAGAACGACGGTGATGGCGAGGGGCCGTTCAGCAGTGACATGAACATGAACTATTGTCGCACTCTCTTGATAGAGACCAGTGGAAGTAATGAGTCCAAAAGAGAAGTAGAAAAGTGTGTTTCAGGGGATCAGAGTGTGGAGAAATGTAAAAGATGTAGACAGAATTTCATTATTGGCAATAATGGAATGAAGCCTTGTGAATACCACCCAAAGAAACTAGTGTTAAGGAGAGATGGTAGACTCCATTATCAATGTTGCAATAGGATGAAAGGGGTAGAGGGGTGTACAAGGGCTAGTTTTCACGTTTACCATAATTTAAGATCTGGGTTGAACGGTCCTTTGGAAGGGTACGTTTCTAGTAAGGAAGGAAGACCCAGAGTGATAGGAATAGATTGCGAAATGGTCTTCACCACGAAAGGTTTCGAGTTAGCCAGGGTAACGTTAGTTAGTGTCAGCGGGAGAGTTTTATTAGATTCGTACGTCAGACCCGAAGGCGCAGTATTTGACTACAATACTCAGTTTTCGGGGATAACTGCCAATCACATAGAAGCCGCACCCCCCTTCCATGAAGTCCGGGAGAAAATACTGAGTTGCGTGTCTTCCAGTTCAATTCTCGTTGGCCATAGTTTAGAAGGCGATCTGTCTGCAATCAGGTTAGTCCACCGAAACGTTATCGACACCTCCCTGATCTTCAAGGGTCCGCAGACCTCTCAGTCTTGTGGACCCATCCCACACAAACAGTCTCTGAAGTCCTTGGCGAAGAGACACTTGGGTCGTGACATACAGAAAGGAGGGAGCAAAGGGCACGACAGTCTGGAGGATGCTACGGCCGCCTTAGATTTAGTACTCAGACAATTGAAAGAATCTCGTTGCGACGATGCTTTGCAGTCGCTGAAGGTTGCGCCTTTACCGCTAGCACTCAAGAATATGTGATGTGAAGAGGAGAACAAAGTTGACTTTTGTACTGCTACTGGAACCCTGACTGTGAAAGATCATATCACATATTGTGCCTTAGGTCTTTTATCATTAAAAGAAATAATCAGGAATTTGCCTCTAGCACTGCAGTATTCTGAATGCTGTGTCTTTGCTCAAAGCTGTTGTTTTGTTTTTATTTGAATGTGTTGTGCATTAGGATGCATTTCATAGTCTTTTACGAGAAACTTGTGCAGGAGAATTTTATCCCGTTGATTTTAGCGTAGGTGTGTTTCTAGGAAGGCGTGAGAAAGTCAAGTCGTTGGTGGGATTCCCACAAGTGGTTTTTTTTTCGTTTTTATTTCTTTTAGAATAGATTCGGTTTTCTTTTTACTAGGAGCATTGAATTTTAGTTATTTTAATTGCCAATTTTTAGGAGTACAGTATTTTGTTTCCATTTTTCAGTCTGTCAGAATTTGTTCAAAGTACGTAACGTGTGATTTCGAGGTTGGAGAAATCCCGAGGCAGCTTTTTAATCCAGGGGTTAGTGGTACAGATTCATTTGGTTGTGATAAGTCTTTCTTAAGGTTAGCCATTTTTTGGTTGAATTTGTAAATAGTACTTTTTTCACTCGTTTTTTGGTGAGCGTGCTTTGCTCTTTAGTTGTGAACGTGATAGTTTCATTCCATTGTTTTATCACTCGACTTGTGAAACATTAATGAAAGGGATTTTTTTTTTTTTTTTTTTTTTGGTTTTTTTTTTTTTTTTTTTTACTTGTCAATTCTAGGGTCATGTCAGTTGGTTATTTATATTTATCGTTAGGTTTCTAACATCAAGTTCGGCAATTTTGCTTTCAGTTAAAATTCTCTGTTCCTTTCTGTTCTTATCTTCAATTGGGTTAGTTTTAGTCTGACGTAATTTTCGTTATAAGAAAAATTTCCTGTAAGTAAAATTCGAGAGAATATTTAGGTCCTTTTAATGTTACTAATTTTGTCTATTTCTGTCAATTTTATATTTTATGGTGTTTTGTCACTTCGAGATTCACGCCGCAGATGCCGTTTTGTAAGTTGTTTTGGAACCTTGATAATGTGTGAGATCAGTTTAGAATTTAGTACAATTGTGGAAATATACTACAGACTTCTCAAAAATGTTGCACATAACAAACGCAACTTTTTTGTTATTACCCAATAAGAAAGGGAGACTAGGAGTTGTTATTGATTAGTTAGGAATTTTGTTGCTAGTGTTTCCAGTCACATGTGGTAAGACAAGTAAGTTGTATATTGATTTAGTGGTGCAACATAAAGGACAAAGGTATTGTAAACAAGGTGTTTAAAGGGTTTGCCAGTTAAACATTTTTGTCGTCTTGCCTGAGTCGAATTTACATTTTGTTATTCATTTTGGATATCTGTAAAATAAGTACAAGTGTTGTTCTGTAAAACCTTATGTTTTTGTTTCTCGAGTTACTTGTATTTGTTTACATTTGTAGGAATTTTTTGTCATTGAGCTTTCTATTGTCATGAACACTTTTCACATTGGCTTCCCTTTCTTGTTGTGGTTTTATTTTGCAATAATTTTTTATGTTTATTTTGCTATTTTGGAAACCTGGAAGCTTTATTTGTGTGATAATTTTTCAACTTTCTCATGAGAAATTTGACAAAACTTTGCTAATTTTGCATTTTAAATCCAAGAATGCCTGCCCCCTGGTTCAGATATTTAATTTGTCTATTAAATACATATGGTATTGTTAAGAATTGCCTTTTCCCGATAGAAATTCATACTTTGTCAGTCAGTTTAAACTCCTGATCCTTGTATCATTTGCTGTCTTCAGTATTGGAAAATAGTATTCTGTCATTCCCTCAGTATTACAAAGGTAGTATTTGGTCAAAATTTTGCATTACTTAGAAAAGGTATAATGAGACATTTTTCCTCCGGCATCAGTCACATTTTTTATACAAAATGCAAGAATGGGGACTAAGTATTCAACAAATCTTGGCTGATCTCGATGGGCAAAATTACTTAATGCTGTCTTTTTAAGGTTACCTAGTTAGGGAAACGTATATATACTTCCCCTACAAATGCGTTTTTATTTTTTATACTTTTAATGTGTGAGTGTTTATTGAAAGACTTGAGAAATTCGGTGAATTTTCATTTAGTCTTTCCATAAATACTTGGTGAATGTACAATATTGTTAGCAAATTTCCTGCCATTAACTAGAATAGGCCTGGTGGTTTCTTGTTTTTCCTTTTTTTTTTTTCCTTTTTTTTGTGCTACTTTTTGCCATGTTGTGGTAATTCAAGTCATAGGTTGATAGGTACAATTTATATATACTGTACTCTTTTAAGCTTTTCTGCCAATTGAAATTAAAAAAAAAAAAAGATATTACTTAACTGCAGGTATGTAGATATTAGATATGTGCACAGATTGGGGAAAAATCTTTCAATTTAAAAAAAAAAAAAAATCCTCAATCTTTTTACAATTTTATCCAGTTTTTCCCATTATTCACTGAATTATGATCTTAAGAGGTCAGACACTTAAATTTTTTAGCGAAGGAAAATTCTTTCCGTGGTAGTTTAATGAACCAAACTCTTCCTGTGAACCTCGTATACTTAGGCAGCCTGCTTCGATCTCAAAATCTTTGGTCGGTTGTCTGGAAACATTCCCAGTCTGATGAAGTGCGAGAGTTGTTGGGTGGTTGGTTATTAATTGTAACTTAATTTGGGTGAGTTTTAATTTAATTTGAGCCATTTTTTTTTGGAATCTGAACACCTGGACATTCACATTTTTATTGAGATGGTGGTCTGAAATGCATACAAGGAAGTTCTTTTTCATTTATGGTTTCAGACGTGACTTTTAAATGTTTTTCTTATTTTTATTTCTTCTCATCATGAACTAATGAGATTTGTATTTTGGAGATTACGTAATTTTTTGTCAGCAGTGCAAAAAGATTTAATTTAATTTTCTTGTGGAAAACTGAAACTGTTCAAGATTTTACGAATATTGTACGAATGCCTCGAGTGTAACCGTGTGAATGACTGATGTCGAAAATGTATGAAGTTGTATTTATTTGTTGCGCAAGGGTTGCAAGGGCCATTTGTTCATGGGAGTTTGTTTTTAAGCTACTTACTCTATTATACTCTCCATTGAATTGCCGAAGAACAATGTCAAGGGCTTCTTTTGAACCCCACTTTGATTTTTATATTTTATTTTACTCTGGGTCTGAGAGACTCCAGATCTCCTGCCTTAAAATGTTTGGGCTCGGTCCAAGCTATACTTTTCACAAATATTTGGCAAGTTATTGCTATGAAATAAAGAAATGAATATGTCAAGGTGGTTTTTCTTTCTTACCCTTGAGTTTTGGTGAGATCATGCTGTGCATTGTAGGTATTACTTGAGGTTCTTTGCAGCAGCATCCCTTCAGACCCTACCAGCCACCCCTTTCATTCCTACTACCTCCATTCATATTCTTTTTCTCCCTCTGTACTTTCCGCCTTCTCCCGACAATTGTTTCAAAATTTTCAGTGCAAAATGTCCTTAGAGGTTCCAGCACATCCTCTGACTTAAATTTTTTATTCCAATTTTTACACATAATTCCTACTAGTTATACCACAGAAGCAGTGTTCATATAGCCGAAGTAATTTTTTCGAGTTGTAACAGATTTCCTGCACCGAGTGCCTAGCATAATGTCCCTTAAGCTCCAGAGTTTTGTAAACTTTGTTTTCAACAGAGAAACTACTTTGCACAGTTTTATGGATATTTCAGGTGCCTGCAAAAATGGTAAGCTTCTGTGCAAAAAGTAGAGCAAATTGAAAGATTTTAAAGTATCACCTTGCACTTAACACCATAACTTGTTCAGGTGCAATTATATGTGATGGCTTTGGCATAAGGGAAGGCTACAAATGGTTGAAAAAGCAGTAGGACAATACTTGGAATTGGGCGGAGACAGTGCTCTTTGGGAGACTGGTTAGAGAATTTAGTGCTCAAGGGGTGTCAAACGGTGAAGAATATTGATCTGAGAGAAAAGCTACAAAGTAAAGTGGCTGTATAATGCCTGAAGAGGAAAAAAAAATTTTGAAGTACATATCAACAAGAGTAATCCGTAAACAAATGAACTTGTGGTGCACATAAAGGCTTATAAAATGTTTTGAGGCAAGGTCCTGGCTACTGGCAGTGAAAATGGAGGAAACATTTTAGAAAGGTTGATTATGCAATAAGACTTAAACAATTTATGGTACTACTGTAGAGAGGTCATATAATGAATGACTTTGTGGAAATGTCTGTGGTCCAGCAGCTGGGAAATTGTCAGAAATATGATAAGATTATGTATGTAATGAGAATGGAAGAAGATATGTAGTCAGAAGAGTAAAAATATGGCAGTAACAGGATGAAGACTTTACGAATGCCCAGAATGATTAACCTGACAGATGTGCAGGTCGAGAATGCAAGAGTCAAGTTGGTGTAGAAGATTTGTGTGTTAAACTGCACTAGTGGAATATGTAGAAATGTATATGACAGTGGAAAAATTAGAGTAACTGGATTTATCTTGAGAACTTTATTTGATAAACGTTTCAGAAGAACTCCATGATTACACAGTTTTGCTGAATTTAAATCCCTAATAAGACTTGGAGTCAGGACCAGTTACAGAAGTAGTAATGACTGCATATCAATGAGTGTAGTATAAACTGCGCATGTTAAAGAGAGTAGTATAAACTGCGCATGTTATTGAGCACCATTAATTCCTTGAGCTCGGTTTAAGGTAATACAGGTACTGATGTTTGAGAGGTACGTAATCGTTTTTGCTGCCTCCTGTAGTACCTAGTAATTGGAGCTTTCATACCCTCTACTGTGGGGTTTACAGGTGTCTAATATTAAAATGCAGGTGACATCAGTGCCTTGAAAACAACCAAACTGTCTGTGTGATTTGCTGACATGTTATCTTTAGATCTCAAATGTTAGAGCTACAGGAGGTGACAGGAGTCGGCCTTCCCTTTCTTATTTACTTAAAATGGAGGTTGACATTTCCAGGGGGGAAATCAATGCCGGTCATGCTTTCTAGACAGAATTCCTCCTGCTTAATGACTTCATTAAGTCTCCCTTTAAAGATGCAAGTTTTTATGTTCTTTAGGAACAAATCTCAAAGAAGAAATGGTGTGCTACTACTACCCATCCAAAGGAAAGTGACAGATGTTTGGTACTCATGACTCATCATGAAGGAGAACCCTGTTGCAATCTCTGTCTTCTAGCTATGATGCATCACATCAAGGAGAGCATTTTGTTTTTAAACTTGGTGTAGCATCGATAGCACCTCAGGCCAGCTGAGTCATGACATCAATGGTGCTTTCAGTACAATCTAAACTGGATAGTAAAGCTGTCAACACTGACAGCTCATCTGAGATGTAAAAGTTTGCATTAGCAGTATACAGGGAATTAGGTCAGTTCCTTTGCTGGAATCTTTATACCTCAGTATACTGAAGGAGGTCATCTTTGTTGGTTGGGTGACTCCATGCTAGTTTAAGCCAGCTTAGTCCAAAGTTAAACCAATGAATGTCGGAGTCTTAACTGAGTGGTCCAGTTAGTGTTGATTATTGATTAAAGTATTATTATTAGGTTTTCAGCCAATAGTTGTTGTAAATAATTATCGTCTGCATTTGTATGATTACTGCCCATACCTCAAAGGTGTTCTGCCTCCACTTTGGTAAACTTGTAAAGCCCGACAAGGCACCTTTTCCCACACCCTCTAAATGATTGGTCTTTGGAGTGTTTGGCTCACCAGCCATGTCTTTCCTTCTGAGACAAGTTTTGGGAATCTCCTTCAGCTCCTATTTTCCCTGACTATCCAGAGGCAGGTCTGTCATTTCCTTGTGGATCAAGATTTGACTCTCAAAATATGAATAAAAAAAATTAATACTTTCAACCATTGTATGAGAGCTGTACATTTAGCTTAGCAGTCTGGTTCAACATAATTTCATCGAATTTCATAGTGTGTGATATTTAATGGGTCGAATATTGTGGGTAATTTTGTATGTAGTGGTGTTTAGTAATAATTGTTAATCAATTTTTTGTTTATCCTGGTGTGAAATTTCTTGGTAGGTATATTGCATTTTGTTACATTTTAAAGTACAGCATATATATATAATAACTAGTGTAAAGTGTGCCTTGAGTAGTCAAGTTGAATAGTATGCCTTACCATATGAAAAACAAAATTGCACACATCAGCAGCTTTTTGTTTTCTCCGAGACATGACATTTCAAAATTTTATCTTTGGTTTTTAAGTGATGGAATTGATTTGCGAGAGAATTTTGCCATTCTATTGTACAGTTGTTCCTGTAGGTCATTCCTTTCGTGCACAGATCGAACCGTGCTGATCTGGTCAACCAAAGACTTTGGCCTACCATCACACAAGTCAATTCGTGGGAACATTGAGTTCGACTATGCCTCACTAGTGTGCTGGAGTCCAGACACCAAAGCCTTTATTATTCACAAACAATCAGCAAATGCCATTGAGGTCTACAAAGTGTCCAAAAGACCTGACGGGACTGTGGGAAACCCACAGGTGGCTCTTACTTTTCCACAGGTAAGATGTCTGCTGTACTTTTATCATACATTGTATCTCTAATTAGATATCATTATAAGTCAAGTGCTCCCCTCCTGTTAGGCTTGCACCTTTCATTTAGGTCTAGTAACTGTTTTACATCTAGTGCAATGTTATACTCAATTTTGCCTTTGGTATATTTTTGTTTTGGATACAGAAATATCAACATAAATATACTTTGTTAATATGTTTTATCTTTATTTTTACCTTTGTGGTGAGGGGTGGATGATGTTTTAAAAGTTACCTCTGAATTGTAATGCAGCTTTGTTATTGGTGACAATGCAGCTGCCAGGTACCAGTACTTAAATTGCTATGTGATAATTTCATTTTAACTACGTTAATGCTAATAGCTACTCTGGATTTATTCTTTTTATAGTACATATATCTCTGTTCATATTCACTCTCTTCCATTTGACTATTCCACCCTCTCCTAGCAATTATTTCATAGTGCAGCTGCAAAGTTTAAACCTCTTTACGTACTTTCTACTATTTCCCTTTCAGTGCTGAATGACATTGGTCCCAGCTCTTGGCCTTTGGCATAAATTATTTATTCCATTCCATTTTCTTTCAACTTTCAAATCTCGACAATCTTTCTGTCTCATTAGCCTCCTTAATCCCCTCTCAAAGAAGAAAGATAGGATATTGATAGTTTGCGCTTTCTTTCAGCACAATAACATCGCAGATGTCATTGCTCTTGACATTGATATTAGCGGCAGGTTTATTATGTCCTGCAACAATAAAAATGAGCTTATCATATGGACCCTGAAAGGAGAAATTCTACAAACAGTCGATCCACGTCACGGAGACACGTACTCTGCTATCCTTTCCCCTTGCGGACGTTTCATCGCTACAACAGGTAGGTCTTATGGATTTGTGTACATTCGTACATTGTGTGCTTGCTGTTTATGATTTTTTATATTTTAGCTATGATACAAATGAGTAAATAGCTGCTGATTTCTGCAGGATTATAATATTTCAAACATTTTAGACTGCAAGATTCAGCAGTTTTCAAAATCCTAACCAGTGTTATTGCTTTATAGAAAAAAAAAATAGCGAGTTTTGCATTACTGTGCTCACTGCAAAAACATCAGCCAAAAGGGTTGCTTTTCCTGTCTAGTGTGTGGGTGTTATTCTAGAAATCTTTGTGGTATTTTAAAAAAAATTTATTTATTAAATTATATATCCATTTGATATAATCAATCTTGTATTTTTAGTGCTGTTCCTTTTCTTGTCAGAATTAAAAAGATTGCTTATGTTCAAGAAGACTTATTACATTCAGACCTGATCTTCATGAGAAGGTTTATATTTTTACCGGGCATATTTCCTGAGGGTATCAGTATTTCAGCATTACCTTATCAAAGCTTGTTGAACTTCTGTTGGACTACACGCTTCAGTATACTCTTCATCTCTGCACAACTTTCAGGCTTTACCCCAGACGTGAAGGTTTGGCACGTGAAGTATAGCAAGGAAGGCAACTTTGAAGGCGTCAAAAGAGCTTTTGACCTGACTGGTCACAATGCAGGAATATACAGCTGCGGCATCAACAGCGACTCAACGCGAATGGTGTCGGTTTCCAAAGATGGCACCTGGAAGCTTTTTGACACAGATAGTTAGTAGCCTTTGTATTTATTTTTCAAGTAATAAGTTTACTGAGTTATTACATACCTGTAATTGATGCTGTACTATTTAAAAAAAGCTCTTTAGGAATTGCACGTGAAGTATTTTGTTTGATGAAAGAAAAAAGTTTTGATGAGTAGTACTTTTTTTTCATGCCTTTTGTAGTAATGGATAAGGTATTAAATGTTTGGTAATGCATTTTAAGGTAACAAATTAAGGTCCACATTTGGACAGTTTTACCCCCCTCTACACAACACTACAGTAAATAAGTTGAGCATTCAAGTGTATGAGCATTTTAACATAACAGTTTGTATATGATTTAACACAGTAGATTTCCATCTGAAAAGTATCTGTCAAATGTAAAGTAAGATGCATAATTTAGCATTATGAAAGAACAAAATTAGTAAATATAATATTTAATAGCAGTAAAGGTAACAGGAAAAGATGGAGAAACATTTTTGACACAGATAGTTAGTAGCCTTTGTATTTATTTTCAAGTAATAAGTTTACTGAGTTATTACATACCTGTAATTGATGCAGTACTATTTAAAAAAGCTCTTTAGGAATTGCACGTGAAGCATTGTTTGATGAAAGAAAAAAGGGATTTTGACGTAAGGAAAAATCTATTTCTGGGCGATTGGCTCGTGTCGCCAGCGAAATATCCTTTAATCTATTATTTCTAGGGTAAATGTACTAACACATACCAGAGAATAAATAAAATAAAGAAAAAGGTCAGTATAACTGACTCGCTCACCCTCCAAGAGGGTGTCGGTATGAACACTAGGCGAGTGAGACCACTACCACGAGCCAAAAACCAATAGAAATCTCCCACAACAAAAACCCTCCATGAGGAGAGCCGACCCACAGAGTGAGCAGCTCGTACTACTACTACTCCATCCCATGCTGCCGACTGCTGCGCCTCTGGTGGCCATCCTGAAGTTAGCAGACAATCTTGGGCGAAGGGATGGGTAGGGTGGGATTTCGCTGGCGACACGAGCCAATCGCCCAGAAATAGATTTTTCCTTACGTCAAAATCCCTTTTCTGGGCTCAGCTCGTGTCGCTGCGCGAAATCGTACCAGAGAAATAGCACAAGATTGTAAACAAAAGTAATAAAATAAATAAGAATAGGTCTCAAATAAAAAATAAAGTAAATATAAAAAAGAATATAATTGCTAAAAAGATACAAATACACAGTGATACAAAATAGAAATATGCTTAAATTACCCTTAATTCTAAACATGTTTCTTATCATAAGGTAATTTACATATGTACAGAGGTAAATGGCTTACATGTAACAAAATGGTATCTGTGTAAAGGCATGTATCAAAATATAATAGCAATTAGAGTAGTCAAATGAACAAATTAAACAACAATGATAATATATATGGAATGCATATGACTTAATATACAAAACCCGTAACCATTATAAATGAGATGTATCCCCTAGCATAAAAATAAGGGGTAACATCCATGAGATCAAAATCCATAATCATCTGTGAGTGTCCCTAGCAAAAACTAAGGGGCACCCACTACATCATCATAAAAGCAGCTAAGACACCAGGTGAATGTAAATGGAACACGGTAGGAATAGACGAACTGTTGGGTGAAGCAGGTAGAAAGGAGGACTGAATCTTCTACTACGAATTAACTAGAATCAGGGGAAACTATGTTTCCCGCTGCTACTGCTGAAAATTTCAGAGCTTCCAAGGACTTAAGGTAATGGCGTTTGAACACTGTCGGCGATTTCCACCCGGTATACTTTTTCAACTCATCGAAGTTCATGTGTTGGAAATAATTAATTGAGGTGGCTACTGCCCTAACATCATGTGCTTTCGGGAAAGAGTCAGGATTGGCTTGCTTAATAAAGTACAGGATTTGCTGCCTGATGCCTTTAATGGATAAAGTACCACCTTTTTCCCTCTTAAAAAAAGAGGGGACCCGATGAGGATGAGGAGGTCCTGGACAGAAAGGCTCGTAAGGTTGTAACTGGGCAAAGAGATACATCTTGTGGAAGGGGTAGTACCTTCCAAGGTTCCCACCTCATCAAAGGATCTTCATTCTTTGCTAAAAAGCTACGTTCCGGAGAAAGTAGTACTTCTTCCCCTGTGGGAAGGAATTGAATATGATCCGGATCTCTGGATAAAGCCGACAGTTCTGAAATTCTTGCTCCTGAAGCTAAGCTTAATAAAAACAGGGTTTTCCTTAAGAGCATTATAAACGAGCATGTGTCATTGTCGGTTTCTGAAGCCAGTTTTAGAACATCGTTTAAGAACCATGAAACTGACGTAGGCCTTACAGAAGGTCTAAGTCTAGCACATGCCTTAGGAATAGACGAGAAGTAGGAATCCGTCAAGTCTATGTTGAACCCAAATTGAAATATCTTTTTCAAGGCTGACTTGTTTGTCGTAATCGTGCTAGCTGCTAAACCTTTTTCAAATAAGGATCTGAAAAAGGATATAGCTGAATTAACTGTCATGATTCTAATATCAGATTCTCTCAGGAAGATTGCTAACTTTTTGACAGCAGCATCGTACTGTCTCAAAGTTGAATCCCTTTTATCGGATTCCAAGAAGAGAATATTCTGAGGGTCAATATTCGCATCTCTTTTTTGCCGCAAACTTCATGAAATCCATAAAGTTAGGGTTTTGAGAATCCCTGAGGAAGCGAACACAGTCTTCGTTTGTACTGACTGGGAGAGCTTGGGATTGGGGATCCGAAGAGGACGAAGGCCAGCTCCAGAATTAGGGGATACCAATTGCTCTTCGGCCAGTCTGGGGCTACTAGAGCCACTTGACCCTTGAACGTCCTGAGTTTGTTTAAAACTTTCATAAGAAGATTCACTGGGGGAAAGACATAAATCTTCTTCCAGTTGTTCCAGTCTAGAGCCAGGGCGTCCGTGGCATAGGCAGAGGGTCCAGGTTGGGGGCTACATAACAGGGAAGTTTGTGATTCGCTTGAGATGCGAAGAGATCCACCTGTAGCCCTGGGACTCTTTGAAGGATCCATTGGAACGAACTGTTGTCCAGTGACCATTCCGACTCTAGGGGCACTGATCGGGATAACGCGTCTGCTATGACGTTTCTCACTCCAGCTATGTGAGTGGAGGAGAGATGCCAACTGAACTTGTCTGCCAGGGAGAAGATGGCTACCATCACATGATTTAGATGACGTGACTTGAGCCTCCTCTGTTTATACAATGTACTACCACTGCGCTGTCCAGAACTAGCTTTATGTGGGAGTACTTTGGTGGGCGCAACCTTTTTAGAGTCAAGAACACTGCCATTGCCTCCAGTACGTTTATATGGAACTGACTGAACTGAGGTGACCAAGTTCCTTGAACCTTTTGGACCTGTGAATACCCTCCCCAACCGCTTAAGGACGCGTCTGTGTGGATGGTAATCCCTGGTGGAGGGAACTGAAGGGGTACTGACACTGACAAATTCTTGACTTTCGCCCACGGCCGAAGACGATTCTTTAGAATCAGAGGGACTGAGGATAGTTTGCCCATGGCCCTGGCCCTGACATTTGCTCGTGAGCGCCAGATTCTGGTTAGGTCTTTCAGTTTGGCTTTCATTAAGACGTTCGTCACTGATGCAAACTGGAGAGAACCCAGGATCCTCTCCTGAGCTCTCCTTGACGCCAGTTTGTGACTTAGAAATTGCTTGACTGACTACGCTATTTCTTTCCTTTTGGTTGATGGAATCGACAGAGTATGGGAGGATAGATTCCATTGAATGCCCAGCCACTGAAAGTCTGACTCTGGAGTGAGTCTTGACTTGGTCCTGTTTATCTTGAAGCCTAGATATTCCAGGACTGAATCACTTTCAGTGTAGCTCTGTTGCATTCCTCGACTGTTGAAGCCCAGATCAACCAATCGTCGAGATACGCTACTACCATAATCCCTTGTGATCTGAGTTGTTGCACTACCGCTTCCGCTAGTTTCGTGAACACCCTGGGTGCCACGTTGAGTCCGAAGGGAACTACCTTGAAGGAGAATGCCCTGGTCTCCTATCTTGAAACCCAGATACGGACGGAAGTGTCTTGCAATAGGGATATGATAGTAGGCGTCTGTAAGATCGATAGAGGTGGTGACGGCCCCACGGGGAAGTAAGGTCCGCACCTGTGAGATCGTGAGCATCTTGAACTTGTCGCAGGGCGGATGGCTAAGTTTAAGCGGGACAAGTCTAGAATTACCCTTCTTTTTTGTGAGCCTTTCTTTGGCACGCTGAACAAGCGACCTTGAAATTTTAATTTCTTGACTCTCGCTATAGCTCCTTTCTGAAGGAGGTCCTCTGCGTACTCTGTCAAATTCTTGGAAGGAAGTTGACGGAAAGGTCTGGATGGAGGTGGGTTCGTCAAACCAGCTCCAACCCAGGCCTTTTGACACTATGCTCTGAGCCCATTCGCTGAAGTTCCACCGGTGGCGAAAGTGAAACAGCCTCCCTCCTACCTGAAGTTCTTCATTGGTTCTGGTAACCGCCTCGGCCTCCTCTGAAGTGCTTTCCCCTGTTAAAGGGGCCTCCCGATCCTCTCCCACGAAAGGAACGCTTACCTCTGCCTCCCTTACCCGAGCGGTCATACTTCTGTGAAGCTTGACTCTCGAAGGCTTGATTGTAAGCTGGAGAGATGGCGTAAGAGGTGGAGGGCTGAGGCTGAGGGGATATCACATAAATTGGCTGTGATTGAGCCTTAGAGGCGGAAGGTTGGGCTGTTTGCACTAAGGGCACCGCGGATGGAACTTGCTGAGGAAAGCGTGGTTCTGTCTGCTTTTCTGGTAAGGATGGAAACGCCTAGGTTTCCTCTGTCCCTTACCTTTAGGTGTTAGGTCTTGTCTCCTCTTAGCCGTAAGGCCCCAACGGTCCTTAAGGCTCTGGTTCAGCCTCGTAGCCTCTGACTGGACTTCCTTCACCATAGCTTCTGGGAAGAGATCTGCTCCCCAGATGTTAGACGAGAGTAACCTATTCGGCTCATGTCGAATGGTTGCCTCTTGTAGGACATGCTTCCTACAATTCGTTCTAGCAGTGGCAAACTCAAACATATCCGACTGTACCGTTTGAGTCAGGGCTTTGGGGTCATGAGCTTAAAAAGCGGTTCTGAGCCATAAGCTATGGTTGCTACCTCGGACATAGCCATAGAGTTAATTGATCTGGCTAATCGCGATTTCGCGTCAAATTCAGCCTGAATAAGGCCATCTGGAGCCTGGGTAGCTTTTCACCAAACTGCTCCATAGCACAGTCCGGTTTGAGTTTGCCAGGCTGAGAAGGTGTTTGGCAAGTCCTCCCACAATTCTCCGGCTGAGGGGAGCAACGGAGATGTGGGATCTGCTTCCTTCAATTGAGGCATGGGTTCCCCCTTCTGGGCCGCTGGGATGGTAGACCTCGCGATCTTTGTCAGGAACGGGAGCGGGGTACTCTCATCCATTGTGAAAATGGTAAAGGGACTCTTGAAAGGTTGTATCCTGGTATTAGAACAATCCATGTCCTCTAAACATCTGAGCCATTCTCTCTGAGCCTGGTCTCGTGAATAGAGGACTGTCTCCTTTGGTACCCTATCATCCCGAACCATGGCTGAAGTGTAAGCCTTGCGTAGCCTATGAACGGAGGCTGGAGGTCTTCCGGGAAGAACTCGAAGTCCTCTATCCTTCGAGTTCCGAATTCCGGTATGGAAATGAGACCGTCTTGGAAGGGGGCGTATGACGCTACTCTCCATGGATTGTTCATCGAGAACGGAGGTAGCGAGTCATACGGAGGAAGCTGAGTTCCACTCGTATTGGAAAGTGGAGGAGAGGCTAGAGGGGCTTCTCTCAGTCCGGCTTATAATGGAGTCTTGGGAAGTAATCCTATCCGACAGACGAGAGATCATTTGTTCCATGCTACTCTTTAGGGACCCAACCAGGTCGCCCACCTGTTGCAACAGGCCAGCATTGGAGTCCAAGCGGCAGCTGCTGCGGAGGTGGAGGGGCTCTGAATCGGAACCAAGGGTAGCGGAACTGGTGACTCTGCCGGGGTGCGAGATCTCTCTCTGGAGGATTTACTCCTCGAGGACTTAGAGCCGGAGCTAGAAGCTTTAGACCTGTCTGCTCCGGGATTCGCAGCCGGAGACTTACGTGAGGAGGATGACGCCGAAGTCGACTTCTTAGACGACGACGACGACTTAGTCAAGGATTTCACTGCTTGACCCTTGACCTTAGGTCTAACCGAAGCGTCAGGAGGAGTATATAATTCATCACCTGTAAAGCTTCTTGGAAGGATGGAGAGGTTGCAGGAGTTAGAAGAAACAGTTACACCCAAGGGTGACCCTTGGGTGTCCACCCTACTTACCTCGACCAACAGGTCGTCTACACCTACCATAGGTTCCACATTAATATCTAGAGTCGCGACGTCCGTGGAGATATCCTGGTCTGGATCAGTTAATGAGGCAGCCAGCTGTTGTTGGATGAAGGCGATAGTAGGGGCGCCTCTACTGGGTCGACGTATCCTGTCGCCTTGCCTCCGGGGAAGATTAACAGCGCCAACCGCTTCTCCAAGATGTAGGGCATACCCTTGGCGGCGTTCTTCCCAAAACCGCCGACCCAGGCCCGCAGGGTTGCCAGTGCGGTATCCTTCACTGCCGGCGCCTGGAAGAGAGGGCGTAGATTAGATTAAGAATCACTTAAAACTAAAACTTAAAATATAACTTACTTAGATGCCTTAAGTTAAAGTGGATGATGAAAACTTAAGCACTAAAACAGAAGCGGAGCAGCTACCGGAGATGGGATACTCACCCCTTCTAAAAGCTGGCTCACCAGATCGTAAACATATGGTACACGTCTCATGGTACCAGACCTGGATGTCCCGTGCAGCGTCGCGCATGGAGCATGGGACCGGCAAACTTCGTGTCCACATGGGTCCTGAAGTGTGGCGGCGCATCCCGGATGCTCACAGTTGGTGGCCTGTAAGTGGGAAGATACATGAGTATCTTAAAGAATAACACTTACAGGCTAAAGGACAGAAGAACTCCGTTGCATGCCGGAGCTCGGAAAAAATTTGGGCATAACCCCCCCCTTGCCTCGCCTGAATAGGCTATAATCCCGGAGATATCCGGTAAGACATGTAAGGGAGGGGGGAAAAGGTTTAAGGTACTTAAGATAAACTTATAGTTAATCTAATAACGCTTAAACCTAAAACTCAAACGAACCGGACCAAGTCCAGTGCGTAGCGGAGTTTAGTAACTCAGCAATGCGGTAAGGTTAGCAGGGACCCACTGTATGTTCCGGTCCACTCTACTGGGTGGACTAACATCTTCCCGCTGGATGCCAGGACTCCGATCAGGAAAGGAGTCCTAGCAAGGTCGGGAAGAGCGAGGAGACATACAGGCTCGAGCGAACCGGAGCGACAAGGAAGCAACGGATGGGGGGAAACAGGCCAGTACCCCACCCCAACCACATTCAACCACCGGGCCGGAACCTGAGAAGCCGGACAGAGGTCGGCGTCCAGTCTGGGGTTCTGTCCCACGTCTCCCTGGCCCCTCCGCCTGGGGGGAGAGAGGGAGGCATGCTCGGGTATGTGGAGCGAGCGTGGGCAGACCGACCCACCCTCCCCCGACTCTATGGAAGAGCGGGAGGAGGGGGCAAGGGGGTGGGACTGGGCAGCGTCTGGC
The DNA here is from genome assembly GCF_015104395.2 of Macrobrachium nipponense. Lineage (NCBI taxonomy): Eukaryota > Metazoa > Arthropoda > Malacostraca > Decapoda > Palaemonidae > Macrobrachium > Macrobrachium nipponense. The sequence goes on from NC_061097.1 coordinate 32,313,839, forward strand.
TGTCTCGTGATCGCGTAGTGACCACGAGGCGGTAAGACCAAAATAAGACAACTAAGCCTAGGACCAACCAACTGATCAGAGAGATGCTATCGGGAAGCAACTGAACTGAAAAGCGGTAGCATGGAGACCTACTGGGCCAAAACCGACTGATCAGAGAGATGCTATAGGGAAGCAACCGAACTGATGAGCGGTAGCATAGGCTCAAGGAGCCAGGACCTAGGCTAAGCCAGACGCCTAACTAACCTAGCCACAACAAAATACATGTTATAATAAAATAAAATAAAAGAAAGAAAACAATATAGTAGGAGAAAAAATCCAGGAGTGTACGACTAACCCGAAGGAAAGTCTACCACTCAAAGCTAGTCAGAGGCCGATACTAAGAGCCGGGACTAGGGTCTGGAAAGAAGAAGCCTACATAAGGTAAAAGACATGCATGCATGACAAACCTGAGTAGACAGTACCCTAAGTAAAATGGATAATAAATATAGAGCGTATATAGATAAGGGGATGTTCTAGGTATGGGAGACCGAGAACGAACCCACCACGCGGCAGAACCATGCTGCCATGCTTCCGACCCCGAGTTCGTATTTATACCTAAAAAAACGGCAAATACTGACTGAGGGCCGGAAAAAACCAACTAACCATAAATACTGAGTACTTAACTTAGCTGCTGCAATAGCTGCACGCTCCATCATAGATAAATCCAACGAAAGGGCACAAAAAACACAGAGAGAAAAATATCACGTGTGACTCGTGTGCGCTAACTGAAAAGGATGGCCACCAGAGGCGCAGCAGTCGGCAGCATGGGATGGAGTAGTAGTAGTACGAGCTGCTCACTCTGTGGGTCGGCTCTCCTCATGGAGGGTTTTTGTTGTGGGAGATTTCTATTGGTTTTTGGCTCGTGGTAGTGGTCTCACTCGCCTAGTGTTCATACCGACACCCTCTTGGAGGGTGAGCGAGTCAGTTATACTGACCTTTTTCTTTATTTTATTTATTCTCTGGTATGTGTTAGTACATTTACCCTAGAAATAATAGATTAAAGGATATTTCGCGCAGCGACACGAGCTGAGCCCAGAAAAGTTTTGATGAATAGTACTTTTTTTTTTGTTATGATGAAGGGTCCACAATAATACAAAGTGTAAAAAGTCTGTGTATAATTTTGAAGACTTTACAGAAAGCTTTCGAACCCTTCCCTGGGTTCATCTTCAGTCCAAATGAAGAATACGTTACGACAAGTTAACGAGCTAACGACCGTTATCAACGATCTTCAACGTCTCTTGTTTTTTAAATTTACCTCTGTACTTGTCGTAACGTATTCTTCATTTGGACTGAAGATGAACCCAGGGAAGGGTTCGAAAGCTTTCTGTAAAGTCTTCAAAATTATACACAGACTTTTTACACTTTGTATTATTGTGGACCCTTCAGAACATTATATATACTCTCGTGATAGAGAGTTTTTCCACAATAGTACTCTTTTTATGCCTTTTGTAGCTATGGATAAGGTATTAAATGTTTGGTAAGGCATTTTAAAATAACAAATTAAGGCCCACATATGAACAGTTTTACCCCCTCTACATAAGCACTACAGTAAATGAGTTGTGCATTCAAGTGTATGAGCATTTTAACATAACAGTTTGTATATGATTTAACACAGTAGATTTCCATCTGAAAAGTATGTGTCAAATGTAAAGTAAGATGTATAATTTAGCATTATGAAAGGACAAAATTAGTAAATATAATATTTAATAGCTGTAAATGTAATAGAAAAAGATGGAGAAACATTTTTACTAAAAATTTTAATCTAATTGGTTTAATATACATAGTACTTATGATGATGTGTTGAAAGTGTTAATTATAATGTATTCTTGGATTCTTAAATTATAATGTATTCTTGGAGTCTTATCTGAATAGCCTTTTTTTTTCATTTAATTTTAATGTCATATTAGTTCAAGAACACAGGAAACCTATGCTGTTTAGGCCTATAATAAAAGATGATACATTTCATTTCTGGGGTACTCTTACATATGTAATGGACTGTATATGTCTAGTTAATTATTGTTATTCAATATTTTTCATAAGAATAATAATTCTTAATTAATTCAACAGTTGAATTATAGAACTTTTTATCCATGTCTGTATAATTCAATCTTTTTTTCCACATAAAATAGTGCACATTTTTCATTATTCCAACAGTTGAATTTGAGAAAGGCCAGCAACCATATTTACTGCTGACTGGCGACTATGACACAAAAACGCAGCCAGGAATCATCCGCCTCTCGCCCGATGGTCGAACCATTGCAATTGCATGTGGCAACAATTTGACATTTTATTCTGCCGTGACGGGAGAGAAACTCAGTTTCATACCTAGCATATACACAGGTAATGTAGTATTTCTTCAAGGTGTAACAGGAAGAAAACCTCAGTTGCATTAGGAATCCTTTTTTTCTTTTTTTAGAGAGGGTGGAAAGTCAGATGGAAGAAAAATATGAAGGGAGGTACAATAAAAGGAATGAAAGGTTGCATCCAGGGGCCAAAGAATTGGCGCAAGGATCTTTACTTACTGCCTACATTGCACCACATGAGGTACACTGATGGCACTACACCCCTATGGAGTTTCACCTTGTGTGGGTGGTGCCTTCACTGCAGGACATGGAATGGAATGGAATATGAAATTTAGGCTTGAAGCCAAGCACTGGAATCCATAGGGATTATTCAGTGCTATAATGAAACTGGTTTGACATGAATATTTATGTTGATGATTTTATGAACTAAATAAATACAGGCGATTTTAAAATTATGATAAAACGGATATCCGTCATAAAAATTATATCTTCGCATTTCGTGAGTGCAAACAAGAGTAAAAAACTTATACATACATATACCATACACATACTCATATTCATATAAGTATGCTTATATAAACAACTTTAGTGTATACACTACACTTTGCAACGTACCGGGCGGTCAATATTAAATTTCATTAAAAAGGTTAATGTCTCTAAGGAATCCAACAATTCTATTAACAGCTACATCCGGACCAAGCAGTTCTACTATATTCCTGCCCACTAACCGATGTCTCTGTCGTGCCGCAGAATACCTATGGCAATGGCATATAATGTGTTCCACAGTAAGAGGAGAGTCACACTGCATACAGACTGGTGCAGGTACCCCCTCCAACGGGAATCGGTGGGTCAATCGAGTATGGCCAATTCTTAGACGACATAATACAGTTTCTACCCTACGATTTTGTTGGAAACCAGAGGGCCAATGTTCAATACTTTGTTGGATCTTCTTGTACTTTTTATTGTTGGTCAGATGGGGAGACTACCAACGTGCTTGCCATTTATTTTTAACATATGAACGAATAGTCCATTTCATGTCAGTGGAAGGAATATGGTGGAAGAGAATGTCTTCTTTATTAATGACTTCTCTTGCTTCATGGTCAGCAAGTTCGTTACCTGCAATACCCACATGGGAAGGAACCCAGCAAAACTGGACAGATTTGAATTTGGAAGCAAGCCTATATAACCATTCTTGAATACGTTGAACAATTGGATGTTTAGGGTTATACTGCTGAATGGCCATGAGTGCACTATAAGAATCTGAGTAAATGGTGAAATTATTACCCTGTAGAGTAGAAGCAATCTCAAGAGATTTGGCTAATGCAGTTAATTCAGCTGTAAAAATGGATGCATTATTTGAAAGTCTGCCCACATACGAGTTATTACTATGAACAACAGCACAACCAACACCACTTGATGTCTTTGATCCATCAGTAAAAAGTTTAACAGAACCTGAATGCTTTCAGTCATGATCAAGAAAACAAGACTTCACTTCTTGGACATTAACAGATTTTTTAACCACAGTTTTTTTACAGACCGATGGTTCTGGGGTCAACCAAGGAGGCAGCTTAGAGCAATGTATTGCCTTAATTTTTTGGTCTTTAATAGGCACACTGTCAGCTGCAGCATTAATTCTCACATGAAAAGGCTTGGATGCTCTAGCATTTGCAAACTGCTGTGAATTGTTTTGGTTAAGGATAAATGCTGCCGGGTTTTCTGGGGAACCTCTTAGTTTGAACATATACCGCAGTCCCAGTTCCTCTCGACGTAAGTCTAGAGGGAGCTCTTCTGTGTCGGTATATAAGCTTTCAACTGGAGATGTTTTGAATGCTCCAGAACATATTCTCAGACCAGCATGATGAACTACATCCAACTCCTTAAGCTTGCTTGCACTTGCTGAAGAGTAGACTTGGCAACCATACTCAAGCTTTGATTTACATAAAGAGTCATATAACCGTAAAAGTGACCTCTTATCAGCACCCCAATGAAAACCTGAAACTACTTTTAAAATGTTAAGGGACTTCTTCACCTTAATTTTCAAAGTCAATATGACTACCCCATGTTAGTTTCTTATCAAAAATCATTCCTAAAAACTTCACTTCCTCCTCATATGGTATTAGTGTGTCTCTCAACCTAATATTTGGGATGGTTTCCTTTCGGGTACACCTAGTAAAACGAACTGCCACAATTTTATTAGGGGAGAATCGAAAGCCATTGTCATCAGCCCAATTGCTGATTGCATCAACTGACTTTTGCAGAAAATTACAAGCTGCAATAGCATCATAACTAGTGACATAAATAGCAAGGTCATCCACAAACAAAGATGTCTTTACTGGAGGAGACACACATTCAACAATGCTATTTATAGCCACAGCAAATAAAGTGATACTTGACACACTGCCTTGTGGGTCACCCTCCTCTAGCTCAAAAGCATTAGACAAGGTGTTTCCAATTCTTACTTTAATGAGTCTATCACTTAGAAATGACCTGATGAAATTTAACATATTACCTCGTATTCCCATGTCATGAAGCTGCTTAATTATACCAAAACGCCAAGTAGTGTCATAAGCTTTTTCAAGGTCGAAGAAGACTCCTATAGTCTGACAGCGTTTTGAGAAACCTTGCTGAATTTGGGTTGATAATCTTATTAGTGGGTCCAGAGTGGAACGATTTCTCCTGAATCCAAATTAGACAGATGATAATAAACCATTTTTTTCTAGATGCCACATCAATCTAGAATTCACCATTTTCTCAAACAATTTGCATACACAACTTGTAAGAGATATTGGCCGATAGCTTGTAGGAAGATGAGGATCTTTCAATGGTTTCTTTATGGGAACAATGATTGCAATCTTCCAAGAAGGGGGGAGAATACCAGTTTCCCATATTTTGTTAAAGATTTTAAGGAGATAAGATTTAGCCGATTCTGGGAGATTTTTCAGCATGCTATAAAGAATGTTATCATTCCCAGGGGATGCTGATTCAGATGATGACAGAGCATCCCTTAATTCCCTCAAAGTTAACTTGGAATTATAAGATTCACTATTTCCAGAGTTTAAATTAAGGGAAATGGCTGAATTCCTAATATTCTGGAACCGAGTTGAATAGTTCACTCGATACTTCGGAGAAATGCTCACCCAGTTTTTCAGCAACTTCATTAGGCTTGGTAACAAGGTCTCCAATGATTTTCAAACAGGGTGTTGGTGTTGGAACATACTTGCCACTTAGCTTTCTAATCTTTTTCCAGATCAATCTGGTTGGGGTCTTGGAATTTATGCCATTTATATAAAAAAGCCAGGATTCTCTTTTTGCTTTTTTAAAATATTTTCGCTGTTTTGCCATAGCTCGTTGGTAAATAGATTTTGCTGTTGCAGACTGACTGGATTTATAATGCCTGTAACATTTCCTGGTAATTTTCCTCAAATTACCACAGGTTTTATCCCACCAAGGGACAGCAGGTCTGTGTGGTTTCCCTTTGTTTTTAGGTATTGAATTTTCAGCACTATTCAATATTTCTGAGGTAAAGTACTCATAAGCCTTTATATGGCATTTGAAGGATTCAAATTCCTGGGATAGGTTAATGCCTTCTTGAAATTTTACCCAATCTGCTTCCTTTTCCTTCCATTTGATAGGACAAATCGAGGGGGCATTTCTCACAAACTTAAGATGAATGGGAAAGTGATCACTGTCATGTAGAAACTCATCTACAGACCAATTAAAATCAAGATAGAGAGAAGAAGAGCAAATACTTAAGTCTATAGCAGATGAACCACCTGTGTAGAGATTATGGTATGTCATAGTACCATCATTAAAAAGTGTAAGATCATTATTATTAACCCTCTTACGCCGAAGCCCTAAAAATCAAAACCTCTCCTGTATGCTGGCGCCGGTTTGGAGTGAGCGCGGAAGCGGAAAAAATAATTTTTTCAAAAAATCACAGCGCGCTTAGTTTTGAAGATTAAGAGTTCATTTTTGGCTCATTTTTTTGTCATTGCCTGAAGTTTAGTATGCAATCATCAGAAATGAAAAATAATATCATTATCATATGTAAATAATGCGATATATGGTAGCAAAAAAAAAAAAATTCATAGATAATTGTATTCAAATCATGCTGTGCAAAAAAACGGTCAAAGCTAACGAGTTACTTTTTTTTCGTTGTATTGTACACTAAATTTCAATCATTTTGATATATAATACATAGTAAAACAATAAAAGCAACACCGGAAAAATATTATCACAAAATGATGTAGGAATTCGTAACGTGCGGACGTAAAAAAATGTTATTTTCAAAAATTCAAAGTAATTCTAAATATTGTTCTAGAGACTTACAATTTGTTTAAAAATTAAGACAAATGATTGAATATTACGATACTGTAAGAGTTTTAGATTAGAATTGCAGATTTCGACCATTTCGGACGAGTTAAATTTGACCGAATGTCGAAATTTTTATATATATATTTTTTATATGCACATATTTTGAAGATGGAAAAACCTACAACCTTCAATTATTTTTTATTGTATTCTTCATGAATTTGCACACATTTTGATATATGAAACTCTATAAAAAGGCTAATATGAAAAGGAGCAAATATTAGAATAATGCAATGTACGTATTTCGGAGACTTGCGGCCGCGAATCGGCGCGCGGAGTGAAGGTAAATATATTTTTCAAAAATTCACCATAAATCACAATATTGTTTTAGAGACTTCAAATTTGTTTCAAAATTAAGAAAAATGACGGAATATTACTAGGCCGTAAGAGTTTTAGCTTACAATTGCGTTTTTCAACTATTTCTGTAGAGTCAAATTTGACCGAACGTGGTTTTTTTTCTTTTTATCGTGATTTATATGCAAATATTTCGAAAAAAGAGAAAAGCTACAACCTTCAATCATTTTTAGTTGTATTCTACATGAAATTGCGCACATTTTCATATATAAAACTTTATGTAACAGCTAATTTTAAATGGTGCAAACATTTCGACAATCACACAAAAAAATTCTGATTTTTTTGGAAGAGTTACCGCGCGAACGTAAGGAAAATGTTTTTTTTTTTCATAAATTCACCATAAATCGAAATATTGTGCTAGAGACTTCCAAGTCATTGCAAAATGAAGGTAAATGATTGAATATTACTAGAATATAAGAGCTTTAGCTTACAATTGCGTTTTTCGACCATTTCGGTAGAGTCAAAGTTGACCGAAAGTTGAAATTTTTGCACTTAATGTTATTTATATGAAAATATTTCGAAACTGATAAAAGCTACAACCATGGGTTGTTTTTTGTTGTATTGTGCATGAAATTGCGCACATTTCCATATATAAAACTTTATGTAACGGCAAATTTAAAAGGGTGCAAACATTAGGACAATCGCACGAAAAAATTTATCGGAAGAGTTATCGCACGAACGTAAGAAAAAAGTTTTTTCATAAATTCACCATAAATCGCAATATTGTGCTAGAGACGTCCAATTTGTTGCAAAATGAAGGCAAATGATTGAATATTACTATAATACAAGAATTTTAGCTTACAATTGCGTTTCTCGACCATTTCGGTAGAGTCAAAGTTGACCAAAGGTTGAAATTTTTGCACTTGTTATTTATATGAAAATATTTCAAAATTGATAAAAGCTACAATCATGAGTATTTTTTTGTTGTATTTTACATGACATTGCGCACATTTTCATATATAATACTTCATGTAAAGGATAATTTAAAATGGTGCAAAAATTATGTCAAAGTGACGAAATAATTTCCGAGATGTGTCACTGATACTTTTTAGTGCGATAAGAAAGAAATTCGCGCTTGCGCGCCTGCGTAACGATTGTAAACAAAACAACGCCTTGATCCATGAACTCCCAGCATCCCCCAAGGCGCATGATTCAAAAGTTTTCGGCTGGTAGGCCTATAAGTATTTTTCCGCGAATTTTAAAAAAAACTTTTTTGAGCCGACGTATGATACGTCCAATCGGCATACGGGAGACATTTTGACTCGACGTTTAATACGTCCAATCGGCGTAAGAGGGTTAACAATGTCATCAATGATCCTACCCTCTGTATCTAAAAAATCTCCACCCCAAAGTGGATTGTGAGAATTAAAATCACCAAGTAGTAAAAAAGGAGGAGGAAGATGATTGATTAATCCTTGAATGTCCCCAAGAGTGAACCTACATCTTGGGGGAAGGTAAAGAGAGCAGATTGTGATTTCACGGTCAAAAGTAGCCCGGATAGCAATTGCTTGAAGCTGGGTGTTCAGGGGAACCATAAAATGTTGCAATGCTTTAGTAATAATTATTGCAACACCTCCATGGACGCGATCCCCATCAGTGGGGTTCATTTTGTAGATTTCATAGTTTACACCTGGATTGTACACTGAATCCCCCAATTTAGTTTCTTGAAGACATACAACCCCTGGGTTATGCTCACTCAGTAATACCTTTAATATTTCTGAACGAGTCCTTAGTCCTTTACAGTTCCATTGTAAAATGTCCATTGTAAAATGTCCAGATTGAATTTATGGGACTTTATAAGAGTTTCTTTAGATTGTCTTGAGATATGTGGCTTATGATTATATTTTTTATTAGCTTTTTGATATGGAGGAGAGTGGACTTCCACTACTATTTTCTTTTTACCCAAGGAACTTGATTCCTTGGTTGTTTCAGGGGCAGGAGCATCTTCATTTTTGTTACATTTTTTATGGGGTTTGGATATCTCCACCCTTTGAGCAGGTGGAGGAGAGGATGAAGGAGTTCTCTCTCTCTTTGGCCTTCTAGTTTGTTCTTGTTCCATTACACTCCATGGGTTGCTTTCTTGCTGAAGAGATGGAATAGACACAGGGAGGATTTCATCAACTGGAGAGGAGTCTATAACAGCAGGCACATCTTTCTTGGATAGGGGTGCTTCAACCCTAGCCGGCCTGTCGCCTAGATCAGATGACTGGGTTTCAATAGTTCTAGGTTTTACTGCAGGTAGAGGTGCTTTAGTTTTCATGGGAGCTACAGAAGTTAGAGCCATAGCATAGGTCTTTGTCTGACCAATTAACTTCCTGGCGTAACTAATACTTATATGTTCAGCATTAGCTTTACATATAGCTGCCTCTTCATGTTTATATTGGCTGCACTTTTTATTGAATGGGGTATGATTCTCTTCACAGATAATACATTTTGGATGTTTCGAACAAGGACCATGTTCAGGAGCCAAGCAATTATTACAAATTTAATCGTTTTTACAGAATCTGGATGGATGGCCATATTGAAAACAGTTGCAGCATTGCAGAGGTTTGGATAAAAATGGTTTGGCTTTGACCCTTTCGTTTCCAAAAGTGATGTAAGATGGAACATCAGAGTCCTCAAATGTTAAAATGACCATATTTGCCTTTGGAACCTTTTTTACCTTCCATACAGAAGTTGGACTGATTTCTAATATTTCTCTTTCTGTCAGTTCACAAATGTCTCTATCAAATACCACTCCTTTACCATAACTAAAATTCATGTGTGGTCTAATTTCTTTTATCATATCATCTTTCTCGAATTTCTTCATTGTCAGCATGTATGACTGTGTCTTTGATTTAGCATGAATTAGGACACTGCCTTTGCCAAACCTTGAGATGTTCCCCATGTCAATACAGCCAACCTTTTTTTGGATGTATCTGCCAAATTTGTAGTAATTATAATTTTCCTCCCTAGCAGTTACTACCAACCACATTGGAGGTTTTGGTGTTCTTTCAAAAGTGTCATCGTCATTCAAATTTGGCTGAGCCACTTGTACCCATTGTGATGGTCTGTAAATATCCATATTTTTAGGGGCCCTGTCGGTCAGTGCTCCCTTGACAATCTTTTTACAAATCGTTATGTTATTGATACTGATGCTGGCTTTGAGTGCAGCTTCATGTTTTTCAAAAGTCAGCCATGCCTCCCATTTTTTCTCACTTTCATCGTAGTTCATCCTCAATTCTTCTATTTTGCCATAACTACCAAAACGAGAGCATCTCATAGTCACATTCCAAGGGAATGTGCTTTACATGCAACACCCTCAAACTATCCAGTGTGTTCCCACAATGGTTTCTTTTCAATTTGTGATGACTACCCTGAGAGGTAGTACCACCACTGGAGCATTCCATATCCACGGTCAAGTTCATGTCACGGGTCGTCATTGGTGCCAAATCATCATCAAAGGGACCAGGGGTACTAGAATCCTTGTGGTTACTAGTCACAAAAGCTTTATATTAAAAAAAAATTAGAAAAATTAAACCTGAAAATATTAAAAAAATATCATCAGCCTTTCATAAAGTTTATTCTTCCACCAATGGCACAAGTGAGAGCCGACTCCCAAATGTCCGCATCCCTACCCTACCCCACTGGGGATGGCACAACATGGTTAGAGTGGCGCAAGTGTAAGCCAAACCAGCTTGCTAGGACTGAGAATATTACAAGAATACAATCATCCCCACCCTAACCATGTTATGGGCAAACCGGAAAGAATGCCGAGAGTCCTATCCCCAGGACTAGACCCCCCTGGAATCCGTGGTCCAGCCCTGAAGAATAGTTCCGCCCTTGAGTTATCAATCTGATATCTCCCAGGTCCGAACATTATTGGGTAGTTGATGATCCTACCACAGCTCCCACTATTTAGCTTCAGATATAAACCAAATCCAGCTATGATATCTTTTCCCATTCGTCAGGTCCAATAAATTTTACTGAAGGTTGAAAATTCCACAACATTACTTCAAATTAAAACATACAAAAAAAAATATATATATATAAAAAAATATGAGACTATTGGAATCAAACCCAGGAACTAATTCCTGGGGTTCAAGAGACCCCTCACCACGTCAAGGTGGTCCCATATCGAGGGGAAATGCAGTTCATGCGGTGCACTGTACGTATATTACTAAAAGTTTTTTTTTGGATTTCTTTGATCATATTGTCGAACTACTCCAGCACCCTCTTTTCACAGTCCTTGGCTTGACTGCTTAAATAAAAAAAAAATCGGTTGTGTTTTTAGCTTCCTGTTCATTGTTCTGTCCGACATTTACTAGTTTGTTGTGTACCAATGCGAATGTATAAATAAGAGCAGTTTGAATAATTCTAGTTGTAATTTTATTCCAGGTGATATTTTAAACATCATGTTTGACCCAAGCAACAAGATGATTTTGACACTTGGAGACAGACATGTGCGCGTGTTCCACAATGTAGCTGGATATGTTGCTACCATTCAGGTATGAAGTAGATGCAGTTTTGTTATTGTGGAGATTTTTACCTTCTAAAACTCTGCAACCTCCATTAAATCAACTAAATCTATACTGTCATTTTTATGTGGAAAGCAAGAGTTTTGTAGATTGAAAGAGTATGATGATTGCGAATGTAAGTCTTTGTTAAAATTCCATTGGAAACTTAGCCCTTCAAAATGTTTTCTGTTGATTGCCTCTCACTGGGCATCAGTCTTCACTAAATGGTATTTAGAGCGCTTAACCTTTTGTAGATTTTTGATGCAAACTGCTTTAATAAATACTATCATACTGTAAAATATTTTTCAATAATTTGGAATTTATTGTAATCCATATTAAATATTTGGGGAGGCAGCAATACAAAACGATTTCAAGTCATGTCCATGGTGTTAGACGAGTGATGAATCATCCTTGAAGGATTCAGCACTTAATTTTAAAGTCAAGTTGTTTCTGTTTTTATTAATACCATCAGGATTATAGTTAGTTACTTAGTTTATTCTCCTCTGTAGTGCTAGGGGTTGGAAATGTAATTCTGCTGGCTTCATAATGCTTTTTGCTAAAATTTCCCTTCTGCTAAGTAAGAGAAATGCCCAGTAACAAATTTGTTCAAAATATCATATATAGTACATATAGTTAAAAGGGTTAACCTTGATAAATCGTTAATGCTAAAAAAAAAAAAATTGCCAAGGTACTAAAATCTAATGATGTAGGCTGGATAAAGTATCCAGCCTACATCATTAGATTTTAGTACCTGGGCAATTTTTTTTTTTTTTTAGCATTAACAATTTATCAAGGTTAACCCTTTTAACTATATGTACTATAGGTATTAAGAGCAGTCAGTAATAAGGCTGCTGTGTTTTTTTTCTTTTCTGCACGTTATTGAAATGTGCCATGGTACACACATATTTGCCTTCTCATTTTGTTACAGACAGGTTCTGCTTCACTAATGTAATTTTTGTTTAAATTTTCTGCACAACTCCACCAATGTGTGAGATTCTTTCACATGTAATTAAGGAGATCATTGATGAAAATAAGTTTGAAGTTAAGTTAAGTTAAGTATATCTTAGTTTTACCAGACCACTGAGCTGATTAACAGCTCTCCTAGGGCTGGCCCGAAGGATTAGATATTTTTACGTGGCTAGGAACCAATTGGTTACCTAGCAACGGGACCTACAGCTTATTGTGGGATCCGAACCACACTATATCGAGAAATGAACTTCTATCACCAGAAATAAATTTCTCTTATTCCGCGTTGACCGAGCCGGGAATCGAACCTGGGACCACCGGATTGGCAGCCCAGCTCGAAAACCACTCGTCCAGCGTGGAACGAAAATAAGTTTGAAACTATTATGTTTTCAAGACAGAGGTACAGCTTTATGGTCCAAAGTACATATTAGTTTAACTAGACCACTGAACTTGATTAAAAGTTCTCCTAGGGCTGGCCCAAAGGATTAGACATTTTTACGTAGCTAGGATCCAATTGGTTGCATAGCATTGGGACCTACAGATTATTGTGGGATCCAAAACACATTTCGAGATTTTAATTTCTAATCACCAGAAACAAATTCTTCCAATTCCACCTTGGCAGAGCGGGGAATTAAACTCAAGACTACCGAATTAGTAGGCAAGTACATAACCCACTCGTCCAATGAGGAACTAAATGGTCCTGGAAAGAATAGAACAGAATGTAGAATTTGGGCCAAAAGCCAAGCAGTGGGACCTATGAAGTTATTCAGCGCTGAAATGGAAACAGAGCAAAAAATTTTTAAAGGTGTAACAGGAGGAAAATCTCGCTGTTGCACTATGAAACAATTGTTAGGAGAAGGTGAAAAGTAGAATGAAAAAAAGAGAATATGAAGAAAGGTACAGCTTTATGCTCCTGGGTTGGACTAGGGTAGAATCCAAGGAAGAAATTGAATATGGTAGAGGATATGTAGGCCTGTAGAAACTTGAGACGGTCAAGTTTGCTGTTGTGTAGCATTTCTCAGCATATTTGTATTTTATATCTGAATTCAGTGAAGAGGTAGAGGCAAAGGTCTCCACATCAAAGAGATCATCACTTGTAAACACTGGGAAGAGTAGCAGCCTCCAAGAAGTTTGACTTGGCTCATCATGTTGCAGTCATATTTAAAAGTTATCTTCTTATTGATGTTGATGACAGTCAGGTCATCGCTATCAGGTTAAATAAAGACAGAAAAGCGACAACAGGGGGGTCAGTCTTTGATGTGTCAGGCCAAATCATTCACCAGCAGATTAAATGATGTGACAGAACAGTGAGACATTGATCAGTGAAACAGCCAACAAACCTGCAGATCTGTCTTTAGATTGGTGGAACAAGTAAGATGCCATAACACAAAGAAAGATGGTGCATTATTAGTGTCATTGGGGCGCCAGTAGAAACTAGTAAATAGGTTGACCAATAGAACCGCCAGAGGAACATCAAGGAACAGTTTAAGCAGAGGTAGATCATCTTGGGAAAGAGCCCAAGACGTCCTCCAAGTGAACGCAGAAGAAATGGACAAATGCTTCTCCAAGAAGAGGTAAAATGCTACAATGTTTTCACAGCTTTTCTGGTAACTGGGAGACTAATTTTGCAAACATATAATAGGAGAAAGACAATAAGAAGTACAGTGCATCACAGACTTACAGCAAGAGCAACTTCCAGTGGATTTGGTTGTATGGCACTTTAGCAACTTGCAGCAGATTTGATCTTACGGCACTTTTTCATTACCGTTAATTGCGTGTTACAATACATTAGCTTGAAGCTGCATCAAGGTACAGCACTGCTGATGGTGCTAAAGGCAAAAATAGGCATAAAGTTAACAGCGCTTGTAACTTGATGCCGATTACCTATCAAGCAACACAATGTAAATAGAATAGAAGTTAGGCCAAGATGCCGATTACCTATCAAGCAACACAATGTAAATAGAATAGAAGTTAGGCCAAAGGCCAAGCGCTGAAATGGAAATTACCGTATATACTCGTGTAACACTGTCACGGACCCTTGAGGTCCGCTACGGGTTCGATATTATAATAAATAAAAAGAATTCAACACCAACAGTTGAAACTGGGGATACGAATATAGAAAGAAACACAAACAGAACAAAGGCTTATTTACAAGCTTACTAACAAAGATAAATGCAGAATGGTTTCTCCTATTTACATAAAATTAAAATTTTACAATGCGAGAACTGGGGAAACAGCGAGGTAATGAAATACTTGCTGGCCAGTTTTGCAGGTGCCAAAAATCAATGCTCGAAGCGATGGCTTCACAAGGAGAGCTGTAGAAATTTAGACGTCTTCTTGGCTCTGTACTGCAGAAAACAATGTCTATTCTTGATACTCGAAGGGAAGGTTACTCCTCAAAACCAACTTGTAAGACGTTTCTTCTCTGAAGGCTTGCTCAACGTCGGAAATACCTCTGTCATTCTCTCTCCAACTGGACGACTTGACTCGAAACCGATCAAACTCTCGTGCGCCTTCTCCCTCTCTTATCCTTCGTCTGTTCCTTCTTCTCTTATCTCTCACTGATGATCTCTCATACTTTGTCAGTCGTATATACGTATATGGCGATCTGGGGGCGGGGCCTACCAGCGAACATCACAGACTCCCGAGACGACCGGAAATTCTTAGGATCTCGACGAAAGGTTGCATCATAATACGCGGTGACACGTCGGTGCCTGTTGAGTTCCATATCCCACCTGGCGATTCTAGAATAATCATAAGAACAGGCGCCTCCAACACGTGCGCGGATGCTTCCTTGCTGCAGAACTTCTCAAAGAAGATGCGTTTCCCTTTCCTTTAATATATAATTCCTTGCTATAAAACGATTACCATGACAAACACACAATCTCGCAAATCATGCGACCCCCAAATTTTCACCCTTAAAAAATTATTTTATCATGTATCTCCCGTATCATGCAAGTTGAATTTACGAGACCAAATAACAATAGGCTAACTTCTTTTCCTCTTTATTCCATTTTTTAGTTAGGCTAACTCCTTTTCCTCCATTTCTTTATCTATCCCATCTTCTAGTTAAGCTTAAAAAAGTAAAAGAAATGCCAAAAGTATTGTTAGTAATGTTATACTTGTTATGTAAATGCATACAGCCAGAAACAGCTAATTTACTATGAGCAACCTAAACCGATAACAACAGCGTTTTTGTTTGGATTTCATCTATCGTATGATAGTAAAAAAATCACTGTATTTATGTTTCAAATGACGTTAAGGAGAATAGGACCGATATATTCTTACATTACTAGTATATCCTTACTCGCTATGTAGAAAAGATTGGCAAGGCATATACTGCTAAATTTAACCAGTAAGTTGTAGATGAAGCTGAGGAAAGAATGTTGACCTGCCAACGACCATAAACAAAATTTGAGAAACATGTTTTAATCAAAACTATTGGGTGTGAAAGAGCACATTTCACTGTTTTCACTCCAATAAAAGATAAATACTTAAAGATCGTAGTATTCTAACAAGATCAAGTGAAAAATATCGAACGGAATCTGTTGATTTTTGTTTACTGTGTAAACGAATGTTTTGGTTTGGAAATCAGCTGAGGGTGATTGGGAGGTAAGTTTGTTTCGTTGTATTGAACTCAAATCAGAACGGCTTTCTTGCTTCTAGTTAGCACAAGGGAATCTCAAGATATTCTATTTATATGGGACAAGGTTATTTTATGTTATATGAAGTGTTTTCAAGTCGAAATATCACTTAAATATGTATCATTTGTGAACAAAATTTAGTTATTTTTTCATTAGTAGGTGGCGACGAGGGCATGTTTACTGTGTAAACATGCCCTTGGTGCCATCTACTAATGAAAAAAATAACTAAATTTTGTTCACAAACGATACATATTTAAGTGATATTTCGACTTGAAAACACTTCATATAACATAAAATAACCTTGTCCCATATAAATAGAATATCTTGAGATTCCCTTGTGCTAACTAGGAGCAAGAAAGCCTTTCTGATTTGAGTTCAATACAACGAAACAAACTTATTTCCCAATCGCCCTCAGCTGATTTCCAAACCAAAACATTGATTGCTGTTTGTATTTTATAATACAAACAAATAGTAATATGATAATATATATATATTACTGGATGCAGTGAAGTAAAGCATAACTTTTTAAAAGATCCATGTTTGTATTTTATCATATGATACTAATATGTGATTACTACATACTCAAATTTTATATCTCGGGTATGATGCGACCCCCTTAAAATTAACTCCAAAATTAGGTCTTCAAAAGTCGCATGATACGCGAGTATATATGGTAAAAGAAACTAAAGGTTTGAAAGGTGCAACAGAAGGATAACATCACAGTTCCATTATGAAACAATTGTTAGGAGAGGGTGGAAAGCAAGATGGAAGAAAGAATGTATAAGGAATGAAAAGGGTTTGTATAAGGAATGAGAGGGGTTGCAGTTAAGTAATGCAAGAGGAGAACCGACAGAACTACCCCCTTTGGGAAACACACTGTAAAGGATAAAAATGAATGCAAATACCCCATTTAAATAAAAATTAAAAATTGTCAAAATTAGAGCATACACTAAGACCGTCATATGCAGAGGGCCAAACCATATTAGTATAGGAAGCATAAAAGACGCTGGGTTCTTTTTCTTATTTGCTTTATTCTTAAGAAAGTGTATTGTTCCCTATTTTGAACCAGAGCATTAAGGCTATCTTAAAGCAATGGTTTGTTTGTTATGGGGGGTATAGGCATGTTTGTCTGTGGCTTGTCCAAAGCCATCTTCATCTCTTTTTGGTTTTGGTTCTGAATAAGAGTATATACATTATTTAATATGGTGCATCACTTATACAGACAGGAAATAATAAGTAAAAAGCCACAGTACTGTATATGAGTGACTGTATTTTTCAAAATACAAAAATGGTAAAAAGGGGACTTTTGACCATTTGCACAATGGTCCTCTCATATACATTACTGTGGCTTTTTACTTAGCATACATTATTGTTTATTGTGACACAAATTTTTCAGCTATTTATTTTCCCTCACAGGACCTTAAACAGAGCCTCCAGAAGGCAACCAACAGCTCCATGAAGGATCGGATTAAACAGCAGATCAAGGAGGCAGAGGCAGCCCTCGAAAACATCAAGAAAGTTACAAAGAAATAGGCCGTCGTCACCTTTCACCATCCTTCATTTAAGCTTCATGCAAATGCCTGACATTGTACAATGTATAGAGAGACTTTTGAGCTGTAATCTTTTGATAATTATTCGGAGAATTTTGTATCCCTTATCACTGTAAATTAAGAAGCAACAGTGGATCTCATAAGACGTTACTACAGTGGGTATTTTTTAAAGCTTAAGTTTCTACTTTCCAGTATGCAATATGGTTTCCTTTCAGTTGACCTGCTCAGTATACTTTTAAGTTACATTATTCGTGGGGTTTGGATTGGCCTTATTATTGATGTGCTGTAACAGGCTACGCTGCTGAATGTTGTGACACAGGTATCATTTGGTGTTAGTGTATTGTTGTTTGTTGTATTTGGGGGACTATGGTTGGTGGTGCATGTTGTGTTGAGATGTGTGGCCAAGTATTATTATAAGATGCATCTGGCAAACAGATGTGGTTGCCAAAACAAATATTGATAAAAACCAAGAAAAAAAAAAATTGGTTGTTCTTTGGGTAATTTGTTTCCAACTATGTATACGGTTTGAACTCTTTGTTTGCTTCTCAACAAAGATCTACTCAAACTCCAAAAAACTCTTAAGATATTTGTTCAGTAGCAAATGATATGTATTGTTTGGGAGTCATTTCTGTTTATGGTAATGCAGTCAGAGGATTCCATTATGCTTTATACTCACTACTATTTGCTAACCCACTAGTTTTTTATTTTTTCAGATTTTCATATAGCCTGGGCATGATTTATAAAAGCATGATGCATGGTCTTTTTGGAGTAAGACAATATCGCAACTGTGGTCAAACACAATTATAGTAACACAGGTTGCATTCTAGAGTCCAAGTGTGTTTGTGTGAGCAAGTGAGCTGCATACCTCAGTCATTTAGTTTATACATTTGTATGACTTGAACTTTTGATAAGATTAAATGTATGCAAATTGATAACTGGTTTTTGTTCAATTTGGTCAGCCATTCTGACCAAAATGGTACTTTCAGACAAGCATTGCCTATGTGCTATCCACAAGAAGGTACTCGGTTTCCCCCACCCCATAAATACATTTCTTGAAATACTCATCATTTTCAGTTTTAAATGAAAACAAACAGCAGGGCAATAACAGCACATTATTGACAGTAGAGGCTATATATGTAAACCTTGGACTTTAACCTCAATCAGGTTGACATACTGACATTAACAATCTCAGAAGTGGACTCTGATACATCTCCACTGTCTATGTCTTCTATGGCCTTCTGAGGTGCAGGCGTACTTTCCGACGCCATCAACTTCTGAGGTGTACTTTCTACCTCCGTCTGCAAATTACTCTCCTGGGCAGGGACAACAACAGAGGACATAAGTAACTCTGCCAAATCTTCGTTGGGTGAAACACATATCTTGTTGTAAAGTTTCTTGTATCTCTTTTGTTCCTGGTAATGAAGACAATACTCTTATTACATACAGGCAGTTCCATATAAATATATTACACACTTCATTACTGTAACATGAGGAATATTAAGCATCAATAAACAAATGTATCATAAACATTATTATAAATTCTTACATGCGGATAAAACATTGCAAGGCACATTATGTATAGTGTGATACATAAGTACCATACTAACACACATTCATAGCTCTCATCACGAATTTGAGTATCTTACACTCACTTGGTTGTATAGATGTAGACTAGTGGATCAAAATTACAAGTTTAACCCAAACTGTTTGTAAATATAAAAATTATAAAATTGATATAAAGTAATTAATATAATTCAGAGGTATGCAAACCAGAGCCTTTTCTGTTGGATTAATCACCAATGCAATCTGGTAACTATCATCTAAGCTGAAGTGTGGTTAATTGAGATAAGGAGTAGGTAATTATGAAAAAGGGCTCTGGTTTGTTTACTTAAGAAACAAACAAGTTACTTTAAATTTGATGTGTTCCTACAGAAATACAAACCATTGCCTTTTAAGAAATTCACCCCTTAGATGGGAGGATAGTCTCTTACTTGCTGGCTAGATGAATCTCCGCCTAGAAAAAATCATGTTCCCAGTTGTGAAAATGAGCAAGGCACCAATGACAACCTGTTACATACTACCTGTACTCTAGTATAGGAATGCGAGACTGACAGGGCCTTGTGCCATAGCAAGATGTGTCTATGCTCTAAGAAAAATTTGAAGAACCATGTGCTACCCAAAAAGAAAGGAGAACATATGTCAGAATGGCAGATAACATTAGGTCAATTATAAAATAATGGGTTAAGACCATAGCTTAACCACTGGCCCCTTACATTGTTGAAAGGGTGAGCAGAGAAGTCCTACCTTATGAGCCAGAGCTCTGAAGATGTGATGCTCAAGTGTACATTCCAACAAGTGGTCAGTCTGACTACTGCCTTCCAAAGAAAGAAAAGGAGAGTAAAATCCAGTCATTCACCTATACAACCTTATGACCTCAAGAGTACCTTAGGCTAGATGCTTTTCTGTCAGAAAGGAGCTCTCATGACTATACCTGTTAAGTAGCCACCACAAGACCAAGACAAGTGCGTTATGTCCCTATGGTTAAATGAGGTAAAAGGTAGTCTGGCTACACCTGCCCTCATTAACTGAGCAAAAGAAAAAATGTCTTTCCAAAGGCTAGGGGTGAGGCAATGGTCTGAATTCATGAGATCTTGCTTGAATGACCTGTTTGGCTTCTTGATACTCTATGAGGCCAAAATGGAAGGAAGCTCTTCAACACATCTCTCTTGTGCCTGCTGGTGCTTAAAAAAAACACACACTTGACACTGGCCTAGGAGGTCAAGTTTTGTTTTTTTAGATGGTAATGCAAGGTGCACATGGGGCACAAGAACAAAAAAGATGAAGCTTCAACTCGACAGTTGGTCAAAGTGCAGCATGAAGTCTTTTAGGAAAACTGGCTGAAGACTAAAATACTTTTTAAAAAAAAGTGAGAGGTGCTGCCACCTTGTCACTAAGCTTCAACAACAGTTTTCTGCTTTATGCTGAGGAATACTACGTAAAAGGCAATGGTTAGTATTTGTATACAAACAAAACAGGATTAAAGTTTAGGTTAGGTTGGTATTAATGTAAAGCTGTCCAGCAAGAGCAGCATAATTATGTTTTGTAAGTCATATCGCTTGCCCGAAGGTTCTTAAATGAAAACTGAAGCAGGCTACAATTAAAATTAGTTGGTCAGCTAAACAGAAGGAAAGAGGAAAACTTAATGTACAAGAAACTTTGAGCGTAGGGTTGTAGCCACTGTAAGCTACACAATGCCTTCACCCAATGTGCAATATCCTGGATTACTTTACATCTTCATATACTGAAAATAACACAGCAGTTATTTACAATGGATGCAGCCTTTGGGAAATTGTTAAAAATACAAAATTTTCCCCCAAACAATCTTCATGGTGACATATAGTTAAGAAGAAAACTTTCCATTATTAAATGTGCTTCCAAAAACCATTTTATAATACTCGATCATAAAGCATAACTACTTTCACTCACCTCTACAGAAATGGAAGGCTTCATTTTCTTCAGGGCAGCAAAGAAGTGCTTTTTGGACACTAGTCTCTTCACATTCTTTGCAGACTCTGCAACTGCACTCTTGCTCGTATCCAATGTCTTATCTGTGCCAGTGGAGTCCATGTTTTGGATAACTTCTCTAATTGCTTCCTTACTGGCTAAGTAAACCAGCTGGTCGCAGTCTGCTCCGGAGAAGTTATTACAAACCTGAGATATTTCTTCGAAACTGACATCGTCGGCCAAGGCTGGGCAAGTTCCATTCTGTAAGAAAAAAGAAATAAATAAATAAAAAATAACTAAAAATACAACTAATCCTAATTTTGATTTAATAGTTACAAAGGTTAGTTGCCTATATTATATGCTGTAGACTCATTCTTCCATCTTTACCACATAAGAGTAAAAACTGAAAATATCTTTCATATTAAGGAAAGGTGGAGTATATATAATAATTAGCAACAATAAAGATGTTGGTCTCAAGATTAGTAAAATCTTCTAGAATATTTACTGTTCCAACTAATAATATTTTCTGTATCTGAATGTGTAAAACATTATTGTATTTTACAATAGTGCTATGGAAGAGTTTCTCCCAATGTAAAGCAGTAAAGCTTATTTTGTTGACATACCCTTACAAGAACAATAAAAGGAGATTATTATTCAATACAGATCTAAAGTTCTAGGTGGAAGCTGCAATAAACCCAAAAGAGAAGTGGTTTTTACATATATAAAAACTTCAGATAAACCACAAAAGGGAAGTTTAGATTTATATATACAAAAACTTCAGATGGACCACAGTAAAAAAAATACATTACCTTCGTTCTAGCTTTGAAAATGGATATCCTTCCCAAGTAATCTGGCACATCCACATAGAGCAAGGTGTCGAATCTTCCTGGTCGCGTCACTGCTGGGTCCAATATATCAGGCCTATTTGTGGCAGCAATGACATACACATCATCACGCTTTGCAAAACCGTTCATTTCAGTCAAGAGTGTGTTAACTATGGTGGTTTTACTTCCGCTCTGCAAGACAAAAATAATTCAATATTTTGCTTTCTTTATAGTACTCGGAATTTAACATTGAAATCTGCAATACTCTACTCGGCTCAGTTGTCGAGTCCTACGACCTCCAAATACTATTTAAGCGAGGAGCAAATTCATTCTGCTCTCTGCTCTTGATGCCTGCTGAATTTCAGCTGTAGTATCTGTTTTATTATCTGTTCCCTTTTATCTGTTTATTCATAACCTATTCCTATAACTTGCCCCTCTGCAGGCTGATTTCCTTTCACAACCCTCCTCAGTATAATTACAATCTGTTGCCTGTCCATAAGGGTTTTCAGCTGAAGATTTACATTAAGGAAGAATGAAAGAACTCAAATGAAAATATAATCATCACATTGTACTTTCCATAACTTACCTCTCCACCTTTGGTTCTGATGGGACAAAGTGAATCAAATTCGTCAAAGAATATGACGCACGGAGCTACGTTGCCAGCCCGTCGAAACACCTCTCGAACGGCCCTCTCACTCTCTCCTTGGTACTGAAAGTATTTAAGAAGCGAATTTGTTAGACCTGTATCAGCAAAAATACCAACTATAGAAAAAATGGTATTTCCAACTGTACCTTTCACATAAGGACTTGAACTCAGGTTTTCAAAAGATATTACATGACTTATTATTATTATTAAATTATATATCCAGACCACTGAGTCAAAAA
Organism: Macrobrachium nipponense; assembly: GCF_015104395.2. NCBI lineage: Eukaryota > Metazoa > Arthropoda > Malacostraca > Decapoda > Palaemonidae > Macrobrachium > Macrobrachium nipponense. The sequence goes on from NC_061097.1 coordinate 32,336,775, forward strand.
ATGACCACTGAGTCAAAAAATGACTACTGAGTCAAAAAATGACAATTTGTCGAAAATTGCATTTTTCCTAACTATACAAACCTGAGGTCCTTTAACAATAGGAAGTAGCTAGCGGCAGCTGGAACGGTCGTAAGCTTCGAACAAGGGGAGAACGGTAGTTAACTGCTTGTCCGATCGTCGCGCGGAGGTAAACAAATCACTTTTGCTTTTGGCCCATGCAAAATACGCAGAGTGAGGGGTGGCATGAGGAGGGACTATATGTAAAGGACCTCAGGTTTGTATAGTTAGGAAAAATGCAATTTTCGACAAATTGTCATTTGTTCCGATACGTAATACAAACCCTCGGTCCTTTAACAATAGGAAGACTCACTTCTTGGTGGGAGGAATCTGAGTCTTTTGATGAACAGACTGGTGTTCGTCCATCCTTGGAGTGCCTCCCTGGTCGTAAGAGCGAGGGAGGGATCCAAGCCTCTGTCCGATTGATCGGGGTGTGCACCGCAGGATCAATGGTCAGACCTCTGGGCCAAGTACTAAGAGAGAGGCAAGCGTATCTCTTCATACCAGCATTGTAAGAACTTGTTCCTGTACAGGAGCAAATATAAAGTCAAGAGTTTGTCTCATGTAGGCATCCACTTCTTCCCCCTTGTAGGAGAAAGTGGTGGATATACGCTCCTATCCCTAGTGAAAGGGATAGGATGGAGCTCGGTCGAGTAGCTTACCTGCATCTGACTCCCTTCCAGCGTGGTGACGACCGTATCCCTCTGCCCACAGGTAGAGGTAGAGAAAGATGGTGAAGAGAAGCCAGTCACACTCTCATTCGCACATTCATTCTCCCAGTCATACCAGGAATCGATGCTGTTCTGCCTGCTCGGGTGCTGGGTAAGCTTACACAACGTGTTGAGCAGCCACCACAGGTCCCAAGGAAAAAGTATCCAAGGACTTGTGGGCAATATCCCGAAGGTAGAAGGACGTGAAGGTGGTCTGGTTGGCCCAGACACCTGCCTTCAGGACCTGCGCCACGGAGAAGTTCTTACGGAACGCTAAGGAGGGTCCGATACCTCTGACTTCGTGGGCTCTCGGTCGGAGCGTACGGATGTCGACGCTACGATCAGCCTCGTACGCTCTCCTGATCACCTCATGTAGCCAGAAAGAAAGCGTGTTCTTGGAAACTTCTTTCTTGGTAACCCCAGTGCTAACGAAGAGGCGTCAACACTCAGGCCTGAGGTGTCGAGTTCTCTTCAGATAGCGCCGTAGCGCCCTCACAGGACAAAGCAGCATCTCATCCGCATCGTTATTGGTGAAGTCCAGAAGGGAGGGGATCGTGAAAGACTCGAACCTGTCGTCAGGGATCGACGGATTCTGAGTCTTGGCTACGAAGTTCGGGACGAAATCGAGCATCACAGATCCCCAGCCTCTGGTGTGTTTAACATCATAAGAAAGACCATGTAGTTCCCCTACTCTCTTCGCCGATGCCAGGGCCAGCAAGAAGAGGGTCTTGAGGGTCAGATCCCCGTCTGACGACTCTCGGAGTGGCTCGAAGGGTCTTCGAGTCAAACTCCTAAGGACGAGAGTCACATCCCACGCAGGGGGCCTGAGTTCCCTGGGTGGGCAAGACCTTTCGAAGCTCCTCATAAGCAAGGAGATCTCGAACGAGTTCGAGATGTCCAGTCCCCTCAGTTTTAGGACGAGAGCCAGGGCGGCTCTATATCCTTTAACTGTGGGTACTGAGAGGAGCTTCTCTCGGCGAAGAAACACGAGGAAATCCGCTACCTGCTGAAGAGTGGCTCTGAGAGGAGACAGACCCTGTCTACGACACCAACCACAGAAGACGGCCCACTTCCCCTGGTACACAGCTGCAGAGGACTGTCGGACGTGTCCAGCCATCTCTGTTGCTGCGCTACGAGAAAAGCCTCTCGTTCGCAAGAGATGGTGGATAACAGCCAGCCGTGAAGTTGAAGGGACTGGACTGCTTGGTGGTACCGTTCTACGTGTGGCTGGGCTAGAAGGTTGTGCCAATTGGGTAGCTCTCTCGGTGCGTCCGCAAGAAGAGCCAGCAGGTCCGGATACCAAACGGCTTGAGGTCGTTTGGGAGCCACTAGGATCATTCTGAGATTGGGAGTGACCAGCACTCGACTGATCACTTTCCGAATCAGACAGAAGGGAGGAAAGGCGTAAACGAAGAGGTTGTCCCAGGGGTGTTGGAGAGCGTCCTCTGCAGCTGCCCATGGGTCCGGCACGGCTGAAAAGAAAACCTGAAGTTTTCTGTTGTGCCGGGTGGCGAACAGGTCTACGACCGGTCGCCCCCACAGGTTGAAGAGCCTTTCCGCCACATCTTGGTGTAGAGACCATTCGGTTCCTATCACCTGATCCCGACGGCTGAGCTTGTCCGCTACTACATTCCTCTTGCCTGGAATGTAGCGTGCTGACAGCTCTATCGAGTGAGCCGTGGCCCACTCGTGCACCTGCACCGTCAACTGGTGAAGCGGAAGAGACACTAGGCCCCCCTGCTTGTTGACATATGCCACTACTGTGGTGTTGTCGCACATCAACACCACTGAGTGTCCCACCAAGCGGTCCTGAAATTCTTGGAGAGCGTAGAACGCCGCCTTGAGTTCCAGGACATTGATGTGAAGGTGCTTTTCGTGATGGTCCGTGTGCCCCCCATGCCTCGGTCGATGCGTCTGAGAACAGCAGCATCTCCGGGGTGGGAGTGCGTATGGGCACTCCTCTTCAGAGGTTCTTGTCGTCGAGCCACCAGGCTAGGTCCTGCCTCACCTTGTCCGTGAGAGCCACAGGAAAGTAAGGAGGATCCTTCGCCTGAGACCAACTCTCCCTTAGCCTCCACTGGAGAGACCGCAGGTGAAGATGCCCATGAGGGACTAAGTTCTCGAGTGACGACAGATGGCCGATCACGACTTGCCATTGCTGTGCTGCCTGTTCCTGCCGAGACAGGAACCTGAATTTGCTGATACGCAAGTCTGCGGGAAAGACCTGCCCTGCTACCGTGTCTATCAGCATACCCAGGTACTTCATCTTCTGCTTGGGTTCGAGATCGGACTTCTCGTAGTTTATCACGATCCCCAGATCGCGACAAAACTTGAGGAGTCGATCTCTGTCCTGCAGCAACTGCGAGCGGGAGCTCGCCAGGACCAGCCAATCGTCGAGATACCTCAGAAGACGTATCCCGTGCGAATGGGCCCAAGCTGACACCAGAGTGAACACTCGCGTGAACACCTGTGGGGCGGTTGACAGACCGAAACAAAGTGCCCTGAATTGGTACACCGTCCCGTCGAAGATGAAGCGAAGGAACTTTCTGGAGGACTGATGGATGGGTATTTGAAAATATGACAATTTGTCGAAAATTGCATTTTTCCTAACTATACAAACCTGAGGTCCTTTAACAATAGGAAGGTAACTAGCGGCAGCTGGGACGGTCGTAAGCTTCGAACAAGGGGAGAACGGTAGTTAACTGCTTGTCCGATCGTGCGCGCGCCCGAGAGGTGAAGAATCACTTTTGCTTTATGCCCATGCAAAAAGTTGCAGAGTGAGGGGTGGCATGAGGTGGGACTATATGTAAAGGACCTCAGGTTTGTATAGTTAGGAAAAATGCAATTTTCGACAAATTGTCATTTGTTCCGATACGTAATACAAACCCTCGGTCCTTTAACAATAGGAAGACTCACTTCTTGGTGGGAGGAATCTGAGTCTTTTTGGTGAACAGACTGGTGTTCGTCCAACCCTGGAGTGCCTCCCTGGTCGTAAGAGCAAGGGAGGGATCCAAACCTCTGTCCGATTGATCGGGGTGTGCACCGCAGGATCAATGGTCAGACCTCTGGGCCAAGTACTAAGAGAGAGGCAAGCGTATCTCTTCGTACCAGCAAGCAAGAACTTGTTCCTGTTTGCAAGAGACAATCATAAAATGATGGGTTTGTCTCAATTTGGCATCCACTTCCTCCCCCTTGTTGGAGGAAGTGGTGGATATTTACTCCTATCCCTACTGAAAGGGATAGGATGGTGCTCTATTGAGTAGCTCACCTGCATCTCGTCCTTACCCAGCAGGGTGACGACCGTGTCCCTCTACCCAAAGGTAGAGGGAAGAAAAAGATGGGAAGAGGAGCCAGTCACACTCTCATTCCTCATCCATTCTTACGGTCACACCAGGACTCGATGCTGTTCAGCCTGCGAGGGTCTGGGTTAACTACACAACGTGTTGAGCAACCACCACGGTTCCCAAGGAAAAAGATCCAAGGAACTGTGGGCAATATCCTGAAGGTAGAAGGAGGTGCATGCGGTCCGGTTGGACCAGGCGCCTGCCTTCATTACCTGCGCCACGGAGAAGTTCTTGCGGAACGCGAGAGAATGATGAAGAGGCGTCCACACTCATCCTGGGTGTCGAGTTTCTTCAGACAGCTCCGTCGCACCTTCACAGGACAAAGCAGCATAGCCTTCGTATCGGAGGCGGTGACGTCCATTAGGGAGGGTATTGTGAAGGACTCGAACCAATCGTCAGTTACGAAGGGTTCCGAGTCTTCGCTACGAAGATCGGTACGAAATCGAGCGTCACAAATCCCCATCCCTTTGTGGCTTGACTTCTCAAGAGAAGTCATGCAGTTACCTAAGACGAAAAGAAGGAATAGTCGTATGACCTATCCCTCTTCTCGACTTTGGTTATGTACAGTACTCATACTGACAAGCTATTAAGACGAAGTAATGATTGCTCTGGAACAACCGAACTAAGTCCACAGCATAGTTCGTAACTGACTCGGGCGCTCTGACAGCTGCCGACTGACTGGTTCGGAATCAGTAGAGGCAAGTTGTCCAAGCATCCGGGTAAGTCACGTGACCTTCGCCCTTTAAAGAGTTATGCTGAGAGACCAAACAAATAAAATATTTGTTAGTCACCGATGCCGGACGGCGCGGCGATGATTCTCTTAATGCATAAGCTCAAAAGGCGAAAGTCAATTGCCTTCAAAAGACCGAGGTCCCTGATGGCAAGAAAATCTCATAGACGTTGAATCTCAGCTTAAGGAGAAACAACACTATGTGACGTTGAAGACGAAGGTAGGCAATGAATGCAACCTACGTCTTCCAGCTGAATCGAGAGAAGGAATCTCAAGATTCTAAACCTGTGCTTACAAATGACTGAAAACGCTAACCGCCATTTCATTGCTGTCCGTTGTGCAATGAAAGCGGGGCGTTTCTTCAGTAATGAAACACAGGGGAGAGCCGCTTGAAGAACTGCTTCTCATGGGCTGAACGTTTGGAAGTAGAGCTGGCAGGTGTGGGAGTAGGCGATGTCTTTCAATACATCTGCTAATCCGGGGTGAACAATGAACTAATTGTACACCGCTCCGAATACAATATATTTTGAGGACAAACTCAGATTCCGCAAAAATCATCCGCATTATCGGGATATGATGCAGCAAGAGACTACTATTACAGAATTCTTGTTTACCGTGCGGTAAACAGAAAGATGAGAGTCGAATAGATATCTCTGTTTAAAATTCTCGCAATACCGAAGACGATGAATACTAGCGTTTCTCAGCAGTAGATGTCATTCATGTATGCGAGAATCCCCGTTAATCAGAGACTTAAGTCCGTGATTGTTGGCAGAGATACGGTTGTTATTCAATCAAAGCAGGTGAGAAAGACATAAACAACCGTCTATCTCAAAGCGGCAGCTGATACTGAAATGCCTCGGGCAATTCAATACGCAGTAGCTGTCGCTGACTCGTCATCCTGAGTTGCCAAGTAATCCTTTCCACGAAGGAATGCGTTCGGCTAGAAACCACCCGAGCATAAAAAGATATGCTCGAGCAATTATATTTAAGCGAAACGAATTTCGGTAAATATAAAAGCTTAAATGGTGTTGTTGTGACAACACCATAAGTATATAAAATTGAAACTGGAAACTCCTGGGAGGTTGCAGGCAACCCGGGTTGCAGTTTCAATTAGAATACTTTTCGTCTAAGTCGCAATCCGTAGAATAACCAGGAGGTATGCGCCTACCCCTCGGACCATTCAACTGCTTAGCAGAATCATGTCGCCGAGGTTAATATACGTAGTATATTTGTAGGATTCTGAACAATGATCTCCATCCTAAATTCTTTCCTTCAAGAAAACAAAATAAGGATTGGAGATCGACCACCTTCGTTCTCATTAAAGAGAGTGAAGGAGAAGTCTTCCTCGAAGGAAAGCTTCAATGGTGAACAGAATACTAAGACGATAGTTCCAGCCAAACTGGATATTCCCCGTCCGTTCTTCTCTATTCCAGGTTGGTCGCCTACTGTGAGATAGTCTTCTTTCAGCAGCAGTCTTCTTCCTAATGCTAGAAATTCCAGGAATTCGAGCATAGGCGAGGTTCCCGATTATCGTGTAACATATCGGGGATTCTCGTCTCGCTCACTTTGGACCGTGGTCTCGCCTAAGTGTTTGGAGATCGTAAGAAACTCTAACACTCTGAATGCGCTAGAAATTCCGTAGAATTCTAAGCAGTCTGCGAAACCCCCACCGAATTCGTCAAACGATATCGGCTGGTGGTCCTCTCGATTCCCGTAGAAATCGAGAATGGGGCAGGATCCCTCCTCAACGACCGGGGCTTACGTCAGGTAGGACCCGAAGGTCCCCCCTGGTAGCGCAGTCCCCAACGTGGGATCCTACAGAGAAATCTCTGTAGGATCCTTCCCCTTTCCCTCGTAGCCGTAAGGAGAGAGGGAATGGGGGAGGAATTGGATACTCGCTCGCCTTCCCAGTGGAACTAGCAGTTGGAGAAGAGTAGGAGCAGCCATCGCCTTGCGGCGATGGCCTCTCAGAGTCTGGGAAAACGTATCGTCAGGAGAAAACGTTTTCCCCGAGGAGGGTTACGAACTCTCACTGTAGGTAAGGGTCTGCCGCCACTGTGAACGTCGTCTGGGTGGGGCTGATCGACACCTGACAGGAGAGAGCCGATACCGTCCTCCGACTCATTACAGTCCTCGTCGAGGTCGAAACCTCTCAGGAGGACCCGAAGGAGTATTTAAATACGGTGTCCGAAGACACGTAGAAACGCCGCTGTCGCAGTAGAGGAGGTAATTGTGAAGGTAGCTTGATCGACCGGCCAGAAGAGAGAGCCTTCTTGTCCGGAGACGAGAGACTCTGGTTCAAGACAGAATCGGCAAGCTCCGATCGCGGCATACCCACCGTCGGTTTGGGTTCCCTCTCGGGCCCCAAAACGACTCGAGCAGAGACATGGGCTCTGCTGGTGGGAGCGGCGATCCTTCCCCCGGTCGTTGTGCTGACGAATCAGTGCAATAACCTGGGTAAAGTTACTCTGAATCTCGGAAGTTACAGCGTCTTGAGGAGTAGGACCGTCCAGTCCCTCCAACAAGAGCAGCTCCCAGGACCCTCCTCCTTCAGAAGAAGGACCAGCAACAGATCCCTGATCGTGAGCGGCGCATCTCTCACGATCACTCCTATATACCTCGCTTTCTTCCTGGGCGGTTATGCCGAGGAAGTTGAAGGTTATCGGCGAGACAGAACTGACGCTACCCCCCCTCTCCCCCTGACGGTCGCCTCCAATCACTTGCGCGTACGTCTGGTTGGTCCTAAGACCATACGTGGCACGTGCGGCGTCGTGACGGGATCGTGAGCGGCCGCACCTCTCACGATCACTCCTAGCTACCTCGCTCTTCCCGGTGTAGCCCGAGGAAGTTGAAGGTAGTGGAGAGACAGACCTGACGCTCCCCCCCGCGTCGCTGGCAGGACCATCGTACGTGGGGGGCTGCAGCCGATCACCACCCCGCGGTGGGGATCGATCTGCAGGCCTGGCCGTGCCGCTCACCTGTGGCGAGCGGCTCGACTGAGCACGTCGACCCCGGGTCCCGTGCGTCAGACGAGCTGCTGCTGGTCACCGTATCCGCCCGGTCCCTGTGGGAGCGGCGGTCAGGTGACCTGCAGAGCTCGCTTTCGCCGTGAGACCGGTGAGCGTCCTCGCGGCACGTCAAAACCGCTGGTACCAGCCGAGGCTGGTACCGTCGGTCGAGGGGACCTGGGGGACCTCTTCCCAGCCTCAACCCGTGGCCGGTCAGAGACCGTCACGTCCACCCACCGAGTACCGGCTGGTCGCTGTGCGAGAGCGGCCGCTGGCCTGGCGAGAGTCACCTGAGGCGGCTCCGAAGTCTTCTGCTCCGTGCCTCGGTCATGACGCTGAGCGAACTCAGGCGTCTTAACTTTGGCTGCACGGTCACCCGAAGGAGATCGTACACTCGGAACTTCTCGCGGACGAGAAACCGAGCCGGTACCTGGCTTAGCAGCAGAGCTGCCAAGACCAGGCTAGGGTGTACCAGCGGTAGCCAGCACACCCTTGGTCCCCGTCTTCTTCTTCTCAGAAGGGGAGACGGGCCCCCGTTCCCGAAGGAACAGGAGGACCAGCAGAAGAACCCCCCCGTCACAGCCGGAATGTGACGAGCCCTTCGAAGTTCCCGAAGGAGTCTTCTTAGGGGGAAAACAAAACCCGGTTACCAGCTGGTCGCTGCGAGAGCGGCCGCTGGCCTGGCGAGAGTCACCTGAGCGGTTTCTCGCCAGCCTTCTGCTCCGTGCCGTGGTCTTGGCGCCGAGCGAACTCTGGCGCCGAAACTTTGGCTGCACGGTCTCCCGAGGGAGAGCGTACACTCGGGATCTCCCGCGAACGACGTGGGACCGAGCCGGAACCTGGCGTAGCGGCATCGCCGCTAGCACCAGGCGAGGAAGTACCAGAGCTAACCGATACTCCTCTGGTCCCCGCCCTCTATCTCTTCCTTACGGAAGGGGAGACGGGCCCCGCTCCCGAAGGAGCAGGAGGACCAGCAGAAGGACCCCCGTCCCACCGAGGTGGGACGGGCCCTTAGAAGTCCCGAAGGAGACTTCTTAGGGGGGGGAGGCAGCCTTCTTCTTCTTCGGCTTATGGGCCTTAGAAGTCGAAGGGGAAGAGGCAGCAACAGACGAAGATGACACCTTCCTCTTCTTCGTCAGCTCACGCAGGACAGTCGTCAGGTCCTCCATCCAGGCCGGAGTCGGGCCTATTGCCGAAGCAACACGGCCCGACTGCACCTGTCCGGAAGGACCTGGGACTGGGGAAGACACCCACCCATGGGCAGGACCAGATGGAGGATGCGCAGAACCAGGTTAGCGGACAGGAAGCAACCAGCTCAGGAGCGGCAGGAACAGCGGCAGCGGTAAACACAGAAGGGGACAGCCAAGCCAGTAGCGGGAACCACATCAGCGACATGTACGCAGGCCAGCCATCGCCTCGTAGAATCATCGGCAGCCAGCGTGGTACTGGCGGCCGTCCAGGGGGCGAGCTGCTGGAACAGCGGAAGTCTGGGGCAAGGCAACACGAAGAAAACACAGGCGGCGGCGGCATACCCCTCCTCGGAATACGGAGCGGCGACCGGCCATAGAAGCGGCAGACGGCGTCACCGACACAGCATGGGTGGAGTGTAGACCAGCGGGGGGAAGCAGCATAAGCGGCCGTGAAGGTTGTAGTGGAGACCACTCCAAGGTCACCGCCCCAGACCTCGCTAGACTCTGCAGCAGATCGTGGATGCTAGGCACGCCCTGCAGCCGCAGTGGTCCATACCTGTCCAAGGTCGTCTCCCACGGCTGTAGCACCTGCGGTAGCACAGACAGATTAGTAAGAGGGGTTCCCTCACGCACGGGGGGGGAGACATGCCCCACCCCGAACGGAAGGAAGACCCCAAAAATGACAATTTGTCGAAAATTGCATTTTTCCTAACTATACAAACCTGAGGTCCTTTAACAATAGGAAGGTAACTAGCGGCAGCTGGGACGGTCGTAAGCTTCGAACAAGGGGAGAACGGTAGTTAACTGCTTGTCCGATCGTGCGCGCGCGCCGCGCGTCTGGGCGGTGAAGAATCACTTTTGCTTTAGGCCCATGCAAAAAGTTGCAGAGTGAGGGGTGGTATGAGGTGGGACTATATGTAAAGGACCTCAGGTTTGTATAGTTAGGAAAAATGCAATTTTCGACAAATTGTCATTTGTTCCGATACGTAATACAAACCCTCGGTCCTTTAACAATAGGAAGACTCACGTTCTTGGTGGGTGAATCGTCGCCTGGTGAACAGACTGGTGTTCGTCCAACCTTGGAATGCCTCCCTGGTCGTAAGAGCAAGGGAGGGATCCAAACCTCTGTCCGATTGATCGGGGTGTGCACCGCAGGATCAATGGTCAGACCTCTGAGCCAAGTACTAAGAGAGAGGCAAGCGTATCTCTTCGTACCAGCATTGCAAGAACTTGTTCCTGTACAGGAGCCAACATAAAGTTATGGGTTTGTCTCAAGTAGGCATCCACTCCTTCCCCCTTGTTGGAGGGAGTGGAGGATATTTGCTTCTATCCCTAACTAAAGGGATAGATTGGGCTCGGTTGAGTAGCTTACCATGCATCGGATTCCTTTCCAGCATGGTGACGACCGTGACCCCTCTGCCCACAGGTAGAGAGAGAGAAAAGATGGAGAAGGAGAAGCCAGTCGCACTCTCATTCAACCATTCATTCCTACAGTCACACCAGGAATCGATGCTGTTCTGGCCTGCTCGGGTGCTGGTAAGCTTACACAACGTGTTGAGCAGCCACCACAGGTCCCAAGGAAAAAGTATCCAAGGACTTGTGGGCAAATATCCCGAAGGTAGAAGGACGTGAAGGTAGTCTGGTTGGCCCAGACACCTGCCTTCAGGACCTGCGCCACGGAGAAGTTCTTGCGGAACGCCAAAGAGGGTCCAATACCTCTGACTTCGTGGGCTCTCGGTCGGAGCGTACGGATGTCGTCACTACCATCAGCCTCGTACGCTCTCCTGATCACCTCACGCAGCCAGAAAGAAAGCGTGTTCTTGGATACTTCTTTCTTGGTAACCCCAGTGCTAACGAAGAGGCTCGACACTCAGGTCCTGAGATGTCGAGTTTTCTTCAGATAGCGCCGTAGCGCCCTCACAGGAACAAATAAGCAGCATCTCATCCCGTATCGTTGTCGGTGAAATCCATTAGGGAGGGGATTGTGAAAGACTCGAACCTGTCGTCAGGGATCGACGGATTCTGAGTCTTAGCTACGAAATTCGGGACGAAATCGAGCGTCACAGATCCCCAGCCCCTGGAATGTTAACATTGAAGGACAGACCATGAAGTTCCCCTACTCTCTTCGCCGATGCCAGGGCCAGCAAGAAGAGGGTCTTGAGGGTCAGATCCCTGTCTGACGACTCTCGGAGTGGCTCGAATGGTCTTCGAGTCAAACTCCTAAGGACGAGAGTCACATCCCACTCAGGGGGCCTGAGCTCCCTGGGTGGGCAAGACCTTTCGAAGCTCCTCATTAGCAAGGAGATCTCGAACGAGTTCGAGATGTCCAGTCCCCTCAGTTTAGGACGAGTGCCAGTGCAGCTCTATATCCTTTAAACTGTGGGTACTGAGAGGAGCTTCTCTCGGCGAAGAAACACGAGGAAATCCGCTACCGTCCTGCTGAAGAGTGGCTCTGAGAGGAGATGAGACCCCGTCTACGACACCAACCACAGAAGACGGCCCACTTCCCCTGGTACACAGCTGCAGAGGACTGTCTGACGGTGTCCAGCCATCTCTGTTGCTGCGCTGCGAGAAAAGCCTCTCGTTCGCTAAGAGATGGTGGATAACAGCCAGCCGTGAAAGTTGTAGGGACTGGACTGCTCGGTGGTACCGCACTACGTGTGGCTGGGCTAGAAGGTTGTGCCAGTGGGGCATCTCTCTCGGTTCTTCTGCAAGAAGAGCCAGCAGGTCCGGATACCAAACGGCTTGAGGTCGTTTGGGAGCCACCAGGATCATCCTGAGATTGGGAGTGACCAGCGCTCGGCTGATCACTTTCCGAATCAGACAAAAGGGAGGAAAGGCGTAGACGAAGAGGTTGTCCCAGGGGTGTTGAAGAGCGTCCTCTGCAGCTGCCCATGGGTCCGGCACGGCTGAGCAAAAAACCTTGAAGTTTTTTTTTGTTGTTGGCCGGGTGGCGAACAGGTCTATGACCGGACGCCCCCACGTTGAAGAGCCTTTCCGCCACTTCTGGGTGTAGGGACCACTCGGTCCCTATTACCTGATCCCGACGGCTGAGCTTGTCCGCTACTACATTCCTCTTGCCTGGAATGTAGCGTGCTGACAGCTCTATCGAGTGAGCCGTGGCCCACTCGTGCACCTGCACAGTCAACTGGTGTAGCGGGAGAGACACTAGGCCCCCCTGCTTGTTGACGTATGCCACTACTGTGGTGTTGTCGCACATCAACACCACCGAGTGTCCCATCAAGCTGTCTTGGAACTCTTGGAGAGCGTAAAACGCCGCCTTGAGTTCCAGGACATTGATGTGAAGGTGCTTTTCGTGATGGTCCCACACACCTGCAGCCAGCAACTCCTCCAGGTGTGCGCCCCATCCCTCGGTCGATGCGTCTGAGAACAGCAGCATCTCCGGGGGGGGAGTGCGTAGGGGCACTCCTCTTAAGAGTTCCTGTCGTCGAGCCACCAGGCTAGGTCCTGCCTCACCTTCGTGATGGACACGGGGAAGTAAGGTGGATCCTTTGCCTGTGACCAACTCTCCCTTAGTCTCCACTGAAGAGACCGCAGGTGAAGACGTCCGTGAGGAACTAACTTCTCGAGTGACGACAGGTGGCCGATCACGACTTGCCATTGCTGAGCTGCCTGTTCCTGCCGAGACAGGAACCGGCCGGCTGCCTCCCTGAATTTGCTGATCCTCAAGTCTGCGGGCGGACTTGAGCTGCTACCGTATCGATCAGCATACCCAGGTACTTCATCTTCTGCTTGGGTTCGAGATCGGACTTCTCGTAGTTTATCACGATCCCCAGATCGCGACAAAACTTTAGAAGTCGATCCCTGTCCTGCAGCAACTGCGAGCGGGAGCTCGCCAGGACCAGCCAATCGTCGAGATACCTCAGAAGACGTATCCCGTGCGAATGGGCCCAAGCAGGGACACCAGCGTGAACACTCTCGTGAACACCTGTGGGGCGGTTTGAGAGACCGAAGCAAAGTGCCCTGAATTGGTACACCGTCCCGTCGAAGATGAAGCGGAGGTACTTTCTGGAGGACTGATGGATGGGTATTTGAAAATACGCATCCTTCAAGTCCACTGAAAGCATGAAGTCGTTCTCCCTGATGGAGTCCAGCACGGAACGTGCCGTCTCCATCTTTGAAACCGAGTCTGGCGAACAAATCGGTTCAGGGGAGAGAGATCTATCACCGGGCGCCCAGCCCCCCGATGCCTTTTCCTCCACTAAGAAAAAGGCGGCTGTAAAAGCCCGGTGACCGATCCACTACGACTTCTACAGCTCGTTTGGTCAGCATGGTCTTGATCTCCTGCCGAAGAGCGTCGTCCTTTGAGGATCCCAGAACATACGTCTGCAGATGGACCGGGTTGGAGGTGAGGGGTGGCCGAGATTCGAAGGGTAGTAGATATCCCTCCCGAAGGACGTCTACTATCCAGGTCTCGGCACCGTAGCGCTGCCAAGTTGCCCAATGGCTCGCCAGGCACCCCCCACTTCCGGCAGCTGGTGAGGGGGAACGCCGTCCCTAGCGTTTCCCCCACCTCGCTTCGACTTCTTCCCAGCACCTCCTCGGGGAAAGGAGGCTGGAAGGAGGGCTGGTTACGGCCTCCTTTACCAGAAGTTGAAGCAGGAAGAGTCTTTCCTCGGGGCTTCGATGGAGCAGCCGTCTTAGCAGCCGAGGAAGCGCTAGTTAAACTCTTAGGCTTAGCCGCAGTTGTACGAGGTTGCCCAGAAACCTTCGTAACTGCCTGGTGAACCAGACGGTCACTGTCATCAGTGCGCCGTCTTTCCACCGCAGCGTCCACCATCTCTCCGGGAAAGAGAGCGGAGGAACTCTTCATTGGTCCGTTACGGAGTCCATTTACCGCCTCACGCCCGGCCCCCTTGGCTACTCGCGTAAGGACAGCGTCCCTACGACGGAGAACCAAGTTGGCCCACAGGTTTGCCGTCTGATGGGCGAGGTAGGAGATGGCCCTACCTCCAGACTGGCACAGTCTCCTGAAGTCGGGGTCGTCTTCGAGGGCAGCGCCCCCGGCGTCGGCCGCGACCTTGGATACTGTGAGGGACCACAGATCCAACCAAGAGACTGCCTGGAAAGCCGCCATAGCGGTAGCTTCCAGGCCCAGTGCCTCCTGCTGCGAGAACCACAAGTTCTCTGACAGGAGCTGCTGCAGGGACACACCTGGAGTTAGCCTAGCTAGCTCCGGGTTAACCTGTTTGGGCGGTATTGGATCCACTGATGGCACGTAGAACTTCCGCTGTCGCTGCAGAGGAGGAGGAAGTAGCTTGGAAGACCGTCCTGACTTAAGTGAGTCCTCTCGTCCTGAGACGAAATTCTCCACCTGGTCAAGGACTGAGTCTGCAAGCTCAGATCGCGGCAGTCCCACCGTCAATTTGGGTTCCTTCTTAGGGCCCCAAAATGACTCGAGCCGGGACGTGGGCTCAGATGGTGGTAGCGGCGATCCTTCCCCCAGGTCGTTGTGCTGACGAATCAGCGCAATAACCTGGGCAAAGTTCCTCTGGATCTCAGGAGTCACAGGCGTCCTGAGGAGTAGGACCGTCCAGTCCCTCCAACAGAGCAGCTCTCGAGACCCTCCTCCTTCAGAAGGAGGAACAGCAACAGACCCCTGACGGTCGCCTCCAACCACTTGCGCGTACGACCTGGCTGGTCCTAAGACCATGCCTGGTTCGTGCGGCGTCGTGGCGGGATCGTGAGCGGCGCACCTCTCACGATCACTCCTATGGTACCTCGTCTTCCCGGTGTAGCCCGAGGAAGTTGAAGGTATAGGAGAGACAGACCTGACGCTCCCCCCCGTTCGCTGGCAGGACCAGCGTACGTGGGGGGCTGCAGCCGATCACCAACCCGCGGTGGGGATCGATCTGCAGGCCTGGTCGTGCCGCTCACCTGTGGCGAGCGGCTCGACTGAGCACGTCGACCCCGATCTCGTGCGTCAGACGAGCTGCTGCTGGCCACCGTCTCCGTCCGGTCCCTGTGGGAGCGGCGGTCAGGTGATCTGCAGAGCTCGCTTTCGCGGTGAGACCGGTGAGCGTCCTCACGGCACGTCAAAAACAACGTGGTTACCCAGCCGAAGCTGGTGCCGTTGGTCGAGGGGACCTCTTCCCAGCCTCAACCCGTGGCCGGTCAGAGACCGTCACGTCAACCCGAGGTACCGGCTGGTCGCTACGAGAGCGGCCGCTGGCCTGGCGAGCGTCACTTGCGCGACTCTCGACAGTCTTCTGCTCCGTGCCTCTGTCCTGACGGTGAGCAAGCTCAGGCGTCCTGACTTTGGCTGCACGGTCGCCCGAAGGAGACCGTACACTCGGACCTTCTCGCGAACGAGAAGTCGAGCCGGTACCTGGCTTAGCAGCAGTGCTACCAAGACCAGGCGCGGATGTACCAGCAGTAGCCAGCACATCCTTGGTCCCCGTCTTCTTCTTCTTCTCAGAAGAGGAGACGGGCCCCGTTCCCGAGGGAACAGGAGGACCAGCAGAAGCACCCCCCGTCACGCCAGAGCGAGACGGGCCCTTCGAAGGTCCCGCAGGAGCCTTCTTAGGGGGGGAGGAGGCAGCCTTCTTCTTCTTCGGCTTGGAAGCCTTAGAAGTCGAAGGGGAAGAGGCGGCAACAGACGACGAAGAAGACGATGAAGACGACGACGACACCTTCCTCTTCTTCTTCCTCTTCTTCGTCAGCTCTCTCAGGACGGACGTCAGGTCTTCCATCCACGGAAAAGTCGGGCCAATTGCCGAAGCAACACGCCCCGATGATCCTGTCCGGAAAAAGACCTGAGGACCGGTGCAGCACCTCCATGACGAGACGCGACGTGGGCAGGGCAGGCACGGCAGGAGCGGCAGGAACATCAACAGCAGACCAGCACCACAGGACCAGCACCATAGACCAGGACCAGCACCAGCAGCAACATAACATGAGAGTCCCGCACCGCGCGCTTCGTAGGAGCGGCGCGAGGGGCTGGGCCAGCAACACTCGCTGCAGGTACGGCAGGTACGGGGCAGCATAGTCCGGCGTCACAGACCTCTCCATCTCAGCCAAACTCATCAGTTGGGACGGGCGTGTAGATCCAGGGGCGAACTTTTGGGTTTCGGGAGCGAAGTCTGGGAGTCGGCAGCACATAAAACCCAGGTGGCGGCGGCACGCCCCTCTTAGGTACGGCAGCGATCGGCATTTGAATTGATGCCGTTGGAGTCACCGACGCAATGTGTTGCGTATACACCACATGAGGAGGGGCGGCGTACGCTGGTGTTGACACAGTATTTGTTGTTGTTGTAACTACACCATGAGTTACAACTGCCGACCCCGCTAGCCGTTGAATCAAGCCCTGGATACTGGGGGCGCCCTGCAGTCCCAACGACGCCCACACCTGTCCAAGGTCGTCACTCACAGAAGGCACACCTGAGGGAGGAACAGTCGGGTCAGTTAGAGGGGCACCCTCGCGCTTGGGGGAGGACGAACCCCACCCAGAGCGGACGGAAGACCCCGAATACAATTGCACATCCGGGTATCGGGCACCCTCCTCCACACTCGACGGGTCGAGTGAGGAGAAGGACTCCGAAACCCCCCCCGCATGGGAAGGCGCAAATCGTGGGGCTGAGCTTGGAGGCCAGGAAGGATGACGAGGTATCCGTAACCAAAGGAGTCGCTGGAGAGCTTTCCGACGACTCCTTGATCGACCTACGTCTCTTCCTAACCCTCGTACAGCACCCACCTGCGCCTCGGACCCAAGTTTACACCACACATTACCATGGTTCGGCTCGGGAGCATTCTCGCCCCCGACACCGATAACATAACTCATGAGGATCAATATCTGGATAAGAGCGGAATCCGCCGCATTTACGCCCCTCCAGCCCGGGACACACTCTACGGGCAGCTGGTGGGCGCGGCGAAAGCTCTTCTTGATCCATGATTAATTAATTCACTTCACCAATGAAAAATGAAAAAAGAGTACTTACAATTTCATTCAAGACCACAAACAAACCAGTCAGAAGAAATTGTAAACATCCAAAGCACACGACGAAATAGCGGGCAGAGCGATGACGAACACGTCCTGTCACACACGGCCGAAAGCAAAAGTGATTCTTCACTGCCCGGGCGCGCGGCGCGCGCACGATCGGACAAGCAGTTAACTACCGTTCTCCCCTTGTTCGAAGCTTACGACCGTCCCAGCTGCCGCTAGTTACCTTCCTATTGTTAAAGGACCGAGGGTTTGTATTACGTATCGGAACAAACAAAATATGAGGAAGCTGAGCGGGGGGGCAGGAAAGAAGACGAAGAATCGGATACCAAGGGAGTCGCGGAAGAGCTTTCCGACGACTTCCTGGCAGACCTTCGCTTCCCCTACCCCGCACAGCAGTGAAAAGTAATATGAAAATGAAACGGAATACTGCACTTGCGATTCACTTCATAGAACTTAAAGAGGGAAAAATCAATTCCCGGTAAGAGCGGGAACTTGATCCATAATAATATGATGCTATCATAAATATATATGAAAATGAACAATACTGCACTTGCTATTTTCACTTTCACAGCAATAAATCGTAAGGATTAATTCCCGGGTAAGAGCGGAAATTGATCCAAAATTAAATTTGATGCAATTAATAAATGAAAATGAAAAGAAAACTGCATTGCGAATCCACTTTCATTGCATTCTATTCATACAAAATAAGAGGCTCTTGCCGAGCGCAATCAAGCTCTCGGCAACGAACGCACAGGGCAAAAATATAATGAAAAAGAGTACTTACATCTTTCAATTACACACTTTCGCCCAAAATACATGACTCGGCGCGAGTGCGCCCACCCTCGGCACCGAGACATAATTCAAGGGTTCAATTCATGAAAAGAGCGGTAAATCGCCGTCTCTACTGGCGATAGCTCCATGTTGATTCATATTAAGTAATGAAAATGAAAACAGTGTACTTACAGTTTCATTTTCAAGTCAAACCAAACCATTAGTAAAAAACACAATATAAACAAAGCATACGACGATGAAGCGGGCAGAGAGCGATGACGAACACGTCCTTCACACCCGCGGCCGAAAGCAAAAGTGATTCTTCACCTCTCGGGCGCGCGGGCGCGCGCACGATCGGACAAGCAGTTAACTACCGTTCTCCCCTTGTTCGAAGCTTACGACCGTCCCAGCTGCCGCTAGTTACCTTCCTATTGTTAAAGGACCGAGGGTTTGTATTACGTATCGGAACAAACGCGTCCTTCAAGTCCACTGAAAGCATGAAATCGTTCCCCCTGATAGAGTCGAGCACCGAGCGTGCCGACTCCATCAGTGAACCGCGTCGTGGCGAACGAAGCGGTTCAGGGGAGAGAGAGGTCTATCACCGGACGCCAGCCCCCCGATGCCTTCTCCACTAGGAAGAGGCGGCTGTAAAAGCCCGGTGATTGGTCCTCCACGATCTCTACAGCTCGTTTCGCCAGCATGGTCTTGATCTCCTGTCGAAGAGCGTTGTCCTTTGATGATCCCCGGACATAGGTTTGTAGATGGACCGGTTTGGAGATGAGGGGGGCCGAGACTCGAAGGGTAGCAGATATCCCTCCCGAAGGACGTCTACTATCCAGTTCTCGGCACCGTAGCGCTGCCAAGTTGCCCAATGGCTCGCTAGGCACCCCCCCACTTCCGGCAGCAGGTGAGGGGGAACGCCGTCCCTAGCGTTTCCCACCTCGTTTCGACTTCTTCCCACCACCTCCTCGGGGAAAGGAGGGCTGGGAGGAGGGCTGGTTACGGCCTCCTCTCGCGGAAGTCGAAACAACAGGAGTCTTCACACGGGGCTTAGACGGTGCAACCGTCTTAGCCGCCGTGGAAGCGCCAGCTAAACTCTTGGGCTTAGCCGCAGTTGCTCGAGATTGCCCAGTAACCTTCGAGACTGCCTGGTGAACTAAGCGGTCACTGTCATCAGTGCGCCGCCTTTCCACCGCAGCGTCCACCATCTCTCCGGGAAAGAGAGCGGGGGAACTCCTAATAGGTCCATTGCGAAGCCCGAGTGCCGCCTCACACCCGGCCCCCTTGGTCACTCGGGTAAGGACTGCGTCCCTACGTCGAAGAACCAAGTTGGCCCACAGGTTAGCAGTCTGATGGGCGAGGTAAGAGATAGCTCTTCCTCCAGACTGGCACAGTCTCCTGAAAGAAGCGTCGTCTTCGAGAGCAGAACTCCCAGAGCCGGCCGCTACTTTGGATATTGTGAGGGACCACAAATCCAGCCAAGAGACTGCCTGGAATGCTGCCATAGCGGTAGATTCCAGGGCAAGTGCCTCCTGCTGCGAGAACCAGAGGTTTTCTCGAAAGGAGCTGCTGCAGGACACACCTGGAGTCAGCCTTGCTAACTCCGGGTTAACCTGTTTCGGCAGTATCGGGTCTTCCGAAGGCACGTAGAAACGCCTCTGACGCTGTAGAGAGGAGGAAGCAGCTTGGACGACCGTCCGGATTTCAGCGAATCCTCTCGCCCTGAGACAAGATTCTCGACTTGATCCAAGACCGAGTCTGCAAGCTCCGATCGCGGCAGCCCCACCATCATTTTGGGTTCCCTCTTCGGACCCCAAAATGACTCGAGCCGGGACGTGGGCTCGGCCGGTGGTAGCGGCGATCCTTCCGCAAGGTCATAATGCTGACGAATCAGCTTAATGACTTCTGCAAAATTCCTCTGTATCTCGGGAGTAACCGCGTCTTGCGGAGTAGGACCGTCCAGTCCCTCCAGCAAGAACAGATCCCGAGATACTCCTCCCTCAGAAGGAGGAACAGCGGCAGACCCCTCACGGTCGCCTCCAGCTACTTGCGCGTATGTCCTGGTCGGTCCTAGAACCGTGCCCGGTCCATACGGCGTCATAGCGGGATCGCGAGCGGCGCACCTCTCGCGATCACTCCTAGGTACCTCGTCCTCCCGGTGTAGCTCG
>NC_061097.1:32357215-32404715 GCF_015104395.2 Macrobrachium nipponense
CTCGACTGAGCACGTCGACCCCGGTCCCGTGCGTCAGACGAGCTGCTGCTGGTCACCGTATCGCCCGGTCCCTGTGGGAGCGGCGGTCAGGTGACCTGCAGAGCTCGCTTTCGCCGTGAGCACCGGTGAGCGTCCTCGCGGCACGTCAAACCGCTGGTACCAGCCGAGGGCTGGTACCGTCGGTCGAGGGGACGGGGCCTGGGGGACCTCTTCCCAGCCTTAAACCGTGGCCGGTCAGAGACCGTCACGTCCACCCGAGGTACCGGCTGGTCGCTGCGAGAGCGGCCGCTGGCCTGGCGAGAGTCACCTGAGCGGCTCTCGACAGTCTTCTGCTCCGTGCCTCGGTCATGACGCTGAGCGAACTCAGGCGTCTTAACTTTGGCTGCACGGTCACCCGAAGGAGATCGTACACTCGGAACTTCTCGCGGACGAGAAAACCGAGCCGTACCTGGCTTAGCAGCAGAGCTGCCAAGACCAGGCGAGGGTGTACCAGCGGTAGCCAGCACACCTTGGTCCCCGTCTTCTTCTTCTTCTCAGAAGGGGAGACGGCCCCGTTCCCAGAAGGAACAGGAGACCAGCAGAGACCACCCCCCCGTCACACGGAATGTGACGAGCCCTTCGAAGTCCCGAAGGAGTCTTCTTAGGGGGAATACAAAACCCGGTTACCAGCTGGTCGCTGCGAGAGCGGTGCCGCTGGCCTGGCGAGAGTCACCTGAGCGGTTCTCGCCAGCCTTCTGCTCCGTGCCTTGGTCTTGGCGCCGAGCGAACTCTGGCGCCGAAACTTTGGCTGCACGTCTCCCGAGGGAGAGCGTACACTCGGGATCTCCCCGCGAACGAGAGACCGAGCCGGAACCTGGCGTAGCGGCATCGCCGCTAGCACCAGGCGAGGAAGTACCAGAGCTAACCGATACTCCTCTGGTCCCCGTCTATCTCTTCCATACGGAAGGGGAGAAGGAGCAGGAGGACCAGCAGAAGGACCCCCCGTCCCACCGAGGTGGGACGGGCCCTTAGAAGTTCCCGAAGGAGACTTCTTAGGGGGGGGAGGCAGCCTTCTTCTTCTTCGGCTTATGCCTTAGAAGTCGAAGGGGAAGAGGCAGCAACAGACGAAGATGACACCTTCCTCTTCTTCGTCAGCTCACGCAGGACAGTCGTCAGGTCCTCCATCCAGGCCGGAGTCGGGCCTATTGCCGAAGCAACACGGCCCGACTGCACCTGTCCGGAAGGACCTGGGACTGGGGAAGACACACCATGGGCAGGACCAGCATGGACAGGCGCAGGAACCAGGAGCGACAGGAACAGCAACCAGCTCAGGAGCGGCAGGAACAGCGGCAGCGGTAAACACAGAAGGGACAGCCAAGCCAGTAGCGGAACCACATCAGCGACAGGTACGGCAGGCCCAGCCATCGCCTCGTAGAATCATCGGCAGCCAGCGTGGTACTGGCGGCCGGTCCAGGGGCGAGCTGCTGGAACAGCGGAAGTCTGGGGCAGGCAACACGAAGAAAACACAGGCGGCGGCGGCATACCCCTCCTCGGTACGGCGGCGACCGGCCCTAGAAGCGGCAGACGGCGTCACCGACACAGCATGGGGAGTGTAGACCAGCGGGGGGAAGCAGCATAAGCGGCCGTGAAGGTTGTAGTGGAGACCACTCCAAGGTCACCGCCCCAGACCTCGCTAGACTTTGCAGCAGATCGTGGATGCTAGGCACGCCCTGCAGCCGCAGTGGTCCATACCTGTCCAAGGTCGTCTCCCACGGATGTAGCACCTGCGGTAGCACAAACAGATTAGTAAGAGGGGATTCCCTCACGCACGGGGGGGGAGACATGCCCCACCCGGAACGGAAGGAAGACCCCAAAAACAAAATACGAGGAAGCTGAGCGGGGGGGCAGGAAAGAAGACGAAGAATCGGATACCAAGGGAGTCGCGGGAGAGCTTTCCGACGACTTCCTGGCAGACCTTCGCTTCCCCTACCCCCGCACAGCAGTGAAAAGTAATATGAAAATGAAACAGAATACTGCACTTGCGATTCACTTCATAGAACTTAAAGAGGGAAAAATCAATTCCCGGTAAGAGCGGAAACTTGATCCATAATAATATGATGCTATCATAAATATATATGAAAATGAACAATACTGCACTTGCTATTTCACTTTCACAGCAATAAATCGTAAGGATTAATTCCCGGGTAAGAGCGGAAATTGATCCAAAATTAAATTTGATGCAATTAATAAATGAAAATGAAAAGAAAACTGCATTGCGAATCCACTTTCATTGCATTCTATTCATACAAAATAAGAGGCTCTTGCCGAGCGCAATCAAGCTCTCGGCAACGAACGCACAGGGCAAAAATATAATGAAAAAGAGTACTTACATCTTTCAATTACACACTTTCGCCCAAACCCAAAATACATGACTCGGCGCGAGTGCGCCCGCCTCGGCACCGAGACATAATTCAAGGGTTCAATTCATGAAAAGAGCGGAAATCGCCGTCTCTACGGCGATAGCTCCATGTGATTCATAATTAAGTAATGAAAATGAAAACAGTGTACTTACAGTTTCATTTTCAAGTCAAACCAACCATTAGTAGAAAACGCAATATAAACAAAGCATATCGACGATGAAGCGGGCAGAGAGCGATGACGAACACGTCCTTCACACCCGCGGCCCGAAAGCAAGAAAAGTGATTCTTCACCTTCGGCGCTGTGCGGTCGCGCCTGCACGATCGGACAAGCAGTTAACTACCGTTCTCCCCTTGTTCGAAGCTTACGACCGTCCCAGCTGCCGCTAGTTACCTTCCTATTGTTAAAGGACCGAGGGTTTGTATTACGTATCGGAACAAATTACCCAAGGCCCCTCCTGACGTTTCCGATACAGAACCGCTAGGAGAAACCGAAGGGGTATGAGACAAATCAAAAGCAGGTGGAGAAACATATGGAGCAGCCTGGTTTATTACGTATACAAAGAAGCCGGTAAGGTTTGGTCATCCAAAGATGGCGTCACCCCCTTCCTTTTGTATTGGCTTTTCCCCATAGAACTTCTTCCACTGTTCCACCGACCACCGCGACAAACAAAACAACGATTAGTAACCGTACATAACGTTTTCCCTGCACCTACTACACGTTGGATGAGGATCCGTCGACACCGAAGTTAGGAACCTAGAACATGGAAAGCCACTGACTCCTGGGCATTTCCTTTGTCTCCTCTTCGAAACGGTAGACGATCCCGATGTTGAGGCAAAATTCTCCAACATACCACGTATACACTCTTACCACACACTGATCACACTTGGAGAGAAAAGGAATGAAAATAAAAAATGAAATGGATAAGAACGCAAACTGAAAAACCGGCTTTAAATGAGATAGACAGTAACACGTCTTATCTTAAAGGCGGTAGGAAAATAACTGGTGGGTCACAGGTAGCCGTGGGCATTCTGGGTATACATGCTCCGTGACCTGGTATAGATGCCATTAGTCCCTGGATCTCACAAGTGTAATTTTAATTCTACCGGTTTCCAGCTTGGCGCTAGTAAATCCTAATGTTAAGACCGAAGGTTTGTTTCGTGTATGAACAAATATTAGTTATTAGGAAAAATTGTTAGTGAATTATTATGATACAAAGAGAATTGTTTTACGCTAGTCATGCTTTGCATCTTGTCTTGAATTTTTGAGGTTCTAATTGCACATCCTCAGGGAGACTGTTAAACAAACTAATTGTGTGAGAAGTAAAGGATCTCTGGAACCAAGAAATTCAATAGCAAGGCACACTGACTGCATACTGGTTCATTTGACATCACTTGATATTTGGCTACTACTTTAATCGCAGGCTCTTTACCTCTTCCAGGCTAGACTCTGAGCCTTTTCGATCAATCTCTTCAAATCCCCGGCAACATAACCAGGTGTTCGATGAGCTAGTTCTTCAAGGTCTCCCTCATAGTTAACATCCTGACACAGCAGCTACAGAAAGATGGACGCAAATTGTTTTATGCTTTAAAAAAATTTAACAATATAACAATGCTAGTAATAAGATTATATACACAGAAACTTACATCTTTCATTTTCATTTGTACTTTCTTCTTCAAGGTCTCAAACATAGTGAACATCTTGACATAGCATCTACAAAATGCTGAAGACAAATTAATTTATGCTTAAAAAAAATTGTCCACAGAAAATAATAACAATAAAAAAAAGTATAAGTAAAATGGCACTGTATTTTCTGTGTTTTCACCTGCAAGACTTCGTATCTGGCAGCTTCCGAGGGAATGGCCATGAATATCTCTGCGTCGAAGCTGCTGCGCAAATCCCAATCCATGTTCTCAGGATGACTTGTCTCACCAATCACTATTATTTGCTGATCTTTGTATTTTGCTTTTAAAGCTGAGAATGAGAAACAAAAATTCTGTCATGACATACTGAACGTCAATTCATTCATACGAGTGGAATGGAATGTACAATTTATACCAAAGGCCAAGCACTGGTACCTAAGAGGTTATTGAATGCTGAAAGGGAAACAGAATAAATAGGTCTTAAAGGTGTAACAAGAGGATAACCTCACAGTTGCACTATGTAACAATTGTTAAGAGAGTGGACAGTAAGAACATGAACCGAGGTGCCATAAAAGGAATGAAAGAAAGTAATGTCTACAGTGCACTACATGACGTTCAGTGCACTAACCCACCACAGGATCATTCACCTAAATGCGAGATTTCCCTCCCTCCCACAATTCAATCAGTTTAACAATTCGGTTGGGAACCTCCAGGTTTCAAGAAACAATCTGTACTGTCTCGAACACAGTGCAAATCCTCAGTTTTGTTGTTAGATGTTTCAGTATTGACCTTTTAGGCTACCTTGGCTCAAGGTGTTATTGATCAGAATGGCAGGTCAGTCCAGCCGTTCTGTCAAACGTTTGTCTCCGGCTGATCTGTGCCTGCACACATTTCTAGTCTTGTACCAGATCTAGAGCTAACATGTTTCTGCTACAGCTAAAGCTGAATTTAATGTCTGCGAGTCTTTGGCACTGCTGATCATTATGCCCAAACAAAGTTGATCAGTAATAACTGAGCAAAACTAGCCTCAAATTAAATACTTTACCACTCAACTGTAAAAAGGATGCCTTTGAGACAAGATACTGAGCTGCCTAGGTTGCCTACAATTTACTTGAACTGTGGCCTAATATTTGTGAAGAACTGATAAAAAATCTTATAAGGACTTTAGTGTGAATACCTCTGTGCATAGGAGGCAACTTTGTACTCATATTTATTTACATTCTCTGTAAGCACAGCTCCATTCCAACACAAGAGCCTTTATTTATTAAAGAATATTGTTCTTAATTGTCACACATTACAGGGGTAATATACTCAAGAGTGCTTAGTTGTTTTACATTAGCTTATCAAACACGAACCCAAGAATGCTACTTTATCAAATTTGATACAACTCACCACTAAGGCAAGATGAAAGCTGAACACTAATCCTCTTCTCCAGACTTTTTGCGCTGCCATCTTTCGGAGCAATGAGGTCAATCTTTTCTATCAGGATAACACACGGTGCTAATGAAGCAGCCTGCTCAAATATCTCATTGAGCTTTCCCTCAACGTCTCCCGTGGGTCCTCCAAACAACTCTGATGATGTGATGCGATAGATGAGGGCTTCCGCAGTCTGTTGATTAAAGGAGGCTGAATTACTTTGAATAGAAAAAAAGAATATAGGACCCAGGACAAGCGCTGGGTCCTAAGAGGTTATTCAGCACTAAGCGGGAAATTGACAGTAAGAAGGCTGGAAAGTTGTGTCAGGAAAAAAACCTCACACTTGCATTGGAAAATAATTGTTAGAGAGGGTGGAAAGTCAGATGAAACAAAGAGAATATAAACAGAGGTACAGTCAATGGAATGAAAGAGGTTGCAGTTAGCAGCTGAATGGACACTGCAAAGGCCTTTAAGTAATGCCTACAGTGTACCATGTGAGGTACACTGACAGCACTATCCCCAAATGGAGAATTACTTCGTAAAACACGCAAGCTTCAAGTAGTAATGGCACAGAAGTATACCTGATGACTTCAAGAATATTGTCATTTCTATCTGAAAGGCTTAGCTCATCAAAATGGTTTTATTCGCTACAATGAGCAACTCAGACCACAACTAATCTGCTACCATATCATGATTATTTTTTCCTATGCTGCCATTCTGGATGTAATAAATATTCTAACAGATCTCTTAAACTGACTCTAAGGTGTACAGTACAGGTTAGTTTAGGTTAGGAACTATGTAAAATTGCTGTCAACTATTAGGTCTAGAAAACATTCAAGGATTTTGCTACTTTCAGAAAGGCCACACCCCTCCAAATTGTCTAAGGCCAGATGCTGATGCAAAAAGTTTTTAAAAAACAAACTGCTTACCCCTGCAAGAGCAAAGCCAAATGTTGTCTTCCCACTCCCAGTGGGACCAGTGACAAGAACGGACTTCTGGAGAGGCTGAAGAACCGAGGGTCTGCGAATATTTGCAATTAGGTCACAAATTTTCTGAAACAAAAAAATATATTTTTTTAATAATTTCAAAAATACTTTCCTACAACCTAAGTTTTTACCCAGTTCAAAAAATGAACAGCAATAACATACATTTCCAGTTTACGTATATGATAAAACAAATGATTAACTATATATAAAAATTCCTAATTGCTTGTCAGCCTTACCAAGACGGCAAAACAACAAACAGTTACTTCTTTCAAATGAATGCTATACATAATTCTTTGGAAGCCTGAATATCAAGTCAATGTCCCCCATGGGATTGTTCAATAAGAATAGGGTTCATCTTCAGAATAATAATAACAATAATAATAATAATACCATTCCCCAAAAGTGGCTTAACTTTTAAGAATGACCTTTGGTCTTGCATATTCAAGATCTTGCCTTCAGAAACTAAAGGAGAATTTCCATATTCTTTTATGACAAAAAGATTCATCCCTACGCTTAAACAGTATACAAGTCAACAGCCCCTGTAGGCTTGTTCCTTATGAATAGGGTTCATCTTCCTCTGAATAAGCTGATGATGATAAAATCTTTACAAGAACAGCAAGTTGTCACTCACATCTTTGAGCGAGTCAATTCCAGCCATTTTCTCGAACGTTATAGGAGACTGCTCTGGGAGCTTCTGTTTCTTCTTCTTTTTGATAATCGCCTCCTCGATGTCTTCCTCTCTCACCCGCTTCTTCTTCTTCCTTGTGCCCTGAGGACAAAATTGGCAGAATGATTGGAACATTTCTAGAGTGCTTCTGACACAAAATCTTCAAAATATTTTGAAATGGATAAATTGCTAAAAAAAGTATGGCAAACAAATGTATAAGGAAAATTGCTAAAAAAAAAAATATGGCATTCAAATGTATATAGGAAAGTATTAATAAGAGGATGATTAGTTGAGAACAAAAGTCTCATGAACATTGTACCCTACATCACAAAATGAGAGAAAATGAAGTAATCACTCAGATCAAATGGTAAGAAAAATGATTGTTTATAAAAGTAAGAATTCCATCAGCCCTTTAGCAGTACAAAGTCCACTACCGGTTAATATGAACAATATTTATCACAATGAACAAAAACATAAAATCTATATGAAGGTTATAACTAAATATGGGTAATTGTTTTGCAAAGTTTACTTTGGCAACATTAGACTTAATATCCAGCGCAGTTAAAAACTTCTTCATCAAAGAAATTTTCATTCTGTTGACATCTACAAATTTATCAGCCACCCAGTGGAACCCAATTTCCTGTACCCAACTTGAATCAACCCACTGAGTTTGCTTTCATTTATCCTTTCAAAAGAATTAGGTGATTACGTACATCATTATCCCCTCTCAGACTGGATAGAAAACTGTAGCATTCACTCACATTTAGGATAAGTTATGTGAAAATTTTTGTAATCTGGTTTAATGAACAATGCTTGAAAGATCTAGATATAAATAACCTCACTACATATATACAAGAGAAAAACCACTCACCTTCCGGTCATTATCTGGACGAAACTGGTCAACACCATTGCGATCATTCCTCCTACAGTAATGAAGAAGGAAATCAAATTAATGTAGTACAGTGATAACACAAAGAATTGTACCTATCCCTATTAAATGAAATCTTCCCTATTCTGTTCTTTCTGCCTTAAAACACATTTCTTCAATCTAAAGGCTTCACTTGGCCTTTCTGCTAATGATATACTATTATTAGAGAGGTTTCCACAAGCCTACAGGGGGACATTAACTAAAATTCAAGCCTCCAAACATAGTTCATTTGAAAGATGTATATAACAGAAGGTAATGAGAAATACAGAAAAGAAATAAGTTTTTAAGAAAGAAGAGATCAATTACATAATTGAAATACAGAAAAGAAATCAGTTTTTAAGAAAGAAGAGATCAATTACATACAATTAACGTAACGTACATTCTATGGATGAACCTCTACTAAAACTTGTTTTCCTGTTTCACTTGCTAATTTACTCAGGAAAAAAAAACTGCTATCTGAAATAAAAACAAACTACGAGGATGCTCATACATACTCTTCTACTGCTTCTATCAACAGTACAGTATTACTTATAGCCTAAAATGGGACCCTGGTTTTCCAGAACAATTAGAATTTCAAATGTCTCTGAATGACTAGTAATGCAGCAGAGCTTAACAGTAAAATGTGCTCCCTCCTGTTTCAGTCACACTCTTCTTGGAAGCTGGGTTTTCCCAGAATAACAAGGGTGCAACTGACGTCACTTATTCTTAGTTGCCTATCACTTCTAAATTTCTAGATCCTCTCTTCTCTGCTACAGAATCAATTTCTTCTCATAGAGTAATTGCTTTTAAATATTTTTTAGACAATATTCAGCCCAGTGTGGAATTAATGAAAATAACTGCACTTTACATGCCAGTGTTATGTCAACTGCATTATATATACGTATAATCATAATAACAGTGCTGATTTAGCTATGTACCTACTTCCCTAAATATTACAAAGCCACATTCTTTATGGCATCAAAGGATATATGCTTAATTTGACTAAAATGCTCACTTTATCAGCTTTGCTCAAAAAAGCAGTTCTGATGTTTTCTTCTCACTTTTACAAGATTATCCTTTCTCTAAACAAACACAATCAACTGATCTTTCTTTCTGATTTATACATCAGCATTATTTAACTTTGCCATATTGAGGTCCTTATGTTGAAGTGTTTTTTCCAAAGGTAATCAATCAATCAATTCCAACAGCACTCCAAGGAATCCCCAATGCCCTGATGACTTTGTTATACCAGTTCAGTCAGGTCTTTCCAGTATGCCTTGCATATTTCCATATTCAGTTTGACCACTCATGCATTCTTAGAAATACCCTTCCCATGGCTTCCGTTAGCAATCTAGTCTGGTGTTTCCTGTACAAGTTTTCCTTCTCTCTTGTGAATGTCTTCTCCATCAGTTTCCATCTGAATTTATGTAAAATCATACAGAAAGAATTCTTCTCTCCTGTATCAGTTCTTCATCTACTTCTATCTGAACTATGTACAATCATACAGAAAGAATTTTTCTTCTCTCCTTTAAATATGTTCTTCACCTATTTCTACCTGAACTGCGTTCAATCGAGTCAAGAATTCTCTATGCTTGATGCTAAATGACATTTCCAAAACCAATATGAAATAAAAAGGAAATAAGGGTCGCCATAAAGTTACGTATTACCTTGGTGTGGAGCTCTTTGACTTGTACATATTCTTCAAAGTTTCATTCATGCTGTCATTCACCTAAAACAAAAAAGAAAACAGCTTAAGTACAAATACTGAACAAAAGGCTAATGAATTGCTTACTTCACAGTTTATTCACAAAATTCACACCTTAGTGTCTTCAAGAAATAGAGTTTACAAAGGAAAACTAAAGACATTTTACAATGATAAAGATTTGTCAAAACAATATCAAGGAGCAAATTCAAAATGTCTCCATTAATGAGACACTGTTGTATAACAAGTTTTGCTGAGATTTCAAAAATGCCTTGACTTTATTATGTACTATATGGAATGGAATATATTATGACTAGGCCAAGGGCCAAGCTCTAGAACCTATGAGGTCATGAAACAACTTCAAGGTGAAGGAAGAGAGTAAGATAGAAGAGAGAGAATACGAATGGACGTACAGTAAAAGGAATGAAAGGGGTTGCAAATAGGTACCTAAAGGATGCAGCAAAGAACCTTAAGTAATGCCTACAGTATACCAAGACAGCTGCAGATGGCACTACCATCCTACAGGGTATACAGTGGTATCCCGGTATCCGCGTGGGATGTGTACCAGACCCCCACGTGAATAGTTAGAACCCACAAATAGTTGGAACCCCTATAAAAACGCTGAAAACAGCCTATTTTGTTTGTTAAAACTCAAGAAAAACCCACTAAACATTTTTATTCTTGGTTTTTTTAATAGTTTTATCACAAAAAGTGCATTTTATGATGAAATCGATAAAAAAACAAGAATTTGTGGATATATCTCATAGAAAAATACCGCGAATGTGCAAATTTTCCGCGAATAATGCGGGGAAACGTTCCCGAGAGAAATCCGCGAATGTGTGAGTCCGCGAATCCGGAGAACACGAATTGGGGGGTCCACTGTATTATGTACATATATAAAATCAAACTTGATGTCTACTTGTTTTGACACAGAGTAGGTACGTAAGGTTTTACTAACCTCGGTTACTTCTAATATGTCGGGGCCTCCTCC
The DNA here is from genome assembly GCF_015104395.2 of Macrobrachium nipponense. Lineage (NCBI taxonomy): Eukaryota > Metazoa > Arthropoda > Malacostraca > Decapoda > Palaemonidae > Macrobrachium > Macrobrachium nipponense. The sequence continues at coordinate 32,367,925 of NC_061097.1, forward strand.
ATCACTGTCAATGATTTCCTCGGGCTCACTGTCAGGGATATCGTCTGGGTTGTTGTAGATATGCCATAGGTATGCTGCAAAGAATAAAAAACTAATAATAAGGTTGCAAATTTTGAAAATACAAAATGATCAACGTTGTGTGGAGTGTTTTTTTTATATTATAAAATATTTTGCAAGTGCCATACTTAATAAAATTTCTCAGTTTCATTTTATACATACTCTTAAATCCTTATACAAAACATATAATTAGTCTGTTAATATAAAACTTTACAAGAGTATATAAAGTAAATGACAATTTGTCCAAAATTGCATTTTTCCTAACTATACAAACCTGAGGTCCTTTTACAATAGGAAGGTACTAGCGGCAGCTGGATAGGTCGTAAGCTTTCGAACAAGGGGTTTCGGTAGTTAACTGCTTGTCCGACAGGCGCGCGAGCGCGGACTGGTGAGGTAAACAAATCACTTTTGCTTTTGGCCCAAGCAAAAACTGCAGAGTGAGGGGTGGCATGAGGTGGGGCTATGTGTAAAAGGACCTCAGGTTTGTATAGTTAGGAAAAATGCAATTTTGGACAAATTGTCATTTGTTCCGACACGGCATACAAACCTTCGGTCCTTTTACAATAGGAAGACTCACTTCTTGGTGGGTGGAATCTGAGTCTTTTGTGAACAGACTGGTGTTCGCCCAACCTTGGAAGCCTCCCTGGTCGTAAGAGCGAGGGAGGGATCCAAGCCTCTGTCCGATTGATCGGGGTGTGCACAGCAGGTCATGGTCAGACCTCTGGACCGAGTACTAAGAGAGAGGCAAGCGTATCTCTTCGTACACCAGCAATGTAAGAACTTGTTCCTGTACAGGAGCAAAGATAAAGTCATGGTTTTGACTCTTGTAGGCATCCACTTCCCCCCCTTGTAGAAGGAAGTGGTGGATATTCTGCTCCTATCCCTAATGAAAGGGATAGGATGGGGCTCTGTCATATAGCTCACCGGCATCTCGTCCTTATCCAGCAGGGTAATGACCGTATCCCTCTACCCACAGGTAGAGGGGTAGAGAAAAAGATAGAAAGAGAAGCCAGTCACCTTTCTCATTCACTATCTATTCATACAGTCACACCAGGCTCGATGCTGTTCAGCCTGCTAGGGTCTGGGTTAGCTAGACGACGTGTTGAGCAGCCACCACGGGTCCTAAGGAAACCGATCCAAGGACCTATGGGCAATATCCAAGAGGTATAAGGAAGGTGCCGGTAGTCTGGTTGTACCAGGCCCCTGCCTTCCATACCTGCGCCACGGAGAAGTTCTTACGAAACGCCAACGAGGGGCCAATACTTCTGACTTCGTGAGCTCTCGGACGGGACGTACGGATGTCGTCACTACCTTCAGCCTCATACGCCCTCCTGAAGACCTCACGCAGCCAGGACGAAAGAGTGTTCTTGATACTTCTTTCTTGGTGACCCCGTTGCTAACGAAGAAGCGTCGACACTCAGGCCCGAGGTGTCGAAGGTTCTCTTCAGATAGCGCCGTAGCGTCTCCCAGGACAAAGCAGCATCTCATCCACATCATTATCTGCATGAAGTTCCCGTACTCTCTTCGCCGATGCCAGGTCCAGCAAGAAGAGGGTCTTGTGAGTCCCTGGTTTGGCAAGACCTTTGGAGGCTGCTCTTAAGCAAGGAGATCTCGAACGAGTTCGAGATGTCCAATCCCGTCAGTTTCAGGACGAGCGTCAGGCGCTCTGTATCCTTTGACTGTGGGAACTTAGAGGAGCTTCCTCGGCGAAGAAAAACGAGGAAAACCGCTACCTGCTAGACAGTGGCTCTGAGAGGAGATAGGCCCCGTCTACGACACCAACCACAGAAGACGGCCGACTTCCCTGGTACACAGCTGCAGAGGACTGACGGACGTTTCCAGCCATCTCTGTTGCTGCGCTACGAAAAAAGCTTCTCGTTCGCAAGAGATGGTGATAACAGCCAGCCGTGAAGACGTAGGGACTGGACTGCTCGGTGGTACCGACTCGACCGTGTGGCTGGGCGAGAAGGTTGTGCCAATGGGGAATTCTCTCGGTTCTCTTGCGAGAAGGAGCCAGCAGGTCCGGATACCAAATGGCCTGTGGCCATTTGGGAGCCATCAGGATCATCCTGAGATTCGGGATGACCAGTGCTCGACTGATCACCTTGCGAATCAGGCTGAACGGGGAAGGCATAGGTGAAGAGGTCGTCCCACGGGTGTTGAAGAGCGTCCTCTGCAGCTGCCCATGGATCCCGCACGCCGAGAAGAACACCTGGAGCTTCCTGTTGTGCCGGATGGCGAACAGATCCTCGACTGGTCGCCGCAACAGGTCGAAGAGCCTTTCCGCCACGTCCTGGTGTAGAGACCATTCGGTCCCTATCACCTGATCCCGACGGCCTGAGCGTGTCTGCTAACTCTACATTCCTTCCCTGGAATGTAGCGTGCCGACAGCTCTATTGAGTGCGCCTCGGCCCACTCGTGGCACCTGCCGCAGTCAACTGATACAACGGGAGAGACACTAGGCCCCCCCTATTTGTTGACGTAAGCCACCACCGTGGTGTTGACGTACATCAACACCACTGAGTGTCCCATCAAGCGGTCCTGGAACTCTTGGAGAGCGAGGAACGCTGCCTTGAGTTTCAGTACATGATGTGAAGGTGCTTGTCGTTCTCGTACCACACTCCTGAAGTCCGCAACTCTTCCAGGTGTGTGCCGCCCCATCCCTCGGTCGATGCGTCTGAGAGCAGCTGCATGTCCCGGGGGGTGGGGGGGAGAGTGCGCAGAGGCACTCCTCTTAAGGGGTTCCTGTCGTCCCAGTCACCCGGCTAGGTCCTGCCTCACCTCCTGTGTCCGTGACAATGGAAAGCTTGGGGATCCGTCGCCTGTGACCAACTCTCCTTCAGTCTCCCTGAAGAGACCGCAGGTGAAGACGCCCGTTAGGGACTGGCTTCCCGAGTGACGACAGGTGTCCGATCACGACTTGCCATCGCTGAGCTACCTGTTCCTGCCGAGACAGGAACTGGTTGGCTGCCTCGCTGAATCTGCTGATCCGCGAGTCTGCGGGGAAGACTCGCCTGCTACCGTGTCGATCCGCATACCCAGGTACTCATCTGCTTGTGCTCGAGATCGGACTTTTCGAAGTTCAGAACGATCCCCAGATCGCGACAGAACTCGAGCAGTCGATCCCTGTCCTGTAGCAACTGCGAGCGGTAGCTCGCCAGGACTAACCAATCGTCGAGATACCCCATCAGACGTATCCCGTGCGAATGGGCCAAAGCAGACACCAGAGTGAACACTCGCGTGAACACCGTGTGGGGCGGTTGGAGACCGAGAAGCAACGTGGCCTGAGCTGGTACCCCGTCCCGTCGAGATGAAGCGGAGGTACTTTCTGGAGGACTGATGAATGGGTATTGTAAAATACGCATCCTTCAAGTCCACTGAAAGCATGTAATCGTTCTCCCTGATAGAGTCGAGCACTGCGCGTGCCTCTCCATCGTGAACCGGGTCTGGCGAACCAACCGGTTCAGGGGAGAGAGATCTATCACCGGGCGCCAGCCTCTCGTAGACTTTTCCACCAGGAAGAGTCGGCTGTAAAAGCCCGGTGACTGATCCGTGCCGATTTCTACAGCTCTCTTGCTCAGCATGGTCTTGATCTCCTGTCTCAATGCTACGTCCTTCGATGCCCCTGGAACGTACGCCTGCTGTTGGACCGGGTTGGAGGTGAGGTAGGGGTGACCGAGATTCGAAGGTTAATAGATCTCCCTCCCGAAGGACATCTACAATCCAGAGGTCTCGGCGCCGTGGCGCTGCCAGTTGCCCAATGGCTGGCCAGGCACCCCCCTACTTCCGGCAGCAGGTGAGGGGGAAACGCCGTCCTTCCACTGTGAACGTCGTCTGGGTGGGGCTAATCGACACCTGACAGGAGAGAGCCGATACCGCTCCGACTCATCCAGTCCTCGTCGAGGTCGAAACCTCAGGAGGACCGAAGGGGTATTTAAATACGGTGTCCGAAGACACGTAGAAACGCCTCTGTCGCGTAGAGGAGGTGAAGTAGCTTGTTCGAACCGTCCAGAAAACTGAGAGAGCCTTCTTGTCGGGGACGAGAGACTACCTGGTTCAACCAGTCGGCAAGCTCCGATCGCGGCAGACCCACCGTCGATTTGGGTTCCCTTCTCGGGCCCCAAAACGACTCGAGCCGAGACGTGGCTCTGCTGGTGGGAGCGGTGATCCTTCCCCGAGATCATTGTGCTGACGAATCAGCGCCATAACCTCGACAAAGTCCCTCTGGATCTCGGAAGTCACAGCATCTGCAGAGTGGGACCTGTTAAGCCCTTCGAACAAGAGCATTTCCGAGAACCTTCCTCCTAAGAAGGGGGAACAGCGACAGCCCTCTCGGTCTTCCCCATCCACTTGCGCATACGTCCTGGCCGGTCCCAGAAACCGTGCATGGCACGTAGGGCGTTGTGGTGGGATCATGAGGGGCGCACCCCTCACGATCACTCCTCAATACCTCGCTCCTCCCGGTGTAACCCGAGGAGGTTGAAGGTACGGGAGAGGCAGACCTGCACGCTCCCTCATTGCTCGCTGGCAGCACCAGCAGGCTTTGAGGGCTGCAGGCGATCGTCAACCCGCGGTTGGCGATCGAGCTGCAGGCCTGGTCGAACCGTCTCCTGTGGAGGACGGTGGCACTGAGCACAGCGGCCCCGATCTCGAGTATCAGAAGAGCTGGTGCTGGTTGCCGTACCCGTTCGCTTTCTGTGAGAGCGACGGTCAGGCGACCTGCAGGCTCCACTGTCACAGTGAGACCGGTGCTTGTCCTCACGGCACGTCACGTCGCTGGTTCCAGCCGTGGCTGGCACCGCGAACGGGAGAGGACCTCTTCCCAGCCTCAGCCCGTGGTCGGTCCGTGGGACCGTCACGTCCCCGGGTAGCCAGCTGTTCGCGCGAGAGTGAGAGCTGGTCTGGTGAGAGTCGCATAAGAACGGGCTGTCACCAGTCTTCCGCCCCCCGTGCCGTGAACCTGACGCTGAGCGGACTCAGAGGTGGTTCCTGCTGCACGGTCGCTTGTAGGCGACCGTACACCTCGGTACCTCCCGCGAACGAGGCCGAGACGGACCCTGATGCAGTGGCAGAAACCACTGACACCAGGCGAGGAAGTACCGGTGTTAGCCGGTACCCCATCTGGTCCCGTAGTCGTCTTCCTTGCGGAAGAAGAGACGGGCCCCGCTCACCCGAAGGAGCAGGAGGACCAGCGGAAGGAACCCTCCCGTCCCACCGAGGTGAGACGGGTCCCGAGAAGCTCCCGAGGGAGACTTCTTAGGAGGGAGGAGGCAACCTTCTTCTTCCTCGGCTGTGAAGCCTTAGAAGTCGAAGGGGAAGAGGCGGCAGCCGACGACGATGAAGAAGATGAAGACGACGACGACGACACCTTCCTCCTCTTCTCGTCAGCTTCCTCAGGACAGAGTAAGATCTGCTATCCAGGGCGGAGCCGGGGTCTGCTGTAGCCGAAGCCACAGGCCCGGACGCACCTGTACAGACAGACCAAAGTCTGGGGTAGTACCACCACGAACAGGGACGACATCAGCAGGTATGGGCATCTCAGGAACAGAACAGCAGGACAGCCAGCACAGCATCGTAGGGACAGCCAGCGCAAGCAACGGCAGGGACAGCCAGCGCAGCAACGACAGGGACAGCCAGCGCAGCAACTGCATGGACAGTCAGCCCAGAATCGGCAGGTACGGCAGGCAGCACCGGAAACACAGGAAGTGGAGCAGCAGCCAGCAACATCCTGGTACTGGCAGCAGGTCCAGGGGCGAGCTCTAGGGCAGCGGAGTGTGGTCGCTGCAGCGCGGCAACCACGAGCGGCGGCGGCACGCCCCCCTCTCGGTACGGCGAACGGCACTTCACAGCGGCTGTAGGCAAGACTGTACCACGTGAGGCGAGTACACCAGGTGAGGAGGGACGTCGTCACCTGGTTGCGTGGTCACCACTCCATGGGTGACCGCAGTAGGCCCAGACATAGAACCGCAGCCCCTGGACACTAGCACGCCCTGCAAATGAAGGACGCCCATACCTCACCAAGGTCCACCCTCGTGGCAGTAGCACCTGCGGAAATAACAGTAGTAGCGATTAGTGGGGGGGAAGTCCCCTCGCGCGGGGGGGGGATGAGCCCTCTCCGAACGAGTGGAGACCCCTAATACAATTGTACATCGGGCGGGACCGAGCGCCCTCCCCCGCGCTCGAACGGATCGGGCGAGGAGAAGAACGCCGATAACCTCCCCCCCCCCAAGGGGAAGAAAGGGCCACTGTGGGAGCTGAGCGGGGGGGGGGGGGGGGTTCTCGTTCCCCATCCCGCACAGCACCCATGTACCCAACAACAATATAAGAGCCCGAGAGCAATCGTGCCATCGGCCCGAATGCAAGGCATAAGGATCAATTCCCTGACTGAGCGGAACTTGAACCAAATAAATATTGATTGCAATCAATAACAAGGGATTAAAATGAAAATGCATCTTGCATACGATTCACTTCACAATGAATAAGGGCTCGGATCGAGCGCATTTGCGCCCTAGGTACCGAGCGCAAGGGTGAAAGGATCAATTCCTTACCTTTATGGATCAAGGTTTCTGGAACCTTGATCCCATAATGAATTGATGCAATCAAAATATATGAAAATGAAAAGACTACTGCGCTTGCGATTTCACTTCATACAAAATAAAAAAATTAAAAAGGGTAAGGAAGGATCAATTCCCGGGAATAGCAGAAACATTGATCCCAGTAAACAATGCAATCTCAATAAAAATGAAAAAAAAAAAAAAAAAGAAAATGAAAAGAACTGCACTTGCGATTTCACTTCATTCAAAATAAAAGGGGGAAGGATCAATTTCCGGGTAAGCTCGGAAACTTGATCCAAAATGAGTATTGCTACAATCAAAATAATATATGAAAATGAAAAAGAACACTGTACTTGCGACCTTCCACTTCCATACTAAATAAGTTTCCGTGCCGAGCGTATTCGTTCGGCAACGGGCATACAGGAGGTCAAAAAAATATAAATGAAAAGAGCACTTACTTACGATTTTCATCTACACATTTCCAACCCAATCTACGCTCGGAGCGAGTGCTCCCGCCCTCGGCACCGAGCATACACAATACGAGGATCATTTCTGGGAAAATGAATTCCCGCACTTACGCCCTTCAGTCCCGGCACTCGGGTAATCGGAGGGCGTGGTGACACCAAGATCCTTAATTCACAAAGAATTCAATGAAATGATTGTACTTACAATTCAGTTTCACTAGATAATTAGAAAAAGAAAAATACAATCATGCGAAAGCAAACGACGATGAAGCGGGCAGAGAGCGATGATACACGTCCACACGCCAGCAGGCCGAAAGCAAAAGTGATTTGTTTACCTCCCAGTCGCGCGCGCGTCGCCTGTCGGACAAGCAGTTAACTACCGAACCCCTTGTTCGAAAGCTTACGACCTATCCAGCTGCCGCTAGTACCTTCCTATTGTAAAAGGACCGAAGGTTTGTATGCCGTGTCGGAACAAACAATATTTGAAGGGGTTTTTTTTATGAAAAACACGATAAGAGTGTAGTTTACATAGTTTTCAATATAAACACAAAGCATTCAAAGTAAAGTTTTCTTAGGATTTTTGACAATTTTCGACAATATTCCGGTTTACGACGCATCTCAAGAATGGAACCCCCCGTCATAAACTGGGGACTGCCAGTATTCAGAAGACAAACCCCATTCATATGGAACAAGTCCACAGGGGCCACCGACTTGAAATTCAAGCTTCCAAAGAATAGAGTGTTCACTAGGAAGAAAGAGAAGATGAAGGGAAATACAGAAAGAAGAGATGTCACTATTTAAAACAAAAGAATTAATGATGTAGATATAAATGTATTGCATCTTCGCTTGAACTTCTAAAGTTCCAATTGCACAACATCCTTACGGAGACTTCCGTAGTCCAACAGTGTGAGGAATAAAGGCCCCTTGGAACTGGGAAGTTCAATTGCGAGGCACATTGACTACATATTAGTGCTGCTTTTTAGCGAATCTGGTTGCCCTTGGCAAGAAAGGGTGAACCTGTTCTACAAATTTATATTAATATTATGACCCAATAGAAATTATGATATTAAAAGAAAACAGTAACACGATGCACTGATTATGCAATTGACAATGGCCACATCCCAACCTACCTTTTTCAACGCTACTCATGAATTTGTGCCGGACTTTATTGTGGAACTCTTTGAAATTCTCCATCAGGTAGTCTGTTAGTTCGTCTATGTCCACATTTTTGTTTTCCTTCACATACTGAAATATTAAAATCTATCTCAGTAAAATCAAAATGAATTATCTTTATAAATCTATATTAAAGGCATTCAAACCAGGATTACAATAACCTTTAACATACTACAACACAAATAAATAAATCTACTATAAAAAATAGATATACTTACATCTTGAAGTAGGCAAAAAATAATCTTACTAAACACTACATGGAACATGTAGTAAATGGAAAACACTCTCACAAAAAGAAATGATTTAACCTATTCTACCAAATCCTTTATAGCACCATAAACAAATCCTTCAAAATTGAAAATGCAAAGAAACTCACCATCTTTCATTTATGTTTTTAAGTTCATCCTCAAGGCCCCTATAAGGAAATGAAAGCAAAAATATAAACAATAGACAGTAAATTTTTCCCATTACCAGTAGATTTCTCAAATCATCTCACCTGTGCTGCATTATATACACTTTTTTCCATACTTGGACGAGTGTAGAATGATGGAAACAGGTTCCGCAGACTAAAACAAACTTAGACTTTCCTTGAATGCCATGTCCTTAGGACTGGGGAGCCATCTCCTTTACATTTACCGAATCTTAATTGAACTCAATCTAAGAAACCATCCCCTACCTAGCCTGAAGCATCTCCGAAAGCATTAGCCACAGTTATACAAAATACAAAAATACTTGACATATATGGTAATCCTACAGTTTCAGGGTCCAAATTCACTGCAACACACAAAGTCAAGATCAGCACACAGATTTATTAAATATTTATTGAACTGTGGAAAACAATGAAAAAATGAGCAGTTTATCTGCTTACAGAAGCATAGATTGTAAAATAACAAATGGAATAGCTAAAAGAGGGGAACATGAATAAACAAAAACATGTCTTTGGGGATACGGACCCACAGAACTTTGAGAACAGTGTAAATCTCAGTAAAACTTTACTTTAGTTGCGCAGCCCGATTCCTACAACTCGTCGACTGGGACAGGATCCTCATTCATTAATGGCAACAACCTTTCCCATAAAGCCAGGTCCTGACCTAACCAGATCTTACCTACTCTACCTAACTTAGGGCGGCGTGCTCTGATCTCAATGGGGGGAGGGGGCTCTGGACCCCACCCAAAAATGGCAGTAACCTGTCTTGGCAAAAGCAACTGGCAGAAATCAGGCCATGCAACTAAAGTAAAGTTTTACCCAAATCTCTGCTTGTGTGAGCTGATAAACAGCTCAATTCCTAGCAAATACAGGGTAAATGACCGAGCGGCGACATAGCAGCCACCGATCCTGTAACGTGGCCACCTTCCCAAAAAAGTACTTGAATTCGCTGCCATGAGCATCAGTCACGGGTTGTGGCCTATTCAGGCAGCACACCAACGCCTCTATGTTCCTCTTCGAGTGTTTTCTCCTAAATTACAAAATAATGGCATAAATCAAGCACTTTTTCAGGAAGTGGCTGCTATGTCACCGTTTGGTCATTTACATCTGTTTGGAGATCTGTAAAGAGAAGACTGACATTAGGAGAGAAAACTTAAAACACACACACAAGAAAGCAGTGAATTTGGACCCCTGAACTGTAGGATTACTAAATGATTAAGGTCTTAATTTCTGACTTAGGAGAAAAAAACTGACTTCAAGAGGAAAGAACTAGAGGTTTTGAGGTGTTGCTTCGACGGACGCTGCCGGCTCTTGACTAACATGTATCCTGGGTTACGGGACGTGTTAGGTAGAGTACTTTTTTGGGAAGGTGACCGTGCTACGGTAGAGGCCAGGTGGCCATTTGGCATTTTACCCTAATACTAGGCTAGATCTATTTCATTAGAATTATCAAGCGCGCCTGGCCGTCGATGCGTATCAACGTGGCCGCCGAGAGACTGTAGGCTGCACTATAGCCTAGCCTAACCTTACTTAGAAAAATATTTTGAAATACTATGTAGTTTCCCGCTTATAATACCTAGCCTAACATTTAAATAACAGGCCTAATTTAACAGAATCATCCGCCTAGCTTAACCTTAGACTACTTAGAAAAACACTTTGAATATTTTATTCCGCTTAATAATATTTAAATAGTAATAGGCGTAATTTATTAACTTATCAACAGCAGTAGGCCTTAGGTAGGCCTACCTATTACCTAGGCTAGTATGCAAAGCTCCTCTAGAACTGGCCCGTACACAATAGAGGCTAAAAAATTAAGAAAGACAAAGTCTAAGAGTTTTAATTAGATTTTTCGTAAGATAATAGGATAAAATAACCTACCTAAATATAAAACAATTTAGCTCATTAAATTAACCGATACGATCGAAAGAAAACCACATCTGGTCCGGCATTTAAAGCCTACGCAAACCTAGGTAGGTAGGCCTATTTACCATATTAAACACCTAATTTACTTCGTAACAATACTCACCGAAGCAATTCGAGGGAGTAACGACTTTTCCTGCAGATATGGCCGCTTCATTTTGGCGAAATTTATTAATGAATTGCCGAAATAAAAGAGGGTAAATCACAAGGACGAACAGGGTTTGTTTTGGTGTACTTTAGCCCTAAATTCCTTAAGGGCGAAGGAAGAAGGGAAGAACTATGACGTCAAGGCTACGTTCATTACTACGGCTGCAACGATGAAAAACAGCTTTTTCAAAGAAAAGAGTGAATAAATCAAACTGTTTTCCTTATTTCATACTATTATTTTTTATCAATTCTAATTAATTATGTTATGAATATCTTTAAATGGTGTTCTGGCTCAAAAAAATCGATCATTTGTTCGGTAAATATAAACGTGACGTTAAACGTTCAAGTGCGTTTTGTATACTAAAATTAACTGAACCAACCCCATCCCATCACACGTGTTGCGATTCGTTCGTTCCTCGTCTGAACGGGATATAGAAGCAAAAAATACTTTATGGCTTTTGTTTTTATATATATGAAAATTATAAACCTCCTTAAAATGCTTTTGTTTTAATGCTTTAAAATAATGCAATCCTCCAAAATGCGTCAACGAAATTGAAAACTTTTATTTCATTCTGTATTTTCCATATGCATAAAAATGAGCTGATTTTGTCGTCCATTTCTTTTCTTTAAATCTCCGGATTTCTGTAAATTGTACCAGAGACGTAACTCACCCTCATATATATATTATATATATATATATATTCATATATATATATATATATATATATATAAATAAAGATAAATGCCACGAAGGAAAAATAAACGAAGTAGCTGCTTCAGTAAAGGGCTTTTCAGCCGAAAGATCTCGCAGACTCCTTCGTTTATTTTTCCTTCGTGGCATTTATCTTTATTTATGGATTTATCACGTTCCTAACTTTCGTGATTCTGTTATAATATATATAATAATATATAACCATATATATTAATAAATTTATATAATTATATATATATATATATATATTTATAAATATTTATATATATGTATTATATATATATATATATGTGTGTGTGTGTGTGTGTGTGTGTGTGTGTGTGTGTGTGTGTGTGTGTGTGTGTGTGTGTGTGTGTGTAAATAGAATGAGTAAAATGCAAGTAAAAAGTTATAGTGATTGGACAGCAATATTTAATAAAAGAAGCTGGAATGAAAGTAAAATAAAAGGCTAAAAAAGTGAAGGGGAATCTCAAAAAGCTCTCTCTCTCTCTCTCTCTCTCGCATACCTGGGAGATTACGAAAGCGGAAATATGTAGGTACCAAGTTTTCTTTTTTTTTTTTTGTTTGTTGCCAGCCGATTTTGTACTGAAGAATATAGTTACGTAAACTTGTTCCTTCTCTCTTAGTGACTGTTTAGAGAGAGAGAGATGCGTTTCTTGCTTATCCCCCCCCCCCCTTTTTTTTTTTGTTACCCGAGTAGTTTAATTGTATGTATATCACACAAACACATTTATGCATTAACATAATCGTATATGTGCAGCGTTTCTACACACAACACACACACACACACACACACACACACACACATATATATATATATATATATATATATATATATTATATATATATATATATATATGTATATATATAATCAAACAGCAGTTCTTTGTATAAACAAACAAACAAAAATACAATAAGAAAGCAGAAACTAAACACATAATAGTATATTCTTGGGAGTTCGTGTTCAGTATTCACGTCATGCACCTCTTATTGTACCGCCCTTCCCTCTCTCTCTCTCTCTCTCTCTCTCTCTCTCTCTCATTGCCAATTCCACGAAATCCTCCATTGTTTTTTTTACACCAGCGACAAACTGGTTTCCTGGACTCTTACAGGACCCTGCCTAACAATCCCATGCACACCATTACAGCAGAGCGTTACACAGCAGCAGAAGGAAGGCACCTCCGCCTAGCTCTGCAGCAAGCAAGCAAGCAAGCAGGACTTTCGTCAACTCTACCTGACAATCGTACACATCAGTATACATAGCTGCAGAGGGAAGGACGTCTGTCTGTATAGCTCCAAGCAAGCAAGCAGAAGGACCTCTTAGTCTAGCTCCAAAGAAGTAAGCAGAAGAAGACGTCTTCTGTCTAGCTTTCCAGCAAGCAAGCAAAAGGACTTTTGTCTGTGAAGTTCCATGGAATAAGCAGAAAACCTCTGTCTGTCTACCTCTACAAGCGAGCAAGCAGAAGGGCCTTTATCTCTCCAAGCAAACAGAAGGAGCACCTCTCTCAGTCTATAGTTCCAAAGGACCTCTGTGACTCTGCCTAGCTCGAGCAAGCAAGCAAGCAAGCAGAACATCTCTCTGTCTGTCTATCAAGCTCCAAGACAAACAAGCACCATGAAGCTGTCGTCCTTCCTCCTCCTGTCCTTCGGAATCCTCCTCTTGGGAGCGTCCTCTGCAAAGGGCGTCACCGTTCTCTACCCTCCTTGCTGCTCTTGCTACCGCGTGGGCAGAGATGGCTACTGCCACTACAACCCTTACGACTGCCCTGCGAGGCTCAGCCGGAATCTGGCGGCCTCCAGTGGGGGTTGTAACCTGCCCGGGCCGCCAAACAGTAGGTGAGCCTCTGAATGAGGCCTTCGGGAGGAGGGAACAAAGGGCGTCTGTTTTGTTTTTGCCTATGCTTTTCCACGGGCGTTGGGGACCGGTTTGGTTTACATTGCGTCGAGTTGACCAATCAGCTGCTTAATTCGTTAATCTTGGAGACGCCCTTTTGTCCATGATGTTACGTAACGAGATGGATTCGTTCAAGAATAATTTAACAAAGATGAACAATTGCTCTCAACGGAGGCAAAATAGTTCTATATGGTTGTGTTCTCACTGCGTTCTTGTTCACAAGGTTTAAAATTCCCAGTCTTTGTTCATCCAAGTATACTTTGTTCTGTTTGTTCTTCAAGTCATTCCTCCCGTGTCAGTGTTCAAATAATGCTATATGATTGTGTTATCACTGTGTTCTTGTTCACATTGTTTAAAATCGTAATGTTTGTTCATCCAAGTACTTTGTTCTGTTTGTTCTTCAAGTTATTCCTCTCCTGAAAGGTGTTCAAATAGTCACCTGTTTGTTCGTTCAGTTCGAGTGTTCAATTTTGTTCTTCACTTAATTCCAACAGTGCTATTGTTCACTTTGTTCTTCAGAGAATAAGGCAATTGCTTTATCTAAACAATTGTTTGTGTTTAGCACAAATTAAACAATGGCTTAAATTGTGTAGACACTTAAATTAAGTTTTAATGAAACCCTCTTTGCTCGTAGGATTTAAATTTTGTTTCAATGTCTTCTTTGGTGGAATCCGTTTCGTTCTGAATTAAATCAAAAGCAAATATTTCATTGGTGTTATTCAAAACCTCTCTTTGCTAGTTGTAGGATATCATTTTTTTCCTCATGTTTTCTTAATGGGTGCGTTTTGTTGAGAATTTTTTATAATAAAATATTTTCTGTTTTTTTGGTTGAGTTTTGGGGAAAATGCTTATAATAAACAAACCTTCAGTCCGTCAGTCAAAACTTTCTAAAAATATATAGATATATTTTCTTCTGAAACCATTGAAATTCGAGATAAATTAATGTGGTTTCGAAATACACAGGAAATAAGAACTCTATTCGTTTGAAAAGACAGATGTTAATGTTTTACGTGAACACTGCATTCATAATTGTTAAAATCTGAAAATACCTTTTTTTTTTTTTTTTTGGCGTGACATGGGCCTTATCACGTCGAAATGCGCCCAGTGAATTTCAAATGAAAGGGCATTAGATATACGATGCCTACGTGTAAGGATAATGTTTCTATTTATCTCAGAAGCCAGATCTAAATATTTTTAACGAAAACTGCATCCATGATATGTTTTAAGCTCAGAATAAACAAATTATTGTCATCAACATAGGCCTATAGTCATGACGAACCGTTACCCAGTGAATTTCAGCCAAGGATTATTACCTTCACAAAGTCTATTTTCTCATGCTTTTCATCAATAAAACTCCCATTTACTCTTTCCTCCCTAACCTCCCATAATTATATACACCTCTCACGTCTCATTTTCACCCATTCAACATAACTCAGGGTCAAATAAGAGTTAAATATTAGTCGTGTTTAGTCATTGGTAAAACGCAAACACGCGACAGAGTGGGAAAGAATGTACTTAACCTGCCGAACGGTTGAGAGAGAGAGAGAGAGAGAGAGAGAGAGAGAGAGAGAGAGAGAGAGAGAGAGAGAGAGAGAGAGAGAGAGAGAGAGAGAGAGATTTCCGTTAACTCACAAGGCACAGTGGGAAAGTCTTGCTTTGACAAACAAGTTGCGAGGAGAGAGAGAGAAAGAGATTTCCGTTAAGTCACAAGGCACAGTGGGAAATAAAGTCCTTGCCTTGACAAACAAGTTGCGAGGAGAGAGAGAAACTTTCTTTAAACTGGTATGATGGGGAAAGGAGGATTGGGGTAGGGGGGTTGGGCGTGAAGGATAAATAAAGGTGCTGTTTGATAGACTTTAGTTGCTTACTCAAATTGTTGTAAGCTTTAGATTTAGCTGCGCTTACACCGGCCAGCGCGAGCTATCTTACCCAAAGGAAATGGTGGTCTGTAAGTGTGATAAGAGTAGCAGGGTATAACAGGCCTGGTGCTGTCCTCTGGACTGTATCCTAACCAACAGAGACGAGATAAAAGTTGAGTCACAGTATCAAGGTCAAGATGACAAAAGGTTTGGCAGCTGAAGCAAGTTCTAAGATTCAAATCTTCATTCGTTTAGTCTTGGAGGAAATAAATTACATATATACTTCCAGTTACAATAATTCTACAATAACCTTAAGATTAGATTAGATTATAAAATTTTTGGCACATAGCCAAGCGCCGGAGCCGAGGGGCCATTCAGCGCATATATATCTTTAAGAATAAAAGTCACTGTCGTACAAACAAAATACACACAACCGATCTAACATACAAATCATTCATTCATAAAAACCAAACAAGAAACCTAAAACAATTAAGAGAAAACTACAATTCATAAAAAAGACCAATATTTTTTAAAAATGTCATAATTTGCTCTGCCTGAGGACCTTCACCTAAAATATCGCCAAGAGACTTATTTGCCAGCAAACAAGCTCTACGTTTGTTTTCAAAATGAGGGCACTCCACCAAAATATGCACCACAGTCAAATCCACATGACAAGTGGAACAGCGAGGAACCTGCCTATCCGCTCCACTCATCATTAGATACCCATGAGTATATTTAGTGTGGCCAATACGTAATCTAGCTAAAACTATCTCAGACCTTCTATCCATCCGGCTATGAGACCAAGGATGAACAGAAGGCCTAATCGATTTCAATTTAAGATTATTATCTAAAGTAGACCAGTGGGCCTGCCACTGGTCTCTACAATAAAATCGAATGGTACTTTTAAAATCAGATACAGGGACGCCCATGTTGGAAATGTGCCTAAGCCTAGTTGCAGCCTTAGCAGCAGCGTCGGCTCGCTCATTCCCAACAATTCCAACATGGGACGGAGCCCAACAAAACCTAACAGAAAATCCTCTTCTATTAATTAAAAGATAAAACCAATCTTGTACTTCTTGCAATAAAGGGTGGCAAGAGACTAGGCTTTTTAGAGAAGATAAAACACTCAAAGAGTCGGTAAAAATGGTAAAAACCTTGTTAGTACAAGAACTATAAAAAATATATTTAAGAGCAGTCAAAACTGCCAGCAGTTCAGCTGTAAAAACAGAAGAATTAGAAGGAAGCTTCTTTTTAATGATATTACCACTAGTCACTACAGAGCAACCAACACCATCAGAACCCTTCGAGCCATTAGTATATATATGATGAGAATCACCATGTTCGGAAGCATGGTTCAAGAAACTTGCCCTCAACTGATCACCAGAACTGTTGCTCCTGCTGTCCCTAATTGGGCAGATTTCTATGCGAGGCCTATTCCAAGGAGGAAACTTTGAGGGCGAAATTTCAGCTACTGCAGGGGGAAGTAATCCCACCTCCCTGGCAGAGCTTGCTAGTCGGACCTCAAGCGGCTTTGGCAGTCTCGGTCTATTTGGGGCTCTGTCAGTTGGTTCTCTAACGTACTTATAGTTAGGGTTTAGCTTTGACCTAAGTATTCTTGATATGACTCTCAAGCCTAATTCCTCCCTACGGATAAATAGTGGGGGAAAACCCGACTCAACATATAGGCTTTCTACTGGTGAAGTTCTATAGGCTCCCGTACAAATACGTAAAGCCATATTATGGACAACATCTAATTTCTGCAGTGTTGTCTTGCACACACAACCATAAACTTGGCAACCATAATCAATTTTGCTTAGGCATAAAACCTGGTACATCCTCAAAAGGGTGATTCGATCTGGCCCCCAGTTAAAAATAGACACAACTTTAAGAAAATTTGAACCCTTTAGCACTGGCCCATGATGTTGAAGCATTAATAGCAGTCTGGATCATTTGACAAGCTGCAACAGCTGTGGACTTACTACAGATTATTGCATAATCATCAGCAAAGGCCAGACCATGCACCCCGACAGGAACTTGTTCTAGTAGACCGTTGACAGCTACATTAAAGAGTGTTGGACTAAGGACGCTTCCCTGAGGTAACCCTTCTTCCTGAGGGTAAGCAGAAGAAATGTAAGAGCCCACTCTTACTTTCAGGTAACGTTCTGACAAAAAATCTTTCAGACAATACAACAAATTACCCACAACACCCCACTCTACAAGTTGCAAAAGGATACCCCCTCGCCAGGTAGTGTCGTAAGCTTTTTCTAGGTCAAAGAACACTGCAACAGTCTGGTTTTGCACAGCAAAAGCATTCTGTATCTCCCGAGTAAGGAACATCAAAGGGTCAGAAGTACTTCTATTTTTCCTAAAGCCAAACTGCCGATTAGATAAAAGATTCTTTGCATCCAAATACCACACAAGTCGAGCATTGACCATCCTCTCATAAATCTTGCTAACACAACTAGTTAGAGCAATTGGCCTATAGTTCTTAGGAAGGAAGGAATCTTTAAAAGGTTTTAAAACAGGTACAATAATCGAAATCTTCCAAGACTCTGGTGAAGTTCCTGAAAGCCAAAAACTGTTTAAAATGTCTAAAAGAAATTGTTTTGTACTTCTAGGCAGATTAAAAATCATTGAGTACAGTATATCATCTTCCCCAGGAGATGTTGGGGAAGATAACGAGATTGCATGATCTAATTCTTTCATGGTGAAAGGAAGATTATACGACTCTGAATTTGAACTAACAGCAGGAACAACCGTGGTACCGTCCCTAATATTCCTGAATGCAGGAGAGTAATGTAGGGCACTAGATATATTAGAGAAATGCCTACCAAAGATTTCTGCAACTTCTCCAGAATCAGATATGAGGAAGCCATCAATTTTCAATATAGGCAAGGGAGGTGGAGAAAATTTCCCTTGCAGCTTTCGGATTCTGTTCCAGACAAACGACATAGGGGAATCATATTTTAATTCACTTATATATCTGATAAACGATTCCCTCTTTGCCTGCTTAAATGTTTTCTTTTGCTTAGCAAGAGCTCTTTTATAGATAATTTTATTTACCAAGCGAGGATATCTACGATATCTCTTGAAGCAAGTTCTTGTTATCTTTCAGCTCAAGGCGCATGCATCACTCCACCAAGGTACTAGAGGACGACGAGGCTTACCAGAAGTTCGAGGAATAGACAGCATGGCACCACACAGCAATATACTGATTAAATACTCATAAGCAGATGTTGGGCTCTGAAAATCTTTTATCTCTTGATTAACTTCAGTAGATTTTTTAAATAATCCCCAGTCAGCCTCCCCTACCTTCCATTTTGGTAAACATGGAGATGGAATATTTTTCATAAACTTTAAGTGAATGGGCCAATGATCACTGCCATGATCATTCTGGTCTACTACCCACTGGTAATCTAACGTCAAAGACGAAGAGCAGATAGTGAGGTCAATGGCTGAGTCAGTATTATGAAAAACATCATGTCTTGTAGAGGAACCATCATTCATTAAAGTGATGTCATTTAAGTCAAGCAGCTGTTCTATTATTAAACCCCACCGGTCGCAGTTTGGCTCTTCCCAGAGGGTGTGCTTGGCATTAAAATCCCTCATCAAAATGAAGGGTTTAGGAAGCTGGTCTATCAATGTCTGTAGATCATTTAATTCTAGCTGACGAGGATTACCCTGCGCATCCTGCAATCTACTTTCTAATGATGGATCTAGGTATAAAGAACAAATAGTGATCCATTTATAATTGAAAATTTGAACTGCACAAGCCTGCAACACAGTGTTCAATTGAACAACCCTATGATTAACAGACTTGCGGACTATGATGCCTGTGCCTCCCTGAGCACGTACACCTATTAGGGGTGGAGATCTATGGAATGAATAATTAAAACCCAAGTTGGGAGTGTTCTCTCCCAACTTTGTCTCCTGAAGACACATTGCAGATAGATCATGATCCCTTAACAGAACCCGAACTTGCTCTCTATTTGGTATAAAGCCACGGATGTTCCACTGCATGAGAGCCATTATTTAGAGGAAGGGATCTTAAAATTCCCTACTAATTTAGGAATCTGTGTCCTGGTGAGAGATATCTTATCAGTTTTACCAGTACTATTTGACCTAGATCTAGGTGTTACAGATCTTTTAGAAAATGGGCTTTCACTTGCCCTTTCAGTTTTACTTTTGTTTTTTCTATGATTGCTGAGTGACCGTGAATGAGGCGAAGAGGGAGAAAGGGCCCTCTTCTGACGAATAAAGAGGGCCTCCATCTCCTCACCGTCATTTCCACGGTGCACTGTATTGTCAAGATCAGGTGAGGGCTCAATGTCAGACAATGTCCCTGACAGAGAGAAGTCGTCAACAAATTGAGACCTGGCTTGAACCCTTGAAACAACAGGGTCCCCTGGCTTAACCAGAGTCTCTGCAACATGGGAAACCCCAACAGGGGGGGCATGAGAAGCCCCACCAGGGGGGCCATGGGAAGCCCCACCAGGAGGGGAATGGGAAGCCCTACCAGGGGGGGCACGGGGTACCCCACTAGAGGGGGTGTGGAAAACCCCACCAGTGGGGCACTGGGGAGCCCCACCAGAAGAAGCAGTATTCAATTGTTGTGCCTTCAAGGCATCCGAATAAGTTTTCCTGCCCAACAGCTTCTTGGCCTGTCCCACACTGATGTGTTCGTCAAGAGATTTTAGTAGTGCATCTTGTTCTTTCTTGAATGCACTACATTTCTTATCACGGGCTCGATGTTCACCCTTACAGTTTACGCAAATTACTGGTCCAGAACATTCCTCGTGCTCAGGCTGGCCACACGATTCACAGAGTTTATTTCTGGTGCAAACGTTAGAGGAGTGTCCAAAACCAAAACATTTAAAGCACTGGAGCACTCTTGGTCTATAAGGACGAACTTTCATGATTTCACTATCAAGAATAATTTTAGATGGCAGACAAGAACTTTTAAATGTTAAAATAAGCATCGATGAGCGGGGCACTTTAAAAACCTTCCAAACCACATCCGGACACATTTCCAAAATTTCCTCCTCATCCATTTCATGTAGATCTTCATTAAATATAACACCCTTCGCATAACTAAAATTATAGTGAGGTTTTACCTCTTTTATCATACCCTCAGGATCAAGCTTTAAATTTAGGAGCATTATCGATTGAATATCTGTCTTGGTATGAACTAAAAAACTATTACGCCCAAAGCGAGTTAATTCAGGACTCCCAACATTGCCGATCTTCTGGCTTACCAACCTCTTCACTTTGAAGAGGTTGCCTCTCTCACCATGTGTTGTAATAATTAACCACTTAGCTGGGTCTGGTGATCTGGAGGTTTTACATATTTTACTAGTATCTTTAGTTTCATTAGGTGGTCTATAAATCTCAAGATACCTAGGGACCTCTTTTGCCTCTACAAGTCAACACTCAATGAATCTGATCTGAACTCTCTGTAGGCTCTGTGAGCTTCCGATTCGTTATTGAAAAATACCCAGAATTAAAAAAAACCATAATTTTTCCCAAGTCTATTCCTTACTTCTTTTACTTTACCAAATTTATTAAATTCATTAAATACTGATTCATAATTCCAGTCTAAAGGGACTGGTTTCACATATAAAATGCTTGTAACAAGGAGGTCCTTTGAAAAAGGCTCCAAAGTCACAATGGAGGAATTACCAGAATTTTCCTTGCCCTTATCCTTGCCTAAGTCGTCAACAGAAGGTTTTAATGTCTCCATAAGACGTAGAATTGATTATTCGTCCAGGTAGCCCCCCACCCACCATGGAGCCACATTTAGAGGACAGTGTTATCCCATACAGGGCTGCCCTAGGGGTACCACCCAGATATACACCCCACCCTCAGTGCTTAAGGCGTCATGATGTCCGTCGAGATTAGACCCAGCACTAAGAGCAGGGTTTGACATATAAACTTCCCCTCGCTCGACCACGTTAGGTACTCGAGTTCTACGGGTGAGGTGGCATGCCAACCATCCTCACCCTCCACCAAATCCAATGAGCAAGTCCAAATCATGTCCAAAACCAATCCAAAAGTCATCAACATAAAATCTGTACCTTATAGGGGGAGGAAGCAGAAGGATGAAAAGTTTTAGTAAAAGGAAAAGAGCTGACTTATTTAGTTGGATCAACAGCTGGGCACCAAGGCCCAGCGAGAAAGTAGTTCCCACCAGGCATCAGGGTCCAGCTGCTGAACCCTAAGCCCCCCATCCTCGGCAAGGCTTCAGCATCTGGGGGAAATAACCTTAAGCTTCCTTTTGGGTAAAACTATAAATTTCCTTTAAGGGAGGCTCCCTATGACGATTTATTGGGGCAAATTAACCCTAGGATAACCCATAGCGTAAAAAATTGCGGTTAAGTAAAAGAGGGTCGAGACAGCAAGTCCTGACAATATAAAAATATGTGAATACATAAAAACTCAAGGCCATTTTTAAAAAGCCCAGAAGTCCTCTTACTATTACCATGAAAGACACTATTGTCAAATGGAAATTATTTGTGAAAGGTTAAATGGTTTGGGAATACAGGGATGATCCGTTGTAAAGGCTACGACCTGTAATTACTAATACTATCGATTCTCTTGAGAAATTTACTCTATCAGCTGACTAATAATTTTTCTCCAACTCATTTACGTTTATAGCTATATTAAATTATAAGACTAATTTTGACGATTTAAAAGTTAAAATTAACTTTCGACTTATCATCCTATGGCCCCGGTTGTCTGGATATATTATATATATAGATCGATATATATATATATATATAATATATATCTATATATATATATATATATTATATATATATATATATAACATACAATGGTAGTATTGGCCTATCTCACAATCTGATCTAACCTAACGTAAGGTTTCATCTCGAAAGGATAAACTTAACATGAAACCTTTGCTTGACATGCTGGTAAAATAAAATTGTAACTCCATCTTGCATATTACTCACCTCAGCTGTTATCAGTATGAGGATACGGCCTTATAGTATATAAGTGAAAGATTTATTCACACTTACGCCCTCTAATCTAGGTGCCATTTTGCAAAGGAGAATCCTGACTTAGGTCACAGATTAACCTGAATTTTGTGGCTACACCTATCTAGAGATCTATTTTAAGTGCACAGGTTTCATTGCACGTATCAGAGAGACACCTATGAAGGCATAAGTGTAACTAAAACCACTTACAATGGCTAAGATTATAAGAAATGGGATTTTCTACCATAAGGAGTCATGGTTCTTAAATTAAATAGTATTACTGTTCAGGTTTTGTTCAAATTTTTAACAGAATGTTTAATAGAAGGATGGTAACTACAGCGAATTTGAAATACTGTTATTTATAGTAAACAACACACACACACACACACACACACACACACACACATATATATATATATATATATATATATATATATATATATATATATATATAGGGATAGACGAGGTTTTGACGAAGGAAAAATCTATTTCTGGGCAAGGACCTGTGTCGCCCAGTGAAATGTCCCTTTAGCACACATTTCTAAGGTATAAATATTGCTATAATACCAGAGAAAAAAGCTAATATGGAAATGCCAGAGTATTCTGGCTCGCTCACCTTATTTAAGGTGTCAGTATGGTTTCTGGGGCAAGTGAAACCACTACCAGAGATCCTTTGCCATTTAAATTCATCCTTCTTCAATATCCCTCATCTACAGAGGAGCCAATCTAAGGCCCACTACCCGCTACTGCTACGGCTAGCGCCTCTGACGTCATTCCTGCAAATAGCACCCAAGCTTGGGCCAAGAAAGGGTGGGGTAAAAGGAAAGGGTGGGATTTCGCTGGGCAACACAGGTCCTTGCCCAGAAATAGATTTTTCCTTCGTCAAAATCCCTTTTCTGGGCTCAGCCTGTGTCGCTCCGTGAAATAGTACCAGAGAAATGGCCATACAAGCTTGGAAAAAGGAAGCACACAAGTAATATTATAGGATAATCAAAATCAATTAAGGTTAATTGCTATAATCTAAATGTAAGGTTACAGAACAAGTAACAACAGAGCAATTGGAACCTTAATGCTAATCCAATATACAAAACATTACAGTTACTTAAGAGTACATAGTAAGGCTTAAATGCAAATTGTGACTAATCCTAGATACAAAACAAAAGGAAACATCACAAGTAT
The DNA here is from genome assembly GCF_015104395.2 of Macrobrachium nipponense. NCBI lineage: Eukaryota > Metazoa > Arthropoda > Malacostraca > Decapoda > Palaemonidae > Macrobrachium > Macrobrachium nipponense. Next base: position 32,391,303 of record NC_061097.1, read on the forward strand.
ATACAATATGTGGCATCCAAGGTACAATATCGACTACATTGACGACTGAGCTACGGCAAGAATGCTAGCGAGGCAGGTAGGAAGAGAGATATAAAGTAAACTACTTACTACTAAATTAAGCAGTGTCAGGGGAAACTGTGTTTCCTGCTGCCACTGCTGGAAATTTAAGGGCTTCTAAGGACTTAAGATAATGGCGTTTGAATACTGTCGGAGATTTCCAGCCTGTGTACTTCTTCAGATCATCAAAATTCATGTGATGAAAATAATTAATAGAGGTGGCTACTACCCTAACATCATGTACTCATGGGAAGGACTGCGGGTTGGCTTGTCTTATAAAGTATAAAACCTGTTGTCTAATTCCTTTTAAGGAAATGGTGCCTCCCTTTTCCCTAATGAACAGAGGGCCTGAAGATATCAGGGCAGTTCTACTTAGATATGCTTTTAGTGAAGTAACTGGACATAAGGACGGGTCCTGTGGAAGTGGGAGAATTTTCCATGGGGCCCATCTATCCAGTGGTTCCTCATTCTTAGCTAGAAATTGGCGATCTGGAGAAAGTAACACTTCTCCTGAAGGGAGAAACTCTATATGACCTGATTCTCTAGATAGAGCCGACAGTTCGGAAATTCTGGCTCCTGAGGCCAGACTTATTAGGAATAATGTTTTCCTTAGGAGAGCTATATAGTCACATGAGTCATTATCAGTGTCCGAGGCCAATTTAAGGACATCATTTAAGAACCATGACACAGACTTGGGCCTCTCAGTCAGATGGTCTGAGTCTAGCGCAGGCCCTGGGGATAGATGAAAAATATGAATCTGTTAGATCTATTTTGAATCCAAACTGGAAGATCTTCTTAAGGGCAGACTTAGTAGTAGTAATAGTACTAGCTGCCAAACCTTTCTCAAATAGTGTCCTGAAAAAGGATATGGCCAGATTCGTGGTCATGGTTTGTGCATTAGAGTCCCTCAAGAATACAGCTAGTTTTTTTACTGCTGAATCGTATTGACGCAAGGTTGATTCACGTTTATCAGATTCTAAGAATAAGATGTTCTGGGGATCGATATTAGCATCCCTTTGTGCTGCAAACTTCATGAAGTCCATAAAGTTAGGGCTTGTTGAATTCCTGAAGAAGCGAACACAGTCCACGTTTGCACTAGTTGTGATAGCTTGGGATTGGGAATCCGTTGAGGTCGAAGTCCCAATTCCAGTAGAAGTGGGAACCAATTGCTCTTGGGCCAATTGGGGGCTATTAGAGCAATGTGGCCTTTGAACGTCCTGAGTTTGTTCAGGACTTTCAAGAGAAGATTCACTGGAGGAAAGAGGTAAATCTTCTTCCACACATTCCAGTCTATAGCCATTGCATCTGTGGCATAAGCCAGAGGGTCCATGTTGGGGGCCACATAATAAGGGAGTTTGTGGTTCGACTCGGTGGCGAAGATATCTACCTGAAGCCCCGGTACTAGTTGACAGACCCAACTGAATGACTCCTTGTCCAGGGACCACTCCGACTCCAGCGAAACTGAACGTGATAGAGCATCCGCTACCACGTTTCTTACGCCCACTAGATGAGTGGCGGACAGGTGCCATTTATTCCTGTCTGCTAGTGAAAATATGGCTATCATGACATGGTTCAAGTGGCTCGACTTGGAGCCTCCCCTGTTGATGCAGTGTACTACTACTGCACTGTCCAGCACCAGCTTGATATGAGATTTCTTGGCTGGATGAAGCTTTTTCAGGGTGAGGAACACTGCCATAGCTTCCAGTACATTGATATGAAGCTGGCGGAATGGTAGGGACCAAGTTCCCTGTACCTTTTTGCACTGTGAGTAACCGCCCCAGCCGCTTAGTGATGCATCTGTGTGGATCACTAAGGACGGCGGAGGGAATTGGAGCGGAATTGTCTTTGACAAATTCTTGATCTCCATCCAGAGGTGGAGTCTTTTCCGTAAGATCGCCGGGATAGGTGCTAGTTTGTCCCGGGATCTCTTGTTTGCTCTTGAACGCCAAACTCGGTTTATGTATTTTAGTCTGGGCTTTCAGAAGAACGTCCGTTACTGAAGCAAATTGGAGAGAACCTAAGATTCTTTCTTGGTTCCTCCGGGACGTCTGTTTGCATTTGAGAAATTGTCTGGTTGCTTAGGCTATTTCTCTTCTTTTCAACGGCGGAATTGATAGAGTGTGGGAGTTTATGTCCCATTGAATCCCTAGCCATTGGAAGCGGGACTCCGGTGTTAGCTGGGACTTGGTTCTGTTTATCTGGAAGCCTAGATGTTCCAGAAACTGTATTACTTTGACCGTTGCTTTGCGACATGCTACGATGCTTGTGGCCCACACGAGCCAATCGTCCAGATAAGCTACTAACATTATTCCTTGAGATCTTAGTTCTTGAACAACTGTCTCCGCCAGTTTTGTAAATACCCTGGGGCTATGTTGAGCCTGAATGGCAATACTTTGAAGGAGTAGGCCTGCTTTCCTAGTCTGAAGCCTAGAAACGGGCGGAAGAGTCTTGCTACTGGAACATAATAGTAGGCATCTGTAAGATCTATAGAGGTGGTGATGGCCCCACGGGGAAGTAAGGTCCGCACCTGCGAAATGGTCAGCATCTGGAACTTTTCGCAATGAATGAATAAGTTCAGACGGGACAAGTCTAGAATTATTCTTCGCTTGTTTGAGCCTTTCTTTGGCACGCTGAACAAGCGACCTTTAAATTTTAAATGCTTGACTCTTGACACTACTCCTTTTTGAAGGAGTTCCTGAGAGTACTCTACCAATTCCGCTGTTGGTTGCTGATAAAAGGTGTTGGATGGAGGGGGACCTTTGAGCCAACTCCATCCTAGACCTTTGGACACAATGCTTTGGGCCCACTTGCTGAACCTCCAACGGTGACGAAAGAGGAACAGCCTCCCTCCTACCTTGGGATTCTCACTGGTTTGAGGAAGGGCGTGCACCACATCCTCCTCGGGAAGCCTTGCCCCGGTTGGTGGCTCTTCCGCCACCCCGTTGACGGAAGGCGCCTCTAGCTCTGCTACCTCTGCCGAACCTGTTGAAGGTTTGAAAGGACTGGCTTTCAAACACTGGGTTATAGGCAGGGGAGACAGTGTAGGAGGTCGAAGCCTGTGCCTGTTGCGGCAATTGAGTCAGCAGCACAAACTGCTGTTGTGGCTGCATCTTAGAAGTGGAAGGTTGCGGTACTTGGGATACCTGAACCGCCTGTACCAGAGTCTGTTGTTGAGGAGCCTGGAAGGGCTGGAATTTCCTAGGCTTCTTTTTCGACTTGGGATTCGATCCGGCGGACTCCGGTTTCCGTTTGGAGACAAGTCCCCAGCGAACCCTTGTGCTCTGATTGAACCTGACCGCCTCGCAGTGAACTTCGTTCACTACCGAGGCCGGGAAGAGGTCAGAGCCCCAAATGTTTGAGGCTAAAAGCTTGTTAGGCTAGTGGCGGATCGTGGCCTCCGCCAGCACGTTTCCTGCAATTTCGTTTAGCTATGACGAAATCATACAAGTCACATTGCATAGAGAACAAAAGTGACTTGGCAATGATCTTGAATAACTGCTCTTCTCCGTAGATTAGAGCCGATACTTCTGTCATAACTAGCGAATTGAGGGACCTGCAGAGCCTCATCCTGGCGTCATACTCAGTCTGGATGAGGTTCTCTGCTTTCACTAAATAGAGTGATGGCGCAGTCCGGCTTAAGCTTACCCACCAAAAAGGTGGCCGGAAGATCTACCCAGTGATCATCAGTTCCGGGGAGCAGGAGGGAAGTTGGTTCTGTCTCCCGGAGCTGTGGCATGGGTTCGTCCTTCATTGCTGCTTGCAGAGTCAGTTCTGCCACCTTCGATGTGAACGGGATGGGTGTATCCTCGTCCACGGTGAAAGATCGTGAAGGGGCTCTTAAATGCTGTAACCCTGGTGTTGGTGCACTGCCACTCCTCCAGGTTACGCAACCATGCCTGCTGCGCCTGATCCCGAGAAAGAATTACTGTCTCTTTCGGGACCTTGTCTTCCCTCCTCATAGCTGCTTCTGTGAGGCGGACATAGCCTGTGAAGGGGGGCCGTAATCCTTGCGGATGGAACTCGAAGTCCTCAATCCTTTGAGTTCTGCAGCCCTCGATCGTCAGCATGCCATCCACAAAGGGAGCATAAGAAGCTAACCTCCAAGGGTTGTTTGGGGTAAAGGAAGGAAGGGTAGACGAGTCCGGCATTAGCAAGCTTTGAGCTGCCAGGCCGGACTGTGGAAGTCCTGTCAAAGCATTTTCCTGGAGACCTGCAATAAGGTTCTCCTGGGTAACCAATCTGTCCGAGATAGCCAGGATAGACTGCCCTGACTCCTCTAGGGAAGATGACAATTGAACGAACATCTCCTGGAACTTGGATTGTACCAAGTTCCCGACCATGCTGCCCATCTGCTGCATAATATTCGCTGAAATATTTGCAGAGAAGGTGTCAGGGTCAAAGGGGGAAGGTTCTACCTTCTCCTTAGGAGTCCTGGGTCTGGCTCCTTTTGAGGTGGAAGCCTCAGGGTCGGAGGAGGAGGGCTGAGCCCTCTCCTTAGAAGACTTAGTCCTCGACCCTGTAGAGTAAGAACTCAGCTTAGCCTTGTCAGCTCCGGGATGGTGAGCCGGAGACTTACGGGCAAGGCTGGTACCTGACTTCTTCGACAGGGACTTCTGCAGCGTTTTAAAGTCTCGCTTGCCTTTGACTTTAGGGATCACCAAGGTGGACTTCGGTCTGACCGACTGAAGTCCCCCGGTGAATCCCTAGAAAGAGGTTGAAGTTGAAGGGGAAGAAGCTCTAGATGGACTCAAGGAAAGCCCTTGAGCCCCTACAGCACCTGCCTCACAAACATTCTTACCTGTGCCCATGCCCTCAACAGCCATGGGCTCGAGGTCTAGGTCCAGGGCAGCTACTTCCTTCGCCACCTCCTGCGTAGCAGTCTCCTCCGAGGGCTGAGAAACTTCCTCCTGGATGGAGGCGATCAGGGGAGCTGCCACTTCGGGGTCCACATATGACGTGCTCTTCCCGCCGGGGAAGATGAGAGTGGCCATCTCCTTGGAGAGGATGTAAGGTTGGCCCTTGGTGATATTGCGGCCAAACCCAACAACCCAGGCCTTCAGGGTGGCTAGAGCAGTCTCCCGGACCGCTTGGGCGCCCTGAAAGAGAGGGTTAACGTTAACACTTAAGACTACTTAGATTAAACTGTAACTTTAACTTAGCAGACATATCAACAGGATATAGCTGTTATTGGAACTCATTGTATTACTGTGCAGACTCCGAAACGCCACCTACCTCAGAGGAGACTTGGTCTACGAGCTCGTAGCATATAAGGCAACTCTCATGGTGCCATACCAGGGACTCGTTGAAACAGATCGCGCAGGTGGCATGGGTCCTGCAGACCTCGTGCCCACAGGGGTCTTGAAGCACAGCATTGCAGCCAGACTCCATACAATGGGCGACCTGCAAGTGAAATGATACATGAGTATCACCACTTACCTTCCGGACTAGGTCCGTGGTTGTGATATGTCATGACGCCGGAGTGCTCCGGTGTTAATAAGTAACAAGGTCCAGTCTCTACCTGTTCTTTGGCCATGTATTGTGGTAAGGCATCCAACAGGATCGGTAGAACCGCTTGAAACAGAGTGTGTTTCCGGCGATGCCGGAGAACAATGTAACTACTGAATCAGGATAACCACCTATTCCATACGCCGGAGCGAGGAGTAGTCCGAACAAACACCGGATGAGGAGCAGCAGTAGACCAAAATAAAACGGCGGAGTGTGACAACTCCGCCAATAAACTTAAACTAAAGGTAATGGATGTCATTATATGTAATAACATGCATGCAACAAGCGTACCCTTATAGGGAGGCCGGAGCCTCCACCATAGTTCACCAACCTAAGGCGGACCTGGCTGCGCCGGGGTCCTGAATCCGCCGGAGTGGCAGGGGATGGTGAATAACGGTAGGAGAACGCGACCCGAGAGCCGAGGAGAGCCGAGCTTAACCAAGCCTGGTGGCCAACCGAGGCTCGGCCGAGCAGGGCTCCCCCCTACTCTAATGGGGGGAGCGGCAGGGAAGCTGGCCCGCTCATCGAGAACCCTCCAGCCACCTCCCCTGTCCCCCTCGAGAGGGGGGAAGGGAGGATGCTCGGATCAGCTGCCTGAGACAGCGTGAGCGAGCGTACCTCCCCCCAAGGTGGGGGGAGAGTGACTGGAAGGGCCGACGCGGGGTGGCTCATACGCGGTCACCTGGAACTCTCTCAGCTGGGTGATCATCCATGCGGTGAGAAAGGCCAGGCGATCGAAGGAGGCCTATAGGCCAACCAAAGCCGTCTCAGAGAACATGCTACATATAAAATAAACATCCTATCCTAACAAGGGGGAAAGGAAGAAAAATTAGATGGTAGAGAAAGAGTAATGTCCTGGAGAAGCTGGGCCGAGCCAACCGGGAAGGATGGTCAAGCCTGGCGACTCCTAGCAGCTAGCCTATATGCCGTGACGAAAAACGCGGGGCAGGCGGCCAGTGTGGCTCAAGGACAAAGGAGAAGAACCAGGGTCCTTCGGTAAGGGCGCCTAACAAGAGGTAACCTGACAACTAAACGAAACATGCATGCATGAAATTCTAAGCTGAGAGGAAACAACGTAGGCTATGAGCTGAGCGCGAGCTCGGACAACATCCCCCGTGTGGATAAAATAACAAAACGTCAATAAATGCATCACTGAAATCATAGGAATGTACAGCTAAACGAAGAATCGAGCCCAAACGGTATAGGGGACCGAATGGGACACGAAACAAGTAACATGCAGGAGCGAGCCACGAATGGCGGCGTGGGGACGGTGCCGCATGGGACGCCGTCTTATAAAAACCTAAATAATTCGGTTAAACGTGCCCAGGGCAGCCCCTAAATAGTGTCAACCATTAATAGCAGTACTTAACTTGGATGCAGCAACATCTTGACGTTCCATGACGATGGGTAAAGAAATTCCACAAAAACACAACACATAGAAAAAAATAACACGTGTGGTGTGGTTTGTGCTATCGAAAGGAATGACGTCAGAGGCGCTAGCCGTAGCAGTAGCGGGTAGTGGGCCTTAGATCGGCTCCTCTGTAGATGAGGGATATTGAAGAAGGATGAATCTAAATGGCAAAGGACCTCTGGTAGTGGTTTCACTTGCCCCAGAAACCATACCGACACCTTAAATAAGGTGAGCAAGCCAGAACACTCTGGCATTTCCATATTAGCTTTTTTCTCTGGTATTATAGCAATATTTATACCTTAGAAATGTGTGCTAAAGGGACATTTCACAGAACGACACAGGCCGAGCCCAGAAATATATATATATATATATATATATATATATATATATATATATATATATATATATATATATATATATATATATATATATGACACATTGTTTAATATAGAGTACACTATACCTTGGGAATAGCTTACACAAAAATGGAATTATAATTGAAAATTATGTACCTAGTAATCCCTTTAGGTAAGTTTTGTACACATACACACACACACACACACACACACACATATATATATATATAATATATATATATATATATATATATATATATATATATATATATATATATATATGTGTGTGTGTGTGTGTGTGTGTGTGTGTGTGTGTGACAGATAACTTTCAAATAAAAGCCATTTTATGGGAGACATTATTTATTCCTGAACATAAAATTTACAATTACACAAGAATCACGATTCTAAAGACACTAATAAAAAGGGAATGTAAAGAACATACTTATAAGTAATTAAGAATCACTTACAATGAGGTTTTGTGAAATATAATCTTTCTAAAATATAATCTTCTTAAAGATTTTATTTATATACACATCTACATAGTGGACTAATTCACAAGTGTGTCTAATTGACATCCTATACATTTTAATTAAAAAAGTATAAAATTGTCTTTAAAATCTATTTTATACATTATATAAAGTGAAAGATCTTAGACAGGAATGTATAAAAATACATTGATTTAATACAATATTTCTCAATGGATTATCTAATCATGAATTTGTGGGAAAATTTAGATAAATACAAGACGACATTTTACAAAATTATTGAATACAAATAGTATTATTTTCTTAATTATTGCACAGCATAACAGATTTTATACATTACTACTCACATTTTTAACATAAGATGGACGGATCTGAGTGTAAATAAATAAATATATAGATAAAAATATCTCAACAAAATAAATTTGTATTTGTTTTGTAATTTATTTTAATAAACAAATATAAGTAACAATAAACCATTAGTCTTTTGCTATCACAACCAGAAAAATAAATAAATAAAAAAAATAAGTGACAGAACTACAAAGATATTTTCCATATTTTGGAATCAATTTCAAAACTGACATAACTCTACTTCTGTCAATTTAGTGACAGATAGGCATTTGTTCTGTCAACTGACAGAATGACAGGAGCTTCCCCTGTCATTTTCTTTCAGTTAACACTTCCTGCGATATTTTATTGACTGACATTCACTTCTTCTGTCAGTTTTTTTGACAGGTACTTCTGTCAGGTACGGTCACAGTCACTCTTGGTAAATTGACAGACAGACAGTGGCTTTCACTCCTGATTTACATGCAGACAAGGCAGCTACTCTCTCTCGTCAATTTATTAACAGGTAGACAGTTGCTTTCATTCCTAATTCAACACAAAGACAAGAAAGTGATTCCCTCTGTCAGTTCCTGATAGACAGTTGCATAGTTTTCCCTCCAGACTTACATATTACTTAGACAGCTGCTCTCTCCCTTTCAATTGACAGATAGACAATAGCTTTCACTCCTAATTTATATGCTGCAAAGACAGATGCTCTCTCTATCTCTGTCAGTTCCTGGAAGACAATCACATAGATTTCCCTGTTAACTGATACACAGTCATTCTAACATTTTTATGGATTGACAGTCATCTTAGCTGCAATTTCTGCTGATAGATTTTTGACAGATTGTCTCTCCTGAAATACTAATGATAAATAGCCACTATCAAGGCAGCAAGAGCTACCAAAACAAGGCTTGGGGACCTGGTCGTGGAAGAGTCCTTTGCGTAGCCACCAGTGTTTTTCCCAGTCAGGACATTCCACCAGCTGTCACCAGCTGCAAAGACAAGATAGGGCAAATGAGAGGTTGTTTGAAGAGGTGCAAAGACAAGATAGGGCAAATGAGAGGTTGTTTGAAGAGGTGCTAAGACAAGATATGGAAAATGAGAGGTTTTTTGAAGAAGTGCAAAGACAAAAGTATAATTAATGTGATGTTTTTTTCAGAGATGCTGCTAGTTACCATCAACTGCAAAGACAAAACATGACAAATGAGAGGCTGTTTTCACTGCTGCAATATATTACCATCACTATAAACACAAAACATATTAAATGAGATGTTTTTTGCAGTTTCTACCAGTTACAATCGCCTGCCAAGACAAAACACAGTAGATGGAGGGTTATTTTTTGCAGAGCTATTATGGTACCATCATTTGCAACGACAAAATATAGCTGATGAGAGAATTTTTATTGGTACTTACTTAACTTAAGAAAATGAAGAAGAGTGAAAGGTATAATCATTAGGCTCATTAACACGCAATATGTCATCACTTCAGTGCCTACCCTATGGGATCACTTTTGTCTAATATAAGGAACAAAAATGTTAAGTATACTTAAATTGATTAAAATTAGACTCATACCCATATTCAAATCAAGGTTAGCTTAACAAATGCATTAATATTAGCCGGATAAAAGGTACACAAGTTGAAAATACGTACAACCATGGACTTATCAACATCAAACTTTTCCATAAACTCAGAACTTGATTGGCCTAACTAAAAATAAGGACAATTTACTTACATTTCTTACCAACAATGTCATCTTCTTCCAGTCCTCCGCAGGTCCTGTAAGGAACCTTCTTGGGCCTTTTGGGGTCAGGATACACGCCCCTGATGGAAATGGTAGGATGGTCCAGTATAGCGCCGGCCAGAAAGGCGTGAGAAGTCCAGCTCCAGTCTTGCTGCTGAGGGGCCTGTCAGGTATATATATATTGTAAGTTATAGATCTCTCATTAATTATACATCTCTTTTGGGAGAGGATGGGACTTATTACCTAAGTCTCCTGAACCTGAAGACTGAATACACCAGTGACTTATGTCATAGTTTTTCTTAGGCCTACCCAGTTTGGGGAGCATAAGAGATTAAAAGGGGCCTCTTAAGTACATATAAATTACATATAGTATATATATCTCTTGGGAAAGGATGAGCCTTTTAACTAGAACATCCAAGACTGAATATAGCAGTGATCACCATCTTTGAATATAGCAATAACTGTCATCTTGTCTTTTCTGAAGTCAAACTAACTTCAGAGAAACTGGTTATTCTGTACTAGGTATAATTTGAGATCCATTTCCTAGAACTTTCATATTTTTGCTCTCTTGAGCAAAGCATTGGAATATGTATCTGTGAGCTAATTGAGTTTAATATCTTGTAGACAGAGCTGAGATGGGCAAAGGGCTTGCAGACTCATCCCCAAAAGACAAAAGACTGGCTGAAAGCTGGGAAGCAGACCCATGACCTTTTTTTGACCCCATCAAATCCTGGCATCCATTCACAGCTAAGTCAACTGGTGAGTGGCAGGTCAGAATCCAACCATGGGCCTTGCAAATAAGTGCTAAGCGCTTTACTTTAAATGCTTCTTATAAGAATTCTTCAGTTCCAGTGAGATTTTGCCAGGTTTTCTGGAACCCTCAGGCCCAGCTATTCACAGTGTTGCTAAAATTTTCAATCACAATACAAGAGAGCAAAACTCATCCATCAAATCAAGTGTTTCTCATTATTTCAGTACAGCAAGAGATCTACATTCACCCGCTGAGTAACAAATCGGGGTAAAATTCATCAAGGAAATGTATAGATAGTAAAAGTCACCAGTGAAAGTACAAGATGGAGGGAACACTCACCCATGAAATGTATGACGAAGGTCACGCACTTCTGGTCCGAGGAAAACGACACAGTCTGCAGGTCAGCAGCCAGGTACCACTCGGGCGCTCCCAAGACTTCCCTGATCTCCGACATGAAGAGGACCCTGGAATTAAGAGGAGAAAGTCAGGAATAAACAACAAAGAGAAAAAAAGGGGTTGGGGATGCACTTTTGAGGGTGCCATCAACATGTGGGAGGGGTTCATGGGCAGAAGCCTAAAGGTGCTTAGGTAGGTTTGGTTAGGATAAGATATCCCAGCAATTTGAAGGTACCAAGTTTCTGTTTGTAAGGATGTCTGTAAAGATATTCATTTCAAGTTGGATTAGGATAGGATATCCCAGCAATTTAGGGGTACCAAGATGGTGAGGGTGCAGGGCAAACCTGCTGTTCTGTCAAGGATGCATGTAAGGATACTGATTTTAGGATAGGATATCCCAGCAATTTGGGGGTACCGAGTTTCTGTCCTCTGTAAGGATCCTGTAACGATATTTATTTTAGGTTCAGGTAGGTTAGGATACCCCTGCATTTTAAAAGTAGTATTAAGGTTGTAAGGATCCAGGCAATTAATAGACCCACCTCCTCAAAGTGAGCATCAATGGTCAAGGTATTGGACCCACCTCCTCAGAGCAAGGTTAGAATAGTCAGGTTAGTAGATCCACTTCCTCAAAGTGAGCATGGATAGTCTAGTAAGTAGACCCACCCACTCAAAGTAAGATAGAGGAAGGGTATGTCAGGTTAATAGACATACTTCATATTCTAACAAACTTAGCTGTATTTTAAGACAATTAAAGTACCATAAATAAGACTGACATACAAAAAACAGAGCACCTGACATTCTCTAGGGTTGATTTATCTTTGACTAAATTGGACAAAAACAAATCGTTACCTTGAAGCATGCAAAACAAGAATCTGAATTTTCCAGGACTTGAATAAAGGCATTGCATAATCCCACTTACACTGAGAATTTGGGCGTCTTCCTGATAATGACCCACTTGATAATATCGTCATCAGGCTCAATGTTGGCACAGGCGAACCTTTCAACTCCAGCATTCTCATTGTGGATAATGATGGCCTTGTTCATGATGCCGTGGGGCCCGGCTGAAAAGAGTTATTTGATGTCAAAACCTTAATGAACGAGCCTTGAGGTAGCTGAGATCAAGAGTAAACTGTAGCAGGTGAGTCTACAGTCTATTATGATTATAAGAATCATTAGGCATCCTTAAATTGACTTAGTAATGTTATTATTATATTAATGATACTGTCAATTAATCAAAACTAGTTCTCTTGGAGATGTGACACTTACATTACAGAAAAAGCAACATAGGACATAAATGTCTAGTGCCACAAACTGGCAATTTGAAGTGAATTATTATTCAAAGCAACATAGGACATAAATGTCTAGTGCCAAAAACTGGCAATTTGAAGTGAATTATTATTCATAAGATAAATTCTGTTCTTATGGAACAGGCCCACAAGAACCATCAACTTGAAATTCAAGCTTCCAAAGAATATTATTATCATTATTATTAAAAGATGAACCCTATTCATATGGAACAGGCCCACAGGGGAGCCATTGACTTGAAAATCAAGCTTCCAAAGAACATTGCAGTGTTCATTTGAAAGAAATTACAGAAAATAGTAGGAAATACAGAAAGAAGAGATCAGTCACCATAAAACAAAGATAAATTAACAAATATATAAGTAAATACCTAAAAATATTAATCAATTACCATAAGTACAAGGAGCATTGCTCTATGATAGTAATGTATTGTATCTTTGCTTACACTTTTAAAGCCTTGATATAACACTAATGAAAATAGGTACTGGAAGCTTTTTGAGGCTATAGAATGTTATTGGAAGCTTTTTTGTGTCCTACAGAATGTTACTGGTAGCGTTTTTGGGCTATAGAATAGCAATGGGAAGTTCTTATGCGTCTCATATTTGGTTGCAATTTCCTTGAGGAAGAGTGTACTATGTCTTTCAATATTGGTAATGAATGTTTCATGCACTGACAGATACGGTCACGAAATATCACCACTATTTCTGTAGTTCTACCTGAGATTGTGCACAAATAAAACTTTATTTCGAGTCAGGAAACTACAAAAATGCCCACTACATAAACAAGTATACATTCTATACCACAAATGTACAAACTTACACCACATAATTGTTCAATACACAGCCATGAACAATATGCGTACATTCTGCATCACAAATGAACAAACATATACACCCTTAAATGCTCAATACACGGCCATGAACAATACATATACATTCTACATCACAACTGAACAAATGTATACCCCATAAAGGTTCAATGCACCGTCAAGAACTATATATATGCATTCCACATCACAAATGAACAAATATATACTCCGTGATTGTTCAATACACAGCCACGAACACTTTCCACATAAAAAC